>NW_009953497.1:705067-711066 GCF_000747805.2 Chaetura pelagica
TTGGGTTCACAGCTTCCTTTCTAGGTGAAATTCCAAGCAGTCCTTACTGAGCTAATGTAGTGTGTGCATGTAGCCAATATTATAGACACAGTCAAGTTATGCACATCACAAACCCTCCCCCCACAGTGGAATTTCGGGGAGTGAAAAGTTTTTATGAACTTCAGGAGGGATTTTAATTGAATGTTGAGTTTCTCCAACAGGTATTTCAAGGAAAATTGAGGGGAAACATGGGAGTTTTGCCTTTTCAAGCCACTGGCCTTGCTTGAAGGTGCCAGTGAGTTTATTACTAATTTAAATGTTGTTTTCTCAGCTTGCAAGAGAGTTAAATATTGAACACCTCTCCCATGCCTTTCAATGCTCAACCTATGGCTTCAGGTCATCAAGGAAGTAGCTTCATAAAGGACTTTTAATTATGCATTTTTCAGGTATTTACAGCTGGCTTAAAATTATCTCAGGGCTCTATCCAAGATAGCCATAAACACAATGGGCTTTGAATTGATGCCCTTCTGATGAAAGGGCAGCTATTGGGCTTTTCTTTGTAACCAGAAAGAGCAATTAGGAAGCCTTTGTGTTGCACTGTATCTTCCTCTATTCCCAGTTGCCTACTTGTAGTCATTGCCCAGAGAAGAGCAAGAAGGGAAACAGCTAAATAAGAACCTTCTCCTACTGAATGTTTTATCTGGATTCACCTTAGTGTAAATTTCACAAGTGCTTTCTATTAAAATAAGAAGGCTAATGAAAGATGTCTAAGTGGGTCAATTAACCCGAATCTGAACAGGTCATTAGAAACAATGGAGAATTGTAGAGGCAGTCACACCCGACCAGCATGGAAACTGGCCAAATGAGTCAGATGAGGAGATTGATCATTTTAAAACAAACATAATTTGTTTGATTTGTTTTCTTCTCCCTCTCTAATAGCAAAATTGCTTTGAAGACAAATAGTAGACTCTGTTCATGATCTTACATTTACCACAGTCATTGTCTTATAATCCTTGGACTGAACTGTGTGATTTCAGTGTGTGTGCAAATAACATGAGACAACTTCATTAGCCTGGGCTGATATTTTGGGGAAAACACTGCTCACGTTCAGCACAGTTAGAGAGGTATCAATTGCCCCTTGCACTTCTGGGCTACTCATTGGACTTCATATGTTCCTTTTCTAATTTAGACCACCACAGTGACTGGTCTAGGCTGCAAGGTCCTTCCTATGGGTCTTTACACTACTCAGAGACTCTGTAGTATTGCAGACTTCTTTTTCTGCACCTGTCCTCTATGATCTCTTTAAACACAGGAGGAAGCTTCTCTGTATTAGAGTTCAGTTTGTGGCTGCCAGCAAATCCCCAAGCAATTAAGATCACTGCAAAGCTTGCTGAGTCCTTCTCCAAGTGCCAGATGGGTCCCTTTTACCGTCCCCTATTACCACGAGGAGCTCGAACAGTAAAAAAATGAACCTCTTAACAAAACTGCTGGCTGTGCAAGGGTTTCTCTCCTTGGAGAGAGGAACCTGTGGCAAGTGCTAGTCATGTCATGGTGCTGGTGGAGGACAACAGCGTGAGAAGGACAAGAGGGCTGTGGAGGCTTTCTGTTGGGTCATCCTTACAACAGGCATGCCCATCTACCCCAGCGTCAGCCTGAGGGTAGCTCAAGCCTGTGCAGAGACCTCCTCCTCAAATCCTCCTGGCTTATTAGCATGCCATGGGGACTGTTCAGATCTGCTTTCCCCATGCTGCCAGCAAGATAGCTCTGTGAACAGGACCCTGTCAGGTGGCAAAATGCATCCTGCTTTCAGCCTTTGTAAAGGCTGCTCTTTCAGAGAGGAAGACAGCCCATAGGAACCCTTGGAGAACAGAGAGGAACAGATATGACAAGGGAAAAATTTGGGGAAGCAAATCTGAAACAACAGTTTATTTTTTTAATCTTCCTTTCATGGCTTACCAAGGGAAAGCAAAGAGCCTACCAAGGACACACAGCCAGCCTCTCTCTCTCTTTCACTGTCAAATCTGTTGCCTCGTTTGGGGTTTAGAAACAAATGATTTCTTTTTTTTCCTTCTAAATGAATTAAGCTATCTGGGGATGGATGATGGATTCAGAGATACAGGGTAGGTTATGAGCATGCTCTGTTGCTTCCCTGTGGGACACCTGTACTCATGAATCTGCAGACATTGACCCAATTACTAAGCCAGCACCTGGATACGAACTCCCTGTGACCACGTCTCCAACTTGCTGTTGTATTTTGTTCAGGGACTTTTGTGTTTTAGTGTCTTTTTATGCTAAGTTGGCATGTGTAAATGAACTCCATTTTCTGAGCAATTCACTTCATCCTTTGAGATGTCCTTGTTTTGCTTTTAGTCATTTGAAGCAGGTCCCCTCCACTCCCTCCTCCTTCTCTCTGCGTCTCCCAGGATGACCTGCTAATTTAAATGAAAAGAGATTGCAGCAGCATTCTCTTTGTCACTGTGAACTGGGGAAGGCTTTCCCTCTTCATCGAGGACAAAAATTCAGGACAAAAAGCCTTATTTACTCATCCTGTGCTCCCTTCTCACCACCAGCTTTTCCTTCAGTGCCATGATGTTTAATCCAGTCTAGTTTTAAATGTCCTTTTTTCTTCTTTCTGTGGAGTGCCACATCTCCAGTTTCACAGACCTGTTATGTAGTGTTTTCAGATATTCAGGCTAAGTTTTCCTTTGAGTTAGTGTCCATGGTCTTAAGTGAGACTTCTCATTAATTTTCTCTGTAAAATTATACACAGTGTTTGAATTTGATGAAGCTTTTTCACATTAGATCCACTTGTGGAGATAAATGTGGAGCACAGGGTAACAGTCATGTACAGTAGGAACAAAAAGATTTAGCCCAGGGTCTACAAAGGTATTTATGTTGCCATCTCCTATTTAGATGGCTAATTTGCTATAGATTTTTTACTCCATAATTAGAAATTGAGAGCACTAATAGCTTTTTGCCTCTAATCTTAAATATCTGTCCTAGACGATAGGTACATTTTCAGAATGACAGGCTTGGGGGGGTTAGGAATAATGCACTGTCAGGAACTCTTCAGTTTATCAGTAAAACCCAGTTCCTGTGTCAATTCTTGGTAAAATGGGCATTTGAGGTATTTTCCAGAGGTGCTAATTTTGCAGTGAGCTGGGAGTACCTTTTTGGAGCTGCCTAAGTCCTAAATTTCACTGGTTCTGCTGGAAGGTAAGGTCTTCAGAGGCCTGGGTTTTCCCTCCTGTCTTGTTGAGAAAAGCTTGTTGAGATACATGTAATCCTGGTAGATTTGATGAAGACCCAGTAGCTACAGGCCTAAGGCTGACCAATAGTTGTGTTTATCTGCAGCTCTGAATGAAACAGAAAGAAAATACACAAACTGTGGACTTCCTTTCCCCTTTTCTGCATGAGAGATTCCCCAGATTAGTAATCACATTAGGAAGGACAAAAACTCCTCCAGGAATTGGAACACTTTCAGTACAGCATACAAGGGCAAAAGGTCTTTATTGGAGAAGAAAATACCTCATGCACTTGGGCTGCAGGTTTTGTGTGATGTCTAGAAAAACGACAGTAAAATTGGCACCTCCTTGCTCAAGAGGTCCCCAGTGAACATTCAAGACATATCTTGTTTGCAAACACAAATGGATTTTTACTCCTGTTTTCCCTGAGGAGATAGCAGAGCTATGGCAGAGTGAGCTGTATTCTCTTCTGGCTCGTGCATCATCATCAAATTTGTCGGCTAATTTCCATTTGAAGAATCGTTATTGCCAGTACGGAGGCGAGAGCCAGACTGAATTCTTCTCCAATCAGGGGTAGAGTTGGATTAGTTGCCAGTTAGAAAGATGATCTTTCTGAGTGGTAATCAGGAACCCATGGAACAGGAATAGATACTGGATCTGTTGGAGGTCATCACTAGGAAGCTGCTTCCTTCACTACTGCTGTGCTTTCACCTTGTGGAGAGGGACAACCTCATCATGTTTCTGTTTTTTTGGATGTGTGCTGGTTTTCTTCCACCTTGGAGTCCAAAAACATAGAAGCTCTCAAGTGCTCATTAGTATATGGCACCTGAGAGTTAATTTGAATGATTTCTTCAGCTGTTCTGAAAGAAACAGCAAAACTTTTTGTCTTCCCTCTGGGTCTACCTCAGAGTCTCTGGAAGGGGTTCTAGTTCCAGGAGCTGCCAGCATTTCTACCTGAGAAACCCTACCACCAAGTTTCCAGGAAATGAGAAGGATAAGAAATCAGAAGCTCTTTGCAATATCTTATCTTTCAGTGAGAACAGCCCCAGAACTTGCCTTCAGAACGAAAAGAAAGCAACAGCCTCACCCATACTTAACTGAATGAGGATGGTTTTTCAATTTAAATTTTTTTTCCAGTCTTGTCTTTCCTTCCTGCACACTACAGATTTCCTCTTTATCTTTCTCACTTCCTTCTTACTAAATTCCCTTTTCCTCTACTAGCCATACATCCTCCAAAGAGAAGGAGCATCGTGAAACAAGGTCAGGTCAGCAAAGGGTTCTGAAATCCTCTTTTTCAGGAAGAATCATAGAAGTAATTTTTAAGGCTACTACAGGGCTACTGTTTTTACATTTCTTGCTCTGTTCCCATTTTCTGCTTCTTATTTTAATGTCTGCAGTTAAAGCAGAGCTGACAACAATTGTGAATGCCTGAGATGAGGAAGCGATCTCAAACTGGCCTCTCATAGAGGTCTTTGATGCATCATTAAAATGGCTTCCAGCTCAGCTTTTCAGGGACTTAAAGAGACCTGTATCTGGCCGGCATTTTGCTACTATAACTTACTCCCTTACTGTTCTGGATGATGTACCATATTTTTTTTTTTACATTTGGTGGTCCACTGTCAGTGGGCTGGACAAGGGCCAGACATTCTCTTGCCATGCAGCTCCTGCATGCAGGTGCTGGGCCCACTGCTCTGCTGTATGCATGGGAGATGAATCACACAGGTGACTCCTGAGTGGGTGGAGGGTCTGCTTTTCACTGTCATGGTCCACCCTTCGCTCTGCTGTGAAGCTCAGGAACAGCTTGGTCATGCCTAAAACCACCCCTTTGGCTGCAGAGGAGAGATGAGTTAGGCTCCACCCTGCAAGAAAATAAACAGAAATAGCTGCATGGTCATATGAAAAGAGTCCCCCTCCAAATGTTTCCTCTGTGATCAAGCACAGTTTATCAGTTCAGGATTGGAATTGTCCTCTCCCAGGATGGCTGAGCCATTTCCTCAGCACTGAAAGGGCAACCCCCTATCATCTAATAGGCCATTTTCATCACTGCATGTGCATTTGACAGATCTGGTCAAATTATGAAGCCCTTTCTTTGGGAGAAAGAGTATAACAATCACAGATAATGGGAATTGTGTGCACTTAAATCCCTGCTTATGCTAAAAGATTGCCCCGGGAAGGGAAAATGTCTGACCCACTTTCATTACAGCCTTTTGAAAGCCGAAGCTGTGCCTCCTGCAGCCAGTAGCTTTGCAGTGCCAGTAATGGGCAGTTTGTGCACAGTACGTGTCAGTAAACAGAGTGACATCTCATCTGCTGTGCGTCCGCTCCAGCGACCCCGCCTCACCGCGCTCCCCGGCTCCCGGCCAGTTGTGCTGCTGCCTGCAAACGTCCCCGAGACACTGAGCATCAAGCTGCACGCGTGGGAACCTCCCTGGAAAAAGCCATGCTGTAGAATGCAGGAGCCACAAGGTCATGTGGGTCCATTTGTATCTCAAGCACCACCGGCCAACTAGCAGCTCTGAAGATTTTACTTCACGACAACTTTCGTTTTGCCCTTTGAAAGCAGTGAGGTGGGAAAGAGCAGAGATCCCCAGGAATAGTCTCTTGCAAGAATTAAAGGGGCTCCTCAGCAGTGTGCTGAAGGGATGCAGCTCTTCTGACAGCACTCAGGTTAATCTGATAGCCACTGGTTGTGAAGCCAGTTCTCATTTGTTGGTTATTTCTAGTAGTTGCAAGCAGGTAGCCAAGTCTGCAGGAAGGTTATTTATCTGCAGGAAA
>NW_009953497.1:711126-726968 GCF_000747805.2 Chaetura pelagica
TGGTATTTTGTCTCTGAGCAGAGCAAGATGGCTCAGGGGAAGGTGTTAGTCAATTAGAGATAATCTCATTAAAAACAACAACAACAAAAAAATCCAACCCAGCATTTACTCCTGCCTACCCTTCCCCCAGAGAAAGGAGGTACTAAAAGAGGCAAGGAGGCTGCAACAGAGGGTAGAGGCAGAGGGGGCATTTGAGGGAGTATTTCCTCATACCCTGTCATTACCAGAGTCCTTTGTGTTCATTTTTGAGAATGAAAAGCCCAGGTTAAAAAGAAATCTCCTCCTCTGCAACCTGTTCACAACTGGTAATATTCCCCAGATTCCCTCTGCTCCTCACTCAGGCTCTTAGTACCTCTTGTTACCAGATGGCAGCAGGCTGGCATTTGTCTAGTTAAAATGGATACTGGAAGAAACATCAAAAAGCATGTTGTTTGGGACTGTCATTATTTGCATCTGGCTTGGCAGGCGCCCAGTTGAGACTGCCCCCACAGAGGCACCTTGCACTGAGGTAACTACCTGAGCGATCAGTCTTTGGAGATGCAATGAAGAGGAGGGTGGCTGATAATATTTTTTTACAATAATCCTTCTAGATCATAGCAAAACCGGCTCAACTTCCCTCTCCCAGGCTGACCTGGTTCCCCAAGACCCCTGAAATAGGAGAGTTTCCAGAGCACATGTAGGTGTTGCAGGGGGGATGCTCCCTGAGAGCCTGGATGGGAGCCTGTCAAGCTGCCCGTGGTGTCAGGGTGCTGAAAATCCTCCTGAACAGGGGGGTAGATGCAAACCTAAGCTGGAAGTGGGGGGAAAATAAATGATAACTTAATATCTGAGAGGTAAGTGTTGGTAATTAGTCTGCAACACTTTGATCATTAATGCATGCAATCAAATTATCATCAGGAACGCTTTCCCACCAGCCCCCCCTCCCTTTTCCATGCTTCTCTCTTTTATTTTAAGGGTTGGCACACGGCAAAAGCTGACAGCTACAGCCCCACCGTGCAGCCAGGAGGCTTTCAAAGGAAGCTGCTGCTCCCTAGTGTTTGAAGGATTCAGAGCTGGAGCCAAATAAGAGCGAGTCCCCAAAGAAAGCCCGAGCAATAAACTAATGGGCCCAGGCAGTTTTCTATCCCGAGCACCAGTTCTTTGTTATCTGCTTAGCTATTGATTGCAATCCCCATGGATACAGCTCAGGTTTTCCTGCTTTGAGTTCTTAAGTGAAATTAAAAGCATGCGGTTCATTACTCAGTGCTCTCCTCTCTTCCTCTGATCTTCTGGCTGTGATCCAGGCACTGCTGGCCAATTACACCCCTGGGAATAACCTGCCTCTTTTTTTTTTTTTTTTTTTTTCCCCCCTTTCACATTTCTACATACTCTGCATCTTCAGGAAGATGCAGGAAGAGACCACACCAGGGACTCTGTGAGCTCTGCCTTTCAACAGTGCAGTAAGTAAGAACTGATTAGTGTTCCTGCTCTCTAGCCATGGCTGGAGTTTAGTACCAACTTTTTGTGAAACCTATGTGGACATATCTACATCTGTATGGATGTTCCCATGTGCACATCTGTATGCCAGGGTGGCAGCTCTGAAGGGGCACAGATTTTGGCAGAAATTGTTGGGGGACTTTGATAACCCAATTTTTGTTGGGTAAATTACCTTTTTTAAAAAAATGGAAGTTCACAAGCTTTGGCACTGGAAATTCTTAAGACAGGGAAAGCAGAAGAGCAGATAAGGTTATATATATTGGGCTTTTTAGCTAAACCAGAAAGTGCAAATGCCCAATCTGCTATGAATGGAGCAGTGGCTGCTACCCCAAAGCCTCTTCTTGGAAAAATACGAGGGAAGCAAGAAGCAAGAGGTCAGTGGCACAATGTACATTTTTGGAGTTAAAGCAAATCTTCTTCTGGACCCTGTCACCTAAACCATCTCAGGTCATCCTGAATCTTGCCAGCACTGTTGGCGATATGATCTCCTTTGACAGACATGTCTTAAAGGAAGGGCAAATGAATGCATTAAGATCTCTCTGGATATTTTATCCAGCCCATCTATCAGGATCTTCCAAACAGTATTTTGTCTGTAGCATTTAACATCAAAGCAGTAGAAAGTCAATGGGTTGACTTCCTCTTTACTGCTAGAACTAGAGGTCAAATAATGCTTGATTACACAGTATAAATGCATACGCTGTTGATAGGTGTAATTATAATAGGTAAGTGACAGGAAATGTTGGTGAAGGGTGTGCTGAAATTCAGGCCACTTATCTAGGCTTTCAACACAGCCTGAAGCAGGACTTACATTTAAGATTTTTGGCAAGCCTGAAATACTTCTTTTCATTACATAATTGGCCTGTAACTCTAATGATGATGGTGGAGCTGCTCCAGATTTATACTAATGTAACTGACAGCAGATTTTTGGCTCTGAGTCTGTAAGAAAAAGCTTGCCATAAATTCAGTATTCAGACTGTCCTTTGTAGTTTCTCTTTTTTTTTTTTTTTTTCTTTTTTCTTTTTTCTTTTTTTTTCCTCAGGGAGGAAGCAAGTGCTTCTCTCTTTCCAGATTAATTCACTTCTGTAATATTTTCTTATGATTACTGAGAATTTGCTTCCGTTCAGCTGACCTATTTAACTTAGGTGAGCATGAATAGAGAACACATTCATCCCATATATAACAATGGAGTTACTACACGTGCACTGTTCCCAGAATAGCTCCCGCCAAAAATTACTACTCGGCTTGTTTTATGGGCTTTCACTAGAGAGGCTAAAATTGACTCAAGTTTGAAGAACATCCATTTAAGTATCTTTTAAAATTCTAAATGTTTAAAAGAGGGGATTTTTGAGCACGAGCCTGGGGATTTTTTATTTTAGTTTTTTTTTTTTTTTCTTTTTTTTCCTCAGGGAGGAAGCAAGTGCTTCTCTCTTTCCAGATTAATTCACTTCTGTAATATTTTCTTATGATTACTGAGAATTTGCTTCCGTTCAGCTGACCTATTTAACTTAGGTGAGCATGAATAGAGAACACATTCATCCCATATATAACAATGGAGTTACTACACGTGCACTGTTCCCAGAATAGCTCCCGCCAAAAATTACTACTCGGCTTGTTTTATGGGCTTTCACTAGAGAGGCTAAAATTGACTCAAGTTTGAAGAACATCCATTTAAGTATCTTTTAAAATTCTAAATGTTTAAAAGAGGGGATTTTTGAGCACGAGCCTGGGGATTTTTTATTTTAGCATTACATTTAGTGGTGTCTTTGGCATTTAATGTGAGGGGGTGTATGTGGTGTATCTGTGTGTGTATGTTTATATCTAGAGAGAGATAACTCAAGTGGAATGAAAATCCATTTAGCAGAAAAATGAGATCTCTTGGGTGTTTGTATTTTCTGCTGGAACTAGAAAAACTAAGAGTATAAAAAAAATAAGACACAGAATGATCTAAACCAATAAGATAGGATTTTATGCCAAGATGTGAGAATGGATCTATATCTTTATCAGGTTTCTCTCACTTGAGAGATAAAAAACACATGGAAGCTTGTTAGAAATTTGCTCTATACAGTATATCTTTCAGAAATACATTGTAAAGATGTCTGACAGTTTCAAAAGTGAATTACAGGCTCAGGGGTAGTTTCTGACCCCTCCCACATGTAAATGCCACAGCCCAGCCAGGTCCATCTACACAGATATGCAGCAAAGCACAACTCTGAAGCATCCCAACAGGTTGCCTCCAGGCCTCTGTGCAAGTGCCAGATGCAGGATGCCATGTCCTGCTGGCTCTTTGTCCCATTGTCAAGTCCAAATTAGCTAGTCCTCCTCTAGATGCAGGGATCCCCAGTGCTCAGCAGCAAGGAAAGCAAAACAACCAAACCAGGTTACCTTTTGCTGGGTAATATTTATTTCTGTTATACTCAATACCAGAGAAGCTGCAACCTCTGTCTCTTGATTTTCCTTCTCCTTTTTTTCCCCCTCACTTACTGTGTCTTGGGCGGATGTGTTTGCTATTATAAGGTATATTGAAACATAAACATATACTTTTAAAATAGCATTTCACTCTGACAATACTCCTGGAGAGAGCTGAGAATATTATGGTGGAGATAATGTACTCCAGACAATAAGAGAAGACAGGAGCGGGAAGCTTATCTGCTAGAACCTCTATTGCCTATTTAAACAATAATCCCCTTCAAAATGATGTTTTTCTGTGTACACTTAGAATGCATGATATTCAGCATGTTCGTGTGGCTTTTAATAGCCTGGATAATTTTCCATACAATTAATTCCCTGAATATATTTTCTTTCTGCAATTTGTACCGTGGGTTGTTCCTGCAGGGGGGCAGGATAAACCCCCGGGGAGCCGCTGCCTCCCCAGAACCACCAAGGAGGTGCTCAGTGGGGACAGGAGCCACCTGTTCAGGATGGGTGGGTGGCTCTGCACAGCCTTATGCAGCTCCTCTTTCTTTTCTGAAGAGAGGTTTTAAGGTTTTTTATTTTGCTTCCTTGCTTTGATGTACATGGTAGTGGGATCACAAGGATTTTGTCTCTGAAAGCAACGCTAAGCCCAGATGTGGAAAGACAGGGTGAAGTGACAACTGCTGAGCAGCCAGGGGAGGAAGGGGGAGATGTCCTGTGCTGCAGAGTTGGGCTGTGGTGCTCTGGAAGCTGTGAAGAGCCAGAGTTGTTGCCATGAGTCAGGAGAGGATTCCCCAAGGGAGAAGACTTGTAGGCACCAGTGTCGGTGGGTTGTTTAGGCTGTAATAAAGGGCAGGCATGGGCAGATGGATTTGCACTGCTCGACTTTAGTGCTGCCAGGCAGCCTGAAAGGACCTTTAAAACAAGGACTATGCTTGTTGCCACTGTTGGAGGCAGAAAAAGCAGATCATTTCCCATTTACTCCAGAGACACGGATACTCACAGTCATGGAAAAACACTTCTACCCACCTCCACATGGGCTGTTGGACCACAGAGGGAGAAGGAGCACAGTATTACAGCACAGGAAAGGCCAGTGTGGCAGATCTTGGTCTGGGTGTAAATCATCATTATCTCTTCCAGGGAGAACAATGCCAGCTCGGTTTACACCCGCTGACGATCTAATTGGCATTTGGCTCTGGCTGCAAAATTAGGATTGCTTCATCATTGTGCTTCTGATCCCATATCACAGGAATCAATGAGGAATTTGATTACAGTCTCCTACTGGGATTCTTAGCCCAGCCTGGGGATGTTTATCATCAAAGTTGTGACTGAGGGGTACAGAGAATTGGCAGGGAAATTCAGATCACTTTTGAAAAGGAAAATGGAAGCCAAGTGTATGCAGTCTGGGAGAGTTTAATTATGGCTGAAATTTAACTTGGAAAATAAAATAGTCCTGAGAGTTGGTGCTGTTTTGTCACAGGTTTGCACTCAAGCTTGCCTCCTTTCTCTCTCCAGCTACAATGGGGTTATGGTGGACAGGACATCACACCTACTCCCTGGAAGAGAAGAGAGATGCTAGTTCATCTTCTGGCATGTTGTGGCTTTAGATACAATGAAATCTCATCTGCCTCTGCCTCTGGGGAAGCCAATGGATCACGTTCCTGGCCAATCCCACTTTTCCACCATCTTCCTTCACAACCAGTCCTGGCCAGTCAACCCCCTCTGAAGGTATACAAACTATATGAACTATTCACTCTAGCCAGGCTTGAGTTGGGCATGAGAATGCACCCGCTGGTGCTGCTGGGTGCAGGAATGCATTGCTTCCCTTTGATAGCAGCTAGTTGTCAGCCGGCCTGTTGTCAGTGCAGGAATCACACAGATGGAAATACCGTATCTTCTGCATGGGGCTGGTGGTCTGGGGGAGAGATTGCACCCCCTGGCCCTCTCCCAGCTGGCATCTGTGTCTGAACCCACCCATTAGAATCAGCTGAATTACTAAAAGCTCATTTTGCATTGCAGGACCATGACACAGTTGTGCAATGACTTTGGGTCACGACCCATTAATGATAGAAGTGAATCAACACATCAGAGATGAACAAAAGAGACGTTATTAACTCAGTGGCTAATGCAGAAGGCCAAAAATCAGGGTTTCCCTCTGGCTCTGTACTGATTAGTGTGTGACCTCAGGAAAACCTCATGGCATCTCAGAGCCTCAGTTTCCTCCCTGCAATATAGTGATAAGGCTCACTGCAACCTTTCATAACAGATGGCAAACTGATCATCCTGGGATTGGAGAACATGAGCTAAAAAAAAATTGAGTGGAGAGATCTACTGTTGATTGCTCTCCCTCAGACCCAGTGGGGCTAAACAGTCATATGACCTATGCAAAATCTGTCCCTAAGTGTGGGTGGTTTTATTTGGCTGGTTCATTTTAATGAACAACTCTCTAACCTGTTTCAAAACTCATGAGACACCTTCTACTACTGGGAAAACAAAAAAACCCACAATGTATTTCTCTGTGGCAGCAGCAGACTCATAAGCAGACCAGCAAATAAGGTATGTGCTGCTAAAGTCTGTTTCATGGATATACAGGAGTTACATCCTTTTCCATCATTTTGTTGATTAATAGGCATAATATCATGTCTGATCACTGCAGTAAGTATACTGTGAAAGATAACCACTGAAGACATCTAATTGTTTTCCCTTTGGGTTTTTAGGGGGGGTAATGCTTTAAAATAATGGCCCTAATCATTATTAATTCCTTTGGTGTTCTCTGGAATAGCATCAATCACAACTAACTCATTTGCTATTAATGTGGAAGTCACAGATACTTCTGTAGGGTTTCTTTCTGCTACAATTCAGTGTTCATTAGCTGAAGCAGGTTTTTTTTTTCCCCATTGCTCCTGGAGGGTTTAGAGAAATCTCTTGCCAGGGGGGAGGCAGAGGGCTGTATGCTCAGCTCTTCTGTTGTGAAAAGATAGGTCTTCTTTTAAAGGCAATGACCCCTAGTTTCCCTCTCTGGCACAGAACTGACCCTTCTCGCTCATCCGCTCTGAATATGCTGCTCTAGTCATCAAAGATTAAAGACAGATTCCCACACTCTCTGAAACTGTCAGGAGACCCCCAGTTTTTCTTCACACACTCTCCAACTCGGCATAAAGAAGAGAAAAAAATGAAAGTTTTAATTTGCTATGCTGACAAGCCCAGGATTTTAAGATTAAGCTGTGTGTCTAATAATGCTAATTAAGGAAATCTCTGAAGATCTAGCTGTGATCATAATAAATAACAATAAGGTCCCCAATTTCCCTCTGAAAAAGGCATTGTGAAAGGGATGAAATCAATTTCTGGGACAGTTGCAGGCATTACAGTTTTCCCAGCAATGGAGATGTTCTGTTGGTTTTCCAGCTCTTGCTGCTCACCCAGCTCTTGATGCTCACCATACCCTTGTGGGGTTACTATGTAGATTTCATTTATTTATTTATTTATTTATTTTTATTTCTCTGGATGACACCAGCTACACTATGGACTTTCACCTGCCTTCTCCTGCTGGGACTCCTCTTGAGGATGGTGTGTCCTTGCTAGCATTTTCCAGCAACATAGAGCACTATCTGCTGTGGGCATAGATATCCCCACAACATTTATGCTACCTGTGAAGCAATGTAGGTTGTGAAACACAGTGACATTTAAAAGAGCTTAAGGCATCCCACCTTACCTTGAGCTGCTACAGAAGTTCCTCTGTCATGTCTGCCCACCATTGGGAGGCATCTCCAACCCCATACATTGTCTATGATGCCTGTATGTAGGCACCTGAATAGCTCCCTTGGTGTGTGGCATGACTGTGAGCCTAGAAGTGCTCTAGCCAGGCCTCCTCTAAAGTCTGCCACCATAAATCTACCCTCTAAATTGTCCTAAACCAGCCCTGGGGTAAGCAACACACTAGTGACCTTTCGTCAAGGAAACACTCATCT
The DNA here is from genome assembly GCF_000747805.2 of Chaetura pelagica. Taxonomy (NCBI): domain Eukaryota; kingdom Metazoa; phylum Chordata; class Aves; order Apodiformes; family Apodidae; genus Chaetura; species Chaetura pelagica. The sequence goes on from NW_009953497.1 coordinate 718,983, forward strand.
CTGGCTCAGGGCTTTGGGACAGTGCTGGTGAAGTAGCTGTAGCATTGCTGCTAAGTGCAACTCTTTCTCCTGTAGCTTAAGTGGCAGTTTTGAAGCCAAGAAACTTGAGCTGCAATCACTGCTTTGGCCACATGTGTGTTTTCTCATTAGTGGGTTGATTTGCTACAAAATGCTGAGGATTTCACATGCCCCTTGATATTGTTCTTTGATGAATTCAGGAAAATGCCAGCAGAGCCTCTTGCCCCCTCTTTCATTTCCAATCAACTCAGTATTCCATATTCTCCACTTAAATCAAGTACTTCCCAATGGCCACATCCATGTGAGCAACCCTACAAAAATAAAAAATGTGCATGTGCTTGTGTGGGCACATGCACACAATCCAAACTCGTGTATCATGCCTTAGAGCAAGGTCTGATGAGTGGTGCCAAACTAAAGGCAGGAAGGGACTGGCTTAACGTTCCCTGAGCATCCCTTCTAAATTCATTGCAGTTGGTTTTCCAGTTTTGCTGTAAAACTCAATGAGTTTGTCATAGCTCACAGTAACATCTCCTTTCAGCAGCAAAGATAGCCCTGCTGTTGTAATAGATGCTAAGAGGGACTTCCAGCTGAGACATGCTTCCGCTCAGCTCCTCCTGGCTCATCTGGAGTAAAGTGCTCTGTGGTTCATCCAGAAGATCCTCATTTCAGTGCAGCCTCAGAACACCAGCTCTCTCAGCTCTCCTGCAAATGGAGGGCTCCCAGGGGTGAAGCACACAGCACTGCCTCCTAAACACAAGAAGAGCAGGTCCCAGCCTGATAGAAAGTTTTCTGTGTTTATCTTGGTAATAAGAGGTAAGATCAAAATCCTTGGAAAGGAGAACATAAATTGGGAGATGAGTTTCTCCCAATCATTCCCTTGGCTTTGCAATACACAAATGTAGGTATCTTTAGCAACTTAGCCCATTTCTTAGTTATATCTTTGTCATTCACTGGGGTTTACAGCCCAGGATTTTACCTATCCACTGCCACCAGTAAGTCCTGACCTGCCTCTTCCCATTACCTCCCAGGTTATTCCTCACAAGTACACACAGCCCCAGTATCAGCTGTTGCCCCAACACTGTCATTTAGCCTTAGTGGCAGCACAGATTTGCATGTCATACATGTCCTGGGGTAAGGTTGCCTGCAATAAGGTGATTTATCCTGCTAATCCTGTTGGCAGGACTGCCTTGCTCTTCATCCTGCCTGCTTTTTGTAGGTTGAGTCTGACTGAGTATCAAACCCTGATGGGATGTCAGCACTGCTGAGCTGACTCCCTAAACCCCTGATCTGGTGCTTTCTCTTAACCCATTTTTGCTTCTGGTAGGCAGACAAAGTCACATTAGTCTTCATGATGCCTTCTCCAACCTTTCCATAGTTAAACTTCTAGAAAGTTTGTATCTTTATTTAAGCCACTGTAAGTTGCCTCTCTCTAATCATGGGCTGATTAAGGATTGGAGCTGCTTAGAAACTCTATACCAGTATTGTTTTCTATTGGAAAAGGCTATTCAGTCAAAATAAACATTTCATGGGATCAATGAAACATCAACATCTTTCCAGGGAACAATCTGACATGTGACGAAATAAAATCTTGGAAATTTCAGTTTGGGAAACTTTTAGCTTTTGAAATTTTCAGTCCTTGTAACATATGCAGAGGCTTTTATTTGAATTTTTTGAGTTAGTTTCATAACATAATTTGAATTTAACATGCCTATAGAAATGCATAAAGTACACTAATATCCTCTGCCAACAGCCCCTGTTACCACAGATGTGGTGCTGGAATTGTTCTGCCATTCTTTTTTGCATCCCTTCATTAAAATCCCATGAGGAGATGCTGCTTAGCACTAATAGACATGTCTATTTTTTGGCTGTGTCTCCTCTTTCTATAGCAATATAGAATTTAAAAGTCCAAAGCAAAAATTGCTTGGGCATTCTGCTTGGTGGACATCTAGGAAAACAGATCTTTTTCCAGTTCTGCATTGGATTAAAACCTAACATCTTCTTTTCCACTGTTTTATTGACAGTTTGCTAATCACTGCAGCAGGGATCTATGGGAGTTCATGGACTATTTCTAATGGATCTGCAAGATGCAACTGAGTAAAATAGCTTTTTTGTGCAGACAGTTTAAATGTGCTGTTCAGGGCTTCACCCCTCTGCCAGAAAATACTTGAGAATTTCAGATGGAGAATGTTTTAAAATTGCTCTTCCACACACTGTATTGGCAAAAATCTGCCCAATCACCTGCTGTAATTATAATTTACAGATTCCCTTAAGAATGCTGATAAAATGGTTCTTGATTCATTTATACACATACTTCTATGCAAGCCATTTCCCTTTCCCTGTGCCTCAGTTTCCTTTCTGGAAAAATAAGATTTTCTGATCATTCACAGGAAGATTTTGGAAGAGGCAGTTCATATTTACAAAGGGCACTGAACAGGAAAATAACTTGCTAGGGGAAAATTCTCACTGGAATAATTAATCTGATTCATCCAGGGCCAATAAGGGTGTCAGAGCACAGCATTTCCTTATGGAGCCTAAAGAGACAAGCATGAAACAGTGAAAGCCAACAGCCTGTCTGTGCTCCCGGAGGTGCAGTGATTCTCTGGGCAAGGGGCTCATGAGCCAGCAGCCACCAGGCACTTGTAGATGGGGCCTGATGGAGATCAGGGTCTTGTGTTGCTCCAAGTGCCAGGCTGAGTGGTATCACAGGCATTAAAGCTGGGAAGAAATCCTCTGCAGTGATTTAAGCCTCTCTGTGTTGTACTTTTAGCAACAGGGAAAGGACCAAGGGATACTTATAGTTATTGAGCTGTACTTAATAGTATAGTTAATACTGTCTCCTCACCCATCTACTCAGCTGCCCAGGGCTTAATAATTCACATCTCAAAAGGATAGAGGTGGTGAGAAATGGGTAGAGGTGTCTCTGCAGTTACCAGGCTTTTCTTTAACCCTGAAGGATTTGATGTTTTCCCCAGCTCTGGAGCAGGCACCTCAGGGAGAACTTGCAGCTGCCAGGAGGGCCACCAGTGAGGGATGCCTGAGGCTGCCCTGCCAGGCATGTCCCTTGGCCTCTGCTCTTCTTCAGGTCAGAGCTGAGGCTGAAGGGCCTTTTTGTATGCAGAGGCCAGACTGATCTGGTCTATGAGCCAGTGGCTGCTTGCTCCTACCTCTTGACTAACATTTCCATGCATTAAAATAAATCACTTTTTGCTTTCAAGGACAGTGATTAATCCACTGACCCCCTTCTGGTATTGCTCAAAGTGTATTAGCTGCTTAGTCTAGAAAAGAAGCAAAAGAGTCTGTGTTTTAATGCCAAACAATTAGGTTTAAATAAATCCCATCTCCTTTAACAACTCCTGGTTATTCATCCCCAGAATTTCAATCCAATTGCTTTTCTCCACAAGAAATTTCCTAGCAAATACTGTGTGAACCTCCAGATGTAAAGTGAACCCACACCTTCCTGTGTCCTAGGGTAAGCATACACTTCAGAGCTTTACATTTGGTTGTCCAAAAGAGAGAAAGGCCTGAGTTTTTGTGTCTCATCTAATTGACTGTTCATGTGTGGTGATCCTGGTGAATTATTTTTTTTATTTTTTTTAACTTGTTTGGGTTTTTTTTTGTGCTGCACCTTGCAAGAAGGGCTAGAGTAGAGGTCCTAGGAGCAAGCCCGCTGGGATGTCTGCCTGTCACTTCAAGGTGTTTTAATTTGGATGCTTAAATCACCAAAGTACCTCAATCCGTGCCCAAGGGCACACAGGGAGCAAAGTCTTTTCACTGAAGCAGCATTCAATTCCCTTCCTCCTACAAATGAGCTTGAGCTCTCCTGATAATTAGTACTTTATCTTGGATGGCACAAAAAGGAAAAGGGGGAGGGGGTCTTCAGCCTTCACTGCTGGGCAGCCTCCCTGTTTCTTCTTATTAGCTGTGATAATGATGGGAGAGAATAAAAGGCCCAGAGCTGCTTCAGTCACCTCATTTCAGCTGGTCTGAGATTCCAGTCACTCGAGTGTCAAGAGAGCTTTTTAATTTCCAATATCATTGCTGCCAGAAATTAAAAATAAACTGGGAGCAAACCCATCAGATTAGCCAATCATGCTGGAATTGCCTTTATTGTTATTGTAACTGTTGTTGTTATTATTTGATCAGCTCTGAAAGAATTAAAGCTATTCAGCAAATCAAAATATGTCTAGGATTTGAATGGACTGGTATTAACTGCTCTGTAGTCTGTATTAGTGATGGGCTAATAGCCCGAAACATCACAGCATGCTCTGCTGGAATCAAGTTTAAATTAATGCTACCAGTTCATAAAAATTGCTTGTGTCTATATAACTTCCATCGTGGCATCTTAAAACATTTAATTAGCTAAAGCGACTGGGTGAAGAACCCCCAGATATAATCAAGCCAGTACTAAAAAGAAAAACAAACCCAAAACAGGGAAATAGCCACCAGGACACACACGGTGACATCCAGCAAAGCTGCTCTGCTCCCAGGGCAGGAGATGATCCGTTGCAGGGTCCGGGAGCGTCGCCCCTTGGCACCTCAGCCGAGGAGCCGCACGCGGCCATGGGGCTGTGGGCCTGGCTGCCCCTCAGCTCACCAGAGCAAAACCAGCTCTGTCTGTGGGCACTGCTTAGTTTTATGGGGTTTTTTCCTGACGCAGGAGGGCATGGTGTGGGCAGGAAGCTCGAGGAAGGGCCAGATTAGGAGTTTTCCCCTGGCCCTCAGCTCTGGGCCTGCCCCGCAGGGCTGGGTGACGCGGCGGGAGCTGGGCCCGGGCGGGCGAAAAGCCATAAAGTGGCGTGAAATGTTCCTGACTGATGCCACCCTCCAGCCTCTGAGGATTCCCCGCAGGATGGATCTGCTCATGCACACAGCAAGTCCCCCTCAGGTGGCTGCAAACCCGCCCTGTGCTCCCCGCCGGCCCCCCGGGTGCCTCAGGGCTGGGGGAGATATTTTGGCTGTGCTTGCAGGTGAGCCCTGTCAGGGAGGGCCAAGGGGAAAAGGGAAAACAGGAGAAGGAAAAGGACAAACTGGAAAGAAGTCCTTGAGAACAGCTGTTCTAACCTCCTTCCCTCTGCTGCCTCAGAGAAACAACCTTTTAAGAGTGGCAAAGCAGAAATGAAGGATAGGAGCCCCTACACTTATGCAAATACATACAACCCTGCTCACAGCCCTGGTAGGTTGTCTCAAAGATCAGACCAGGCATCCAGGCTGACTTTATGCCTTGTAGTTTGAGGCTGTAGAGCTGGAGTGGAAAAACCAGGACTGAATGATACTGAAAACAGGAGGCAAAGGATGCAATCCAACTTCCAATACCCAATATCACAGACTTTGTGTGTACTTACGGGCATTCTGTCTTAATTAAATGTGTTACAAAAGTCAATGAAGAAAAGCACTTTTGCAGTAGAAAAGGGCCTAGGGTCTGTGAAGACTCCTGGGAAAACGTCAGTGATACTGCTGAGACTTTATTGTTGTACAGAAGAAGGGTATAATCTTGCTGTTCTTGCATGAGATGAAGTCTTAGATACTTTCTCACCAGGGAAGTCCTGATTGCTATTCCTGTTTCCTTGTTGCTGGCTTGTGCTACGTCTCTCCAACCATCAATAAGGTAATTACATAAAGTAGATGTTCCACAGTATATTTTTGTCTCACAAAAAGCCATTCCATTTTGTTAGGAAACACCAGTTTGACATATTCCTGATCCATTTCCCTTTAGTTTTGTGGCACATTTTATTTCTCAGACTCTGGTAGCATGAGTGCTTGGGAGAAGGAGACAGCAGATGACATCACTGTGAAGCTTCATTAATTCTTTTTGAACAAGGTGGCATTGATGTAGCAGTAGTGGCTTTAAGTTTTAGGTCCCCAGCCATGAGAAGGCTCAGGAAGACTTCCAGCCTTATCCCCATTTCCCCTTTCTCCACTCTACATCCCACCCTCTCTGAGAACACTGAGAGGTGTGTGACTGTGCACTGGTATATTTCTCTAACATAAGGGGAAAGCACCTTTTTCCTCTGAAAGGAGGTCCTAATTTTTTTTTGTGAAGAGAAATTTTAAATTATACATTCAGTTATTAAATATGGGATTCCTAATTCATAGGTCATCCCATGCTGATAACATGGCTCTTGTAATTAATCAGGAAACAGCATTAAGAATGCATAATTCCTTCCTTCTTCCTTCTAGCTGCAAATTTTAAACTACTTGCAAGCAAAGCATTATTGACAGAATTGTGTGAGTCATTGTGGATAATAAATGGATTTAATGATCTGTGTAGACAATCATAAACAAAAAGAAAAAAATAATTGCATAAGTGATTTCTTATTAATTATTTGCTCTGTTCCAGTGCTTGCCAATACCTCATGGGAATTTTGAGGATCAGGTAGTTAAAGTTCAGATAATATCTTGAATAATGTTTCAGGAATATAAAATACTAGATAGTAGCTGAGGCTTCTTCTGTGAATTTTCCTTGTTTGAGTGAACTTTGTTAGGTTTTTACAGTCCATTTCATAATTGACCACTAACTTTGGATTTATAATTATTAGCTATGCAAATTTCCAAATACTTAATGTCACCTTCATTTCACATGCTAATCAGCTGTCTGCTTCCCTCTGATTTGTGTGTACAGTTTTGACTTTAATGAAGATTTGAGTGTTTATATGAATAAATATTTGAGAGAATAAATTTAGTGTCCAGTCTCAAATGTAGTATATTTTAAAGGCAGAAGAGACAATTTGAATAATACATGTGTAAAACAGACTGTTTAATACCTTCCCAGCAGTTCTTGCAGTGAAAGGAATGAGTTTTTTTCCCACCACACAGGTGAGTGCTATTGAGATCAATAACATCTTGTTGAATAAGAGAGTATCTTTTTGAGCACATCCAGTCTCTATGAAAAGACTCCATGTGATGATAAATGCATCCCTTTCCTTGACAAAGTGTGCTAATGGTTGTTCTCCTTCACTGGTGCAAAGTGAAGGTATAGTTCCTATTGGAAGTGGTTTTCAGTATCATTATTAGTCCAGCTTTTCATAGCAAAAAAAAAAAAAAAAATAAATCAAAAGAATGTTCCTTTTAGCTCTCCATGACATTCACAGCTCCCACAGCAGACGATCTAGCGAGTAAATATAAAGTAACAGACTTTCTAACCGCACTATTTACTCGATTCTTTGCAGTGGCTCTGAATGAGCCATTAAGGACTGTTGTGTAAATATAGGATTATGGGCTCTTTAAACACATGCCATTCACTTGCTCTGCCATTATGGGGATCTCTCACTAGCAGGCTGCTACTGACAGCGTCTTTGTTAATCCCCCTTTCATAGGAAAGACAGCGACGACTCCCTGCTCCTCGCTTTGCTATCCACCTGTGTAACGTAGAGTGCTAATGGCAGAGCTCCTCTTCGGCTGAGCACACGCAGAATTTATGGTCCTCCTGGGATTAAAATGCTCACGGCATGAGGGTTACATTTTGACATCTCACTAATGTGACTTCATTAGGCTTAGGCAAGTTCTTCGTGTGTTTCTCACAGTCTTTTCTGAGGATACTAATGGATTTTTTTGCCAGTTTATATAAGGACAAGGGTCATTACTTCTGGTCAGCACAATACAGTAATTATCTAGTTCAGGAAGGGTCCCTGTTACAATAAGTCCACAAGCCACCACTCATTACAGACTCCAGAATCAGCTCACAACACCTGTGAGCAAACTTAAGACTGGCAGTAGAAGATCAAAGAGCTGGCATGGTGGTCAAGGTTCTAATGAACAGTTCAGACTGCATTTTCTAGAATGCTGCATTTCTTTGATCAGTTGCATCAAGTTATATACATAAAAAATATATATATTTAAAAAATTAAATCCTGGAAACACAAATGCACTCTGTAATTTTCTGCTCTTATTAATTCTTAAAAATACTGCATTTTTACAGGATGTGCTGCCATTTGGCCTAGAGCTGTTGGACTTCACATCTTACCAGCAGGA
>NW_009953497.1:727023-737510 GCF_000747805.2 Chaetura pelagica
CAGGAATGGGAAGACATCAGGGTGACACAGTGGCATAAATTAACAACTCTAAGCACCAAGGAGAGCGAGGAGAACTCCAGTCGTTAGGAAGCATACAGGGAACACCATGTATCCCCAAACAGGGGAAGATGATCTGATGTCTGACATGACATTCGGCTTGCCAGACTCTTCACAAGGTCCCATGGTGAGGGAAGATGGAGAACTAAAAAGGCAGTGACTTAAGAGTCTTATTTGCTTCCTACTCCTTCAGGTAACTCACCAGGTCAAGCCAAGCTATACATAATGTAAGAAAGGGATGTAAAACCAGCTATGACCATCTGATGCCATTGGCTCTTTTATGCCTTGTGTTGTGTAAATAATGTGGCAGAGCATGGGACACTCCACCACCACCACAGCAGTTTAGCACAAATGCAAAGTCTCTCAGGGATAAAAACAGCATCAGAGCTTATCCTTAACCAAGATCCCAGAGAGTGGCAAGTTCCTGTATGCAGCTTGAACTGGGAACTATGGACTACATGCTAAAATATCTCCAGTCACCTGAATTCATCACTTCCATATCTTCCCTCTGTTCCTGGACTAGTGCTGAGTTTCCTGAGAGCAGGGCAAGATGCAGCTCAGCAGATCCATTTTTTCTCCCTTTCAGTGCTTCAAGTCTCATTTCGACAGGAATGTTAAAGCTTTTGCTTCACAGGAGCCTCTCACATCTTAATAATAATCAGATACTGAGCTTCCAAAAAGACATGCTAAGTCTGAGCCTGGGGCTGGATCCAAAGTCTACTGAACTCAAATGAAATATTAACAGTGATTTGGATTAGACGCTGTACGGTTCGACAGACAAGAGAGAGGGGCTGATTGCTTCCTGCACTCCTACGGATGTAAATCATCTCAAAGGGCAAGAGAGGATAAAGCTGTGACTTTCCTACTTTCTGCATCAGTCCTTTGACCTGGTAAGTGACAGCATTTCCTTCTTCCCAAATCAGCTAGGCCAGTTGATTTTTCCCATTGGGTTGTCTCCTGATACCTTCTGCATGGGCCAAAATGGGGACAGAAGAGGCTTTAGGGATTTTTATCTTCAGTACAATGAAGGATCATGAACCAACCAGTAACAATTTGGTATTACACCTGATTTTACTTGTGTCCACAGAGGCCAATTTCTTTTATGGCTGTAATATACCAAGGCTACAAATGCCAAACCACAAAGGGACCTAATACTACTGACAGCTTTGCTTAAAAGATACCAATTAATAATGCCATTTCCAGTAACCTGTACTTTATTGTGTGTCCTTGGCATATATTTTAAGGCTTTTGTCTTACAAATCTTGAGATGTTTTTAGGCTTGAGATCTCTGTAGCATGCAAATATATAAAGCCATAAGCCCAAGAATGACACAGGCTTTGTTAGTTAGTGGCTGCATAATCCATGTAATCTGTTTGTGTTTAGTTCTCTATTTCTGGTGGCTAGGAAAATGTACGCAGGGTGGAGAACTTGAGCTAATAGCCTCCAGCTAGCTGAACATGGTGGTATATAGCCTTCACTTTAGTTGCTTTAGACAGCCTATCTGGGACTGATGATGTTGCTGCATGGTTTGTCCATAGTCTTTTCTAGGATTTTATAAATAATTGAGTTTTTTCCTTAGAGGAGGAGCAGACATAGAATTCTAATTATTAAATCTGAATGTTGATTATGTGAGATACATTTCTTACTTTCATGATACCTGCTGGATGACTTCTAATGGTAAAATGTGCTCAGGATGTCATTTTTACATGACAACCTGAAGATAGTGAGGCCAGACATCTTGGACTGGTGCCAGGCTGCTGTATCCACCTCAGGCTCAGCCAGAATCTGTGGCAGGGTGTGAGCACTGTGGCTGCAGTTGCCTACGACGCAAGACACTACTTGGAGCTCTGTGGAGAATTTGTTGGGAAGATCCTGAAATCTCTCACTAATGCATTGGTTTGTTTAAAGTATTGAAACCTGTCTTTGTCAACCTGTTTGCTAGTATTCCCAGCAACTATTTGGAGTAGAACTGAAGTCTGGCTGGACTTTTCACTTTAGCTCAGTGACCCTGCAGGCTGGCATCTCAAGGAGTACACTTTCTAATCAGCCAGCTAACAGTGTGCTTTGTGTCCCAGGGAAAGCTGACAACGTCACAGCAATTAAAACTAGCTTTGTGGCTACGCTGAAGTTCCATCTCAAGATCTATTCAAGGTCTTGAAAACAGCTCATAAATTTTACAAGGGAGGAACAGCTGGAGTTGGCATCAGGGAGTGCTGTTGTTTTGGCTCGCAGATACAATAATTCCCTAGTAATAAAAAAAAAATTAACAAATCTGCTACACACATGCTAGTCCCATGAACGTGTTTCTAGGGGTTTTTTTTCTGTCTTTCTTCTCCTCTCAGTTTTTGTGGGTGTTCTTAATTTGGGTGATAATTTTGGAGCTGAAAACATTTTTAGTGGTTTCATTTAAAAAGGGAAAGAAAAGGTAATTTCTTTTTCTCCATTGTGTTCTAAATAATTTCTGACCCTACGAAACAAATCCACAAGCAAACAAAAAAAGCCATGAAAGCTTTGATCTACAGAAAAGAAAACTGACTGGTATTTAAAGAAGGAAAATAAGGAAACTTCTAAACACTTTACTGATAGAAAATAACATCTTCTGTCATTCTGAGTGCTGTGTTTGGAGCCTCAGAAGCAGAACTGTGTTTATGGAGAGAAAAAGTAAGAAACTACCTATTTTAGAAAGAAGTGAGGAGGTGGCAGAAAAGCCATTTTGAAGTATCACATACATTATTTGGAGACATCAATTCTTAGAGAGTAATTTTCCATTTTATTAGGGAGCAAGAGTATGGAAAAGAATGCATGACAAATTAAATAGCTTCCTGCTCAGGATATAGTTTCATAAGCCCTATCTAGAGGATCTTTGTACCCATGGATAAGGCAGGGAGCCACTAACGGACAAAAGGATCTGTCTGCAAAAGGTAGGTCTTGCCTTGCACAGAGAGTTTCTCCTATCAGTGTGTCCTGAGATGTAGGTTCCAATTCACGCAGGTGTTGTTCTACACATGGTACTTCTGGGCCATCAAGCAACTATCCTCTCCAGGTCGTTTGGCCTGGTACTTGCCAAGAAACATAAGGTGAGCCCAGCATCCCATCTCTGGTGTCAGTAGCTGATGCATGGGGAACAGGATAGAGGCCACATAATGACCTTCCTTCAAACACCGCACCAGATTGATTGTAGTTCAGGAAGTTTCTGAGCCCAAGGTGGCACCTCTGTACTTAGCAGCTCTTTGAGGATTTTGCTTCTATTGATTTACCCAGGCAGTCTTTTGCACCCATGTAAACTTTCAGCATCCACAGGATCCATGTTTTTCAGCTCAGCACCACATGAACAGTTAGACTTGATGATCTTGAAGGTCTTTTTCAACCTTGACGATTCTGTGATTCTGTGAACTGAAGAACTGCTCCACTGTTTTTATGTCAAATCTGCAGCCTGATTGCTTAACACCTTGTACTAGACAAGAACTATTGAACCATATTCACCTCCTTCAAGTCACTGGGGATTTTGTCAGTCAGATCTGGGGTTCCCTGCTCCTAGAGAAACTGACTTTTTGGCCAAGATGTAAAAACAGGAATCTGTGTCGGATGATTAAAGAGCAAATGGATATGTTTCTGAAAGTCCTCAGAGGGCTGCTGGGGTTGAGTTGCTTTTGTCTCCTCTTTCAGCAAGTCCTTCTGAAGCTCTCCCACCCCAGTGAAAGCATAGATCCTGCCCAGAGACACACAGTATAATTAGATATGGACAAGGCTTAATTCACAAAAGCAGACATAAGTCTGAGGAGCAATGGATTGTGGTCTTTTCTGGATAGCTGAAGGAGATCTGGGAAGAAGGCAGGGTGTTTAGCACTCAAGGAAAGGGACAAGCAGTGGTTTATATTGAGGGACAAATGATCCAATGGAAATTACTTCAATCTGGGGCACCTGGACATCTGGGATCTCATCCCAGCAGTAACCCTGGCTGGTTGGATTGTATTGGCTTTCCCATTTTTTCCTGTGGGTGCAAAACAGAGAGGTTGATACTGATTTGTCTTCAGAAAGTGCTGTGAATGCTATAGATGAAAGTGCAGTGGAAAAGTTAAGCAATATTAATGATTATGAAGCCACAAAGTTCTCCGAATAGAAGATGCTAAAAAGTACAAAGTGCTATTATATTTTTATTAAAAATGTTATAGCCAGGTATTCTCCTCCCTTTCATTGAATGCATCCAACTTCCTTCCTCAATGATGGAAATTGAATTACTTGCAGTGTTTTGTACTGAAATTTTTTATTATATTCTAAAAATAAAAAAAGATACTAAGAATATAGATCCAGTAATTAAATTGCCACTAGAAGGTGATAAGTCATGAATGGAACAAACAAAGAGAATAAAAGGGAAGAGGAATACAAAGAAATGTATTATATGACCAGCATATGGAATATTAAAAGGAATAAAGAAAACATAATCCTGATAATAAAGTCAGAGTAATGACTTTGACAGTTTTATGTTCAAGGCACCATCTGGACAAAGAAATGTTTTTCAAATTGCTGGTGTAACTCTTGCCCTCCTGAACTTCAGGACAAACTTTTCCTCTGAGCTGCATTTTCAGAAGTTGCCACTTCACTGTGGCTAACTACTGCTCCTGAAGGTATTTTGCACTTAGAGAGTTCAAGGATTTCCTCTTGTGTGTCTTTTGCTTTGTCCTGTCTTTTTTCTTCTGGCTTTGTGGGAGAAGAGTGGAGAAGGAAGGGTTAAGGGCTGCTGGGATGCCCTTGGCTGTGCTCAGTGAGCTTTCAGGCCCTGCTGCAGGTGATAAAAGGGAAAAGGGAGTGGGGCAAGGTGCTGGGATTGGAGTTTAAGTTGCTGTTATGCCTTGGGGAAAGGAAGGGTGGTGATCCTACTATGACTCATTCTACAGGTGGTCTTTAGGGTCACATCCTTGCTTCTGGGCAGGCTATGCTGTAGTGGGAACAGCTGGCTCTGGGTTACTTTGGTATCTCTTTCATATGGCTGGTAGGACAGAGGAAAGTGAGGCCCGTTTCATGGCATGTGTTAGAGCAACTTCAGGACAGCACAGGTCCTCATGACTGAAACCTTGCTGGGGTCTGCCCTAGGAGTCAGGGCACTAGGATGTTCAGGTTTTGCTCCCTCTTGCTGAGTCCTGTCTAGCAGCAATGTTTTTGTGCCTTGAGACAAACTACTGCAAAGCTAATTTTCCAGCTCTCTGTCCTTTGCAGATGTTCCCATTAAGTTTGGATCCTTAGCTGACTGCTTTAGGGCATTTCTTGCTACTTTAGACTTCTTAATCTTACTACTTTAGGCTTCTTAACCACAGCAGAAATCAGGCAAGAAGAGGGAGCTGGTATTAAGGATTATTCAGATAACCACAAGCTGCATAAAGTCTCCATTCACTGAGAGGTTTTCATCATCACGTTTTCATCTGAAAGCTTATGGAAGTGGCTAGAAGCAACCATCCCAATGCTTCCTGTTTCTCTGATAAGCCCTCTAACTCACCCACGTTTATAAAGCAAATCAGTGTTGATGAGGAAAGTCTAGACTTGAAGTTTCCTGAGTTCATTAGAATATCATACCTTTGCTTGATACAGGAATGTGGAGAATGGGCACCCTTTCAGCTGAGACAGTGTAAGGCTTATTGGACAAGCCAGACCTGGGATCTCCTGGAGCCAATTGCTGTGCTATTGAAAACTTAGAAGTGAGGGAAAGCAGCAGTTGCACCCCAGCTTTCTTGAGATGGCAACAACGGGTAGTGCTACAGTCTGGGAGGATGTGGTGGCAGGCAGTGATGTACCTTGGTGTCCCATGCTCTGCAGGTGCCTTTGCAAAGCAAAGGAGCAGCGTCCCTGTTTGCCTGGGTGTGGGGCCTCAGACCTACCACCTATGGCTGGAAACCTGCATCAGGTTTTCCCTTGTTTCAATTTGTGTTTGAGATTTGAGGAAGAAAGCCAGGAGGATGAGACTTAACCATTGCCAGAAGAGCCAGCAATGATGGGCCATGTTGCCTGAACCAGAAGTGTGAGTCTGGCGTCAGTTTGGTTCTGGGGGACTGATGTAGTTTTTTCTGATGCGGCAGAAAGTAAATGCTGCAAGTGGCTGTTTGCCAAGATGGAACTTAAAAATCACAATTGTTCCCAAGTGCAGCTCCTTCAACTTGTGCTAAGATGTTATTTTGCCAGAGTATGAGAAAGGCACAAAGCATTCGACTAGATGAGTTTCTCTTGGCCTCAACCCTGACCTGAGCAAAGTAAAAAACCACTAAATTCTAGAAGGCAAAGGAGGGAATAACAAGGGAGAAAGAGAAAAGCAGCCTTCCCTAAAGGGCCTGTGAGAGATTTGGTCCTTTGAAAGTCATCTACTGAGGGGAGCTATAGCCCTGGGAGGGAGGGGGTGAATCTACTTATGCTTATACACTGTGTTGAATGTCTAGAACCTTGGATGTAGGAGGAGGTGAAGTTGTTTACATTGGTGTAATGATTGCAATCCACAAAACACCTTTTGCTTTCCTCATTTCCAAGACTTCTGAGAGCAGTGTAGGTCCTGGCACAGTCTTTGCAGCACACCATGTCCTGTCTTGCTTTTGTTTCCCTCGAGCTGGGTCTGGGCTTCCAGTGGGGAGCTGGAGGTGGGATGTGCCCAGTCCCCCTGGTAGGAGGGGTGATGCCAGCTGCCGGGTGCCTGCTGCCTGCAAATACCCATGTGCTCTACCCTGTGCTGCCCACCATGTGCCATCCAGCATGGAGCCAACATGTGACCTTGATATTTATCAAGGTCAGGCATCATTCGAGGAGGGATCACTCATGAGTGATGAGACCTTAACAAGTGGGTCTAACAAGTGGGTCCCTCCATAGGGTCTGTCTGCAGAGGATGTAGCTACTGAAGAGCCAGGTGAAAGGCACGTGGCCTCTCCAGCCTTCCTCACGTCGGCAGGGCTCTCGGCACTGGGAGGCAACTGCCCTGCTAACTTATAATAAATGGTGATTTTGATCAAATTTTGAGCAATTTCCCTTTAAGAGAATTCCCTTTAAAAAGAATAATAACATTTCACCCCCCTGCCCTGCCCGAGTCCTGAGTGTCCACAGAATAATCTGGGCTTGTTTTCACGTTTTAGCTGTGAAACAGTATCGGGCGGCACCATCTGATTCCTTTTCTTACAATTCTTTTGTGTCTTTCCTTTTGTAAGCAAAAATGAGCACATTCAGGCGTGAGAGAAAGGAGTGAAATCAGATTGTATTGCATTTCTTTGGCATATATTGTGCAATGCAAGATATTTTTTTTCTCCTCTTAACTCCTGAAATTTCAGATAGCCTGAGAAAAAATACCAGCACAGACAAAAATGAGGAATCAGCTTTCCATCTAAATGCTATTTAAAAAAAAAATCCCATAAATGTAAGTAGTCTTTTTATGCATTTAATTTTTTTTCTTTATCATTTCTCAGCTCAGTTTTCAGGTCTTCTATGTACTTTTAGATGAGCCCATGTCTTATGAAAGTGATGTTTTGTTAATGGAGACCATCAGCGGTTCTAACAGCAGGAACTAAGCTGAGTATTTTCTTCCCCAAAACAGATCTGTTAATTTACTTCAGTCTGAAGTAAAACTGAAAAGATATTCTTTCAGTAAATTGTAAATTCATCCCACAAAGCAAAACTTCAAGGGAACTAAAACTGCTCTGGTTACATTGAGAAAATTATATAGGCTGAATAAAAAGAGCAGGGCAAAGCTGTAGGAAAGTGTGACACGCTGCATTTCAACACCTTCAAAGTGAAATAAATATTTGGAAATGCTGCAATGTTTCATATTCTAAGTTATTTTTAAGAGAAAATGTTTGTGTCAAAATGACATTTTACATGTAAAAATGAATCCTAAAAAAGAGTTTTAAAGAAATAAGGGTCAAACCTTTTTAATTACTTGCTTCAGCAGCATTTCAAGTTGGCCCCCAAAGTATTTGAATCCTTCCTCCTGAAAATGTGCTGTTTAATTTGACTCATGCATATTTTTTCCCTGTGAAATTTTGAGTTCTGCAACATAACAGAAAAGCCACTTTTTATCCCTTCACCTGCCAAAGCCTCAGTTATCCAGCTTTCACACATGCACACCATTTCTAGCAGTTGCTGAAGCCTGGCCAAAATAATTCTCTGCTTCTCCATTCCCCAGCACTCCAGAGAGTTTTGCCAACATGGCATAATGCCAGCCTGTGCTCCATTCTTCTGTTTTCCCATTCTTTAGTTCCTGGTGAAGCTGTTCCAAAAGCCTCCTTCCTGACCTGCTGCCCATTTATCCATTCCCAAATTACCCATGCTAGCACATCACCTGCAGCATGATTCCTCTTGCAGATGTTGCTTCCCACACTGGGTCACATGCACTTCCTGTACCAAAAAATGAATGGTGAAAGAAGCTCACTGGTACTATGGCTGAATTCTGCCATATTTGGGATTCGGTGGTTTTGTGGCATGGGGTTAAGATGAGCCCCTTGTGAAGACAAGGTCCCTTTGCTCTACGTGGGGTCTCTGGGCTTTATTGTAGTTGCTGGACTCATCATGTCACTACCAGCTCTTCCCAGCCCCTTCCTGCCTCTCCTCCAAAGGCACTGCACAGCACCTCTTCACACCACCCAAAAAAACCAGTGCACTTTTCTAGTGTCTGCTATCTTTGCTCTGAGGTCTGGACAAGCTTCAGAATGGGCCAGTAAGCAGCTCGGCTGTGTCTGTGAATATCCAGCTCAGAGCCAGTCTAACAAACATTGGCTGATAAACCTCTCCTTAGTAGGGTGAAGGGTACATATGTGTGTATGAGAAAGCAAGATTAGTCACCCTAATCGTAAATTAGGAGCTGCTCTTAGGATCTGTGACTACATGAGCATTTTATCCATCCTCAGTCTGAAGTAAAATTCTAGCTTTTTCTTATGTGTCTCTCTGCTGTAGTGGTGGGGATGGCTTTTCTCTCTCTTCCCCTCATTCATTCTGCATAAATGTCTGGTGTTTTACCCTTTTAGCAGCCAAAAATTTGGGAATTTCACAGAAACCGTGAAGTAATTTTTAAGTTGTAGAAGTTTTGCAGAAATAATTTTTTCTTTTCTTAGTAGAAAACTTGTATTTTTCAAACATAAAATAATTTGCTCTCAGCCCAGGAGGTGCCTCCTAAGAGCCATTCCCCAAGTTTTCCCATCTATGATTATAGAGTCTGGACATGAATCAGCCCAGCACAGTTTTCTACACTGCAGCCTCACTTGAGGTGGCAAAGGCCAGTACATTAACTTCAGCACTGGTGGAAGTTTGGGGGTAGCAGGTTTTAAGCAAGCACGTTAACAAGCAGGGAGGACTGCTCTGCTGGACACCGGGGTACAGGGTTATTGCTAAAGGCACTGAAGATAACAGCCACGGTGCATTTTTTTATTTTACCTACCTTCCCTCACCTGGCTGTCCACAAGCAGCCTGGGACTCCCTGGCTTTGGGTTTTCAAGATTGGGAAAATGTGAATTTCAGCACCTTGTCAGACCACCCCAGCGAAGTCCTGTTATTACTTCATGCCTCAGTTTCCCCAAGGCAAAAAAAGGAACAAAAATATACCCTCGCCCTCTGGTGAAGTGAGGAAAAAAGCTGTTGAAATATTCAAATAAAAAAGTAATGGACAACACATGAAAATGAACCTGAAACTCTACTACTATGTCCTGTCCTCTATGCTAATTATTTTGTGTGGTATAAGGATTAAATACCAGGCTTTTTAAGCCCTCTCTCCCTAGGTACGATGGTGATTTTGGCGGTCTGAGAATAAACATGTTCACCTCTGATCTGGTGTCTTCAATCTGGTCCTTCACTCCTGCTCTTGAAGAGAGGGCATGCATCCCAGCTCTAAGCTTTAATACAACTCCTATCATTCAGGAGCTGCTGCTGTGAGATTGCTACCTAAGATGAAAGAAACTTCACAAAAACAGGTGAACCTGGGAGACTTTTGCAGAGCAAGGCAAAGCCCCAGAGATACTTGGGGGCTGCAATGGATGAAAGCTGCTCTCTTTGGCCTGCTCCTCAGTAAAACTCAGCTTTGGTAGCCTGCCTCTGAGCCCTGGGTGCTGCTGCTTAATGTTACCTGAATTCACACCATTGCCATGAAAAGCTTGGATGTGAGTAAACACAGAAGTCTTGGGCACATCTTATGTTCTTAATGGACCCTTGCAAAACCTGCCGTGTGCGTTCACACCCTCCTTCAGCAGGCAAAGATTTCTCTGGCTTCACAGAAGTGGACAAGAAAGAGCAAGGAGGAAAAAATCCTTCCCAGCTGC
The DNA here is from genome assembly GCF_000747805.2 of Chaetura pelagica. Classification (NCBI taxonomy): domain Eukaryota; kingdom Metazoa; phylum Chordata; class Aves; order Apodiformes; family Apodidae; genus Chaetura; species Chaetura pelagica. Next base: position 737,349 of record NW_009953497.1, read on the forward strand.
CCCATGTCCCTTTACAATAAAATGCTAAAAAGAAATATCTACTTCTTTTTTGTTTGTTTTGGGGTTTATTTTTGTGTGTATTTGTTTTGGGTTTTTACTGTATTTTCAGGGGGTTTTGTCTTTTTTTTTTTTTGGGGGGGGGGGGGGGGGTTTGTCAAATAT
>NW_009953497.1:737842-772252 GCF_000747805.2 Chaetura pelagica
AATATTTTTTTTTTTTTTTTTTTTTTTTTTTTTTTTTTTTTTTTTTTTTTTTAAACCAATGAGAGCCAGTCACAGTTCAGGAGAGAGAAGAGCTGTTCCCGCTCCCTCCCAAGCACCATGGTCTTATTGTTCATGCAGTGCTCAGTGTCCAAAATATCAGGGGGGTTGGCAAGGGCTGCTGGAGGCAACTTCTGCAGGGAGTGCAGTGGAGTGTGAAGGAAGAGCAGCCCATTCTGGCCAGTCAGGCAGAACACGCCAGCACAGCCCTGACTCTGCCCTCCCTGCCGTTATCACCACATGAGGGGAGGAAGGGATTTTTGTCAGCTGCTCAGAGGGGAACACAAGGGATGCATCTGCCTTCTGTTGTCTGCATCCATTGGTTAGGGCAGGGGGTGAGAGCCTCTTCACTGATGGCAAAGAGAGACTGATGGCTGCTGCTGATCTGAGAATGTTGCTCATTGATTTTCCTGGGGTATCTGGAGGTGAATGTTGTGTAAGTGATGGGTTAATTGCGTATATATGTAGATACTGTTGTTCATTTGCCATCCTGGAGCACTGCTAATGAAAAATGTGTTCAGACAGACTGAATGCAGGTATGCAGTCTTATTCAGAATTGGCTAAGAAGCTTTACAGAACTCAAATAAATAAATAAATAAACAATACTGATTTGACCAGAAGTTCTAGACATTTTTGGACTGAGAAGACAAATGCTTAGTTTAGCCCTGCAGTAAGTCCAGGTGCATGCCCAAATACAGTTGATTAGCCAACAGGGCAAGCACTTACCTAATTAATCTATGTAGTGACAGAGACTGCATGCAAAGCAAACATGCAATTGTGCATTGGTTCTGTAGATGGAATGCACACCTCTAGTGCTATACAAACCCTTCAGTGATACACCAGCTCCTGAGCATACATGCAGAGGACGTTGTCTCTGCCAGCACCCACAACCCTAGTACTCAAACTCTGGGGACCCCAGATTGGTGAGACTCTGCTCCAAATTCTGTAATGGTCTGTACCATGCATATTGGCACCTTTAATTCTGTATATGCTTAAGTCTGCATAAAGAAGTCTTGTGCTTCTTGTGCTTTTTAGGGAGATGAACAAAATGGATGCAGTGACTTTGAGTGGAAATCTGCCAGATTTGGTCTAATGAATCTCTGTGAGTTCAACTGAAAGTAGCTTAGGCACATGGCATCTCTTCAGCCATTTTGAAGTGCAGGCACCCCAGGTCTGGGCTGAAAAAAAGCTTTTCCATGCATTACAGTTCTGCACAAAAGTGTAGGACAGAAAATAAAATTTCCAATTTATCAGCAGGGGTGGACTCATACATAACAGGAATTTACTTCATCTTGAGAAACTGGCATAGGAGGTCAAAAGAAAACTTAACCCAAATCTTGTTTCAAAATTTAAACTTGAATCAAATATCCCCCCAGTTAGTTTCCACAAGTTTTCTTACCCTGTCTGTTTACTCCTAGTGCTCTCTGAAGCACAAAAAAAGCAGTGAAAGCCATTGAACATGACTGCCAGGAGCTGTGCCTTTCCAGCCTCCTGACCAAATCTTTTGAAAAACCTCATCAGAATGGTCCCCAGCAAAGCCTTTGCAAATTATGTGCTTAACTCCAAGCCCACTGGTGTGGGGTGGAGGAGTTTAGTAAATACTACAGGAATATGCAGTACAGGAGGAACCAAACTCATGAGCTGCAGAGATCCTCATCAGCAAGCTGCAGCAGTTTGATTAAATCCTTCCAAGCAGCCAGAGATAATAACACCATGAATAGAGCTTCCTAATTTCATTTCCCCAGCACCATGGAGCAGGTACATTTCCATACACAGGTGCAGGACCTTTGTTGCACCGGTTTTAATAACCAGCAGAGAGGAAGGCAGATCTTACCCTACATGTCACTGAAAATTTGGGAGTTGAATTCAAGAGACACCAAATTACTCTCACTGGTGCTTCTGCAATGGCACAGAGAGCAGGCTGGTGGGCACTGGGAATGACTGATGGCATTGCTGACCAAAGGGAGAATGGTGATTTATGGACAAGCCACTCTCCAAGCCATGGATGCTATAGTGGAGAAAAATAAATGGATTCTCTTTCAGACCTCTCGGAAGGTTCTGGCCAAAGCTTCCCATTAGTTTAGCCTCTTGGATGTGGGCTGTCAAAATATTTTAACATCTTCCTGTGACCTCCAAGCATTTTCCTTTCCCTTCACTGCCTGCTCCATCCCCAGACCTCCCTTGCAGTCAAAGCAGACAGCATTAGCCATTAGAATCACTCTTTGAATTAATTACCCAGAAATATGCTTTCAAATCTTCCACTCCATGTAACAGCAAATTAAAGGGCAGCCTGGATGGGGTTTTACACATCCTGCTTTGGCTGCCCCTGTTCAGTTAATGGGACCATTAACACCCTGGCTGCCGTGTTGGCTGCTTCCTTCTCTACTCTACACTTGCTGAGAAAAAAAGGCAGAAATTGCTTTTATTTCCCAGACTTTTACAGTAAGTTCAAAACAGCATCAGTGGAAAGACCAGAAGGATGGTCCAAGACAAAAAGGTCCCTGAGGAAACAGTGCCAGGCCCCTTATCTGGATAGAGACCCTGAGATACTCCTTTCTATTCTTCAGGTGCCCCTGCAGGGACCTGGAAGTTCCGTTTCCCATTTCTTCATTCCTCATTGTCTGCCCTGCAGCTCTGCTCTTAGCAGGAGAAAAACACATCAGGCTGGTACCCAGGCTTGGCAAGGGGGATTGCATGACCAGTGCAAGTGAACCCTCAGCACTAGCACTGAGGCATTTCCTTCTTTTCTGCAAGCTTGCCAGGGACACACACAGAGCACAGGGACAGCTTGTATCATGGGTACCTCCATGTTGATGACTGTTGCTAGTTCCTCAGAGTTTGTGTGTCTCTGGAAAAAATGCAGTAACACAGCTGTGACCTTGTCCAGACCATTCCTGTCCGTTCAGCAACCAGATATTTCTCAGATCTGGGCTTGAGGCACGGATGAGGTGGTCCCCCAAGCAGGGGCAAAAGTAGGACTCAGGCATGTGTGTAGGCCAACACTAGTTCTGTGTTTGCTCTCCTATTTAATTTGCTTTTTTCTCCATTCTAAGGATCAAGCAAAGAAGCCTGGCAAATAGTTTGCATCATTAATTTAGGAGCTTTGTGAAATATTTTTCAGTCATTTAGGATTTTTTAAGGCAAGTGTTTAAAATTCAGATTCAGATGAATGCCTAATTTGTGTAAAGAATTACTAGAGAATTATCACAGTTCAATCTGTACCCATTCCTGCCCACAAAATTGGCAAAAATCCCCTGCAAAGTAAGTAACCTGACATTGATTGGCATGCTTTTCCTCTCTGTTTTCTTGAACCACTGAGATCCGCTGCACTCTGCTGATGGTTTAGATACAAACATCACCTTGCCTGAAAGTGGGCAATTAGCTTTTCCTCGGTGGGTAACTCTTCCCCCACACGCTTTGCCTGACAGCCCCTATTCCCACACGGGCCCAGTAAAACCAGAAAGCTGTCTCTGGCTCAGTGAGTGCCTCTAGACAGCTGCCCCCCGGGGATGGAGAGGAATAGACAGGTACCTGCAAGGATGGGGTGGCCTCAGGGAGTAAGAGGAAGCCTGGGGGAATGAGACCTGCAGCTGCAGCAGCAGAAGAGGAATAAATGAAGGGCATCATCTCTGCCAGTCCTGATAGATTATGTGATTGCTTGAAATGGTTAAAATAATTTTCACCCACTTTCTTCTTCCCCACACTCCCTCCATCATTGATTTTTGTCTTTCCCAGAGCAGCCTCCCTGCACACACACCCTCTGCAGAGCTAATAGAAGGAAGCTCCCAGAAGCAGAGAAAGAGAAATCAAAGGACTGGGGGAGAGAAGGGAAAATAAATAAATAAAAAGGGCTTGTTTATCTTTTTATTAATAGCAGAACAGTGTTCCCAAGGGGATAGGCCAACTGTGACTCTAATCCAGCCATGCAAATCTGTATGCCCGACTGTTTGGTTTGCGTTTCTTTTCTCTCTAATCTTTTCCAGAGTTAATTACTGGGAAAGAAAAGTGAGACATTTAATTCTCCTCTCCCTAGATCTCCCTCTCCTTCCCCAGTGAGCCATACGCAACCTTAGTGTTTGCTGTCAGACCACAGAGGCAACACCAAGCTGTCCTGGTCACTGCCACATCCGTCCAGGCTCAGTGAGACCCTGAGGCTAAATGCGAAGGAGGACAGGGCCAAATCTGCCACTTACAGCAAGTTGGCTGATGACAACAGGGGGTGGATTTGTGTTTGTGTGAAGGAACATTCATCTGGGTCAATGACATTCCTCTGTTGTCACCCAGGGAAAGGAATGTAACCTACCCACTGCCTGGCAGTGAGATAGCCTGATGTGTCTTTGAAGGGAAGCAGGAGGAGCTAGCTGTGATGGCTGATAGACTTTGAAATGCATCCCAGGAAAGGGTACTTAAAAGCTACTGATATTCATATGAAAGTTGGCCCTGGCCTTCTCTATCTGCAATAACGGAATGCTATCCAGTCTAATGGCACCATCCTGCTGCAGCAATGTCCACTACCCCCAAAGCCCTGCCACAGCAGGACCCTCCATGCTGAAGTTTCTGAAGTGTACTTGGGCTCTGGCCTCGAAGATGGGGACTTTTATTTCATAATATCTGAAGGAGAATTTTCAAAGACGTATCTCATCAAAAGTCAAAGGGAATGAAGAACTTGATCTCCTTGTGTGCAGCTCAGAGCTCTGTCCCCAAGCTGCCCTCGTTTCCCTTTCAGGACAGCAAAGCCTTATCTGTCCTGCTTGGTGATGAATCTGGTTTGTAGTCATCAGGGGGTTTCTTGAAGGAAGCAATCCCAGTGGTCACCTGCCGTGTCTAAGTCCACCTTTAGCACAACTGCAGCAAAGTTGATGTGGTAGAGACAAGGTCAGCCTTGAGATGTGTCGCTGCAGTAACATTAATTGAATGAAGTAGCAGTAGTTTCCATTGTCTCACAGCCTCCTCAAACCCATCTTTTCTCAGGTGACCAGTCTCACCACACAGTCCTGTGGCTTCCTAAGCAGGCTATCAGGATCTGACTTTCTGTGCAAAAACAGATGGCAAGTGTTTTTGAATGAGCATCCCCAAATATACAGTGAGGAGCACAATTTCCCAAAAGTCATGGTGGAGGTAGAGGAAAGGGCTGGTTTCAAGTGTTTTTTAAAGCTTCTAATTGAGAGAAGGAGAAAACCAAGAAATTATAAGTGTTCAGGTGGGGAAAGTGGAAGGAAAACCTGCATCTTAGTGCCTGGGATACGGTACGTCTCTGAAACTGCTGAGAGGGATGTAGTCGTTTCTGCAAATCAAGATGAGCTGGCTGGCCAATGAAGCATGCCCAGCATTTTATTTCTCATATTGTTTGGAGATAGGGATTCAGCTGAGTGCATTCAGCAAATAAAGATCAAATAACCTGCTGTGAATAATGTTTTAAACCCGGGTTCCTATCAGGATCTAGTTATAAGCCCATATACTCCGTTGGATAAAAAATAAGTTACACATGGCTGGAGGCAGTATTACTTTCTATGGAAGATGAAATCTGCTTCGAAATAGAAAATGTTTAGTGATTCCCCCCTTCCTCTTTTTATTTTTTTGGAAGAGCTAAACCACACAGAGCCACCTGACAGAGAGGATGGAGAAGGGCCCACCAGTATTTCACCCACTGCCTCTGGGTCCAGAGCTAGGAATTTATGCTAAAAGAGAGGGTGAGCCCTGGGAGGAGAGGTGAGGTGAAGCCCGCATTGCCATCCATTTGGCTGTTTTGCCTGGAATCAAGCTAACCTCTATTGCACTAAGCTTCTTAGCTGTGCAGAGAAACAAGCCCCTGATGAGCTGATCCTCTGCTTGCATGATGATAATCAACACCTTGGCTGGCAGCCACAGGAAAAAACCACCAGTTGCTGCTGTTCTCTCTTTCTCATACGCACCTGAACCAGCTCATGTCTTCACGACGTGGGGAAATTTCCACTGAGTTGCTTGGGCCAGATGTAGATGCTGATGCTTGCTTTTGAAGAGCACCACACAGCACAAATAGTCCTGCTTATTTTAATGAAGGTATTGAGAAAAGTGCTTTTCCCTAGCAATATGGCAGTGTAGTCCCTTCTCTTTTCAAGGAGAGTCAGCAATACCCCATTGCTGCATGAGGAAAAACACACCAGAAAGATAGAAAATGGCTACTGAAAACTTTCATAGTTATTTCAGAACTACTTTCCTTTAACTGTGACATTTCACTTGACCCTGTTGTTTTGTTTTCCTTTCTGTGTCCTTCACCTTTTCTCATATGAACGAAAGCTTCTGCTTTTTAATGAGTCTCAAAGAGTTGCAAAAAATCTGCATAAACCCTTGGTATTCCCTCTTCAGTAGTCCTTCAGCCAGACAGATGGCTGAAAATTTTTCCTCTAAAGTGTTTTGTTTTTTTAAAAAGACATGTTTATTGTATGAAGTATCTGCTTTGCAGCAAAAACTTCAATTATTCCTCAGAAAAACAAATATTAAAAAATGAAAACATTTTGACTGCAACCCTAAATACTTCAGCCAAAAAAAAAAAATAAATAGCTGATCCCCAGTGTGTGTGTGTTTGTGTCTCTATTAAAACACTTTGATTTGGAAATGCTGCCACACAGGGGATTTTGTCAAAGCAATTCTTATTTTCATTGCCAACTGTGGACTGAATGCCCTAAATCTCCTGCCTCTTCTGTGGTTGACCATGGCAGTGGTCATGGGGGCATTGCTTACCCTCTCTGAGGGAGAAGACCCTCAGAGCAGGAGTGTGAGCAGAAAGTCTCACCTACAAAGTCTCACCTACAAAGACAGTGAGAGCCTGATACCACAAGGACTTTATTGAAGTGAAATATCTTTTCAGGGTTTGAATTTCCTCTAAAATACAGAATTTTTTTAAACCCCACATTTTGTACTTCCACTGATTTTGTAGGGAGCTGCACATTGCTCAACCAGCTTTAGTCACTGATTTCTGGTTAAATCTTTGTCTTAGCTGCCCATCTCAGGTTCCTTTTCCAACACAGGCCTGGAGATTCAAACACAGGTGAACAGGTTTTGTTTTCTTTGTTTCAAGAGTAGCAAGGCAAGCCCAACCTCTAACCCTCTCATACTGCTCTGCAACTATTAAGTACTCACTAATGAAGCATCACGCTGGATGCTGAGAAGATGGAATATATTCCTACTTACAAGGAAGTGCTCATCGTGGTTTATCCATCGAGTTCAAGCTGTTCTGGAAAGCATAAATGGAAGGATGGACAGTTTTCAAGTCTACTGGCAAGCACTAAGAACATGGGAAGGAAAATGAGATGCATTCACTCCTTCCAGATGGAGTGACTGGTGTGAAGGAGAGTGGGGCTACAGATGTGCTCATTCCACTAACACAGGCTTATTCTGCCCACGCTTGAGGCTGACCAGCACCCATCTCACTGCAGCACCGTGGCATCGAGCCCAAACAGCTAAATAAACCCAGCCTGTCAGCGGGGTGTATGAGCATTGGCTCGATGCCCTCCTGATGTGGTCATGCAATTTCTGGCCAGCTCAACATCTTGTCAGCACTTGCTCGTGTCTCCTCAGCTGCCCCAAGGCAGGTGATTTTCATGCCTCACTCCTCCTCTCTCAACCCACAAGGATTTAATCTGCATATTTACAGGACAAACCAACTTTCCTGATTTACTATGAAAACAATTTTCATGAATAAATGGAAGGCGGCTTGAAAATTTAAGAAGCCTGAGAGTATTTCTCCTAATGTAACTCAGACTAAAATGTTCCTGTTCAGATAAATGGAAGTACATCTCCTGCTTCTAGTCTGCAACTCAAAAAGCAACCCCCAATTTTCCAGCAATAGAGAGAGCTGTGAGGCCTGAAGAACTACAGCACTCTGATTACAGCTTTGTTGAAAAACATTGTTCTGAGGTGTCTAGAGACCAGATAATAGGCACTGTTTTAGTTTAAAATAAGAGGCATTTCATGAATAAATCTTCCCAGTATGCAGAGACAGGGGGATATTGAAACTGTCTGTTGGTGCCTGTCTGGATTATATTGTCGTTATGTTTTCCCCAGAAATTCCACTTTTGGAGAAGCCCCACCATCAGGCCCTTGATGTAAATTCAGCCAGTCAGTAGTGCTAGCTGAGAGAAACTTAAATACAGGGAGAAGGAAAGAGACTTTGTAAGTTTGATCCTTTTATTACTGGATTAAGTAGTTTTTTCTTGCCTTTCTCCACCTGACATTGTTGTCTAGTTAGACATTGTAAATACTTTTATTTGCATTTTACCTTCCTTGAGTTTGGGCTTACAGTCTGTTTTCAGCATCAGTGGTTTGATACTCAGGCATGTTTTACTACAGGATTATAGTGCTTCTTAAAGGCATGGTAGTGGAATATCATGGAAGTACCCAACTTGCCTGTGTATTACTGCAGACCATCCACAGCCTGGCAGGTAACACGAGTTTCATGGCATAGTTTGAGAGCTGGTGCTGCAGAGGTTCAGAAAAGAGCTACCACACAGCTCCCATGCACCAGCCCTTGGCACCCCCTCTGTCCTTCCCCACCAAAACACAGCAGGGACAAACTGCAGTAAGGAATTTAACTGGAGGCAGCAACAATGCAGCAGTTTATTCATCCCACCAAGCCAATGGCAGGAACTTCCTGACTTGTCGTTGCTGCTCTCAGCACATTTGATGATGTGCTCCCACCTACCTCTCTGCAGAGCTGACATTTAAGCTCTTCCTCCCCTCTACTCCCTCGCACAGCTCCAAAGGTCAAGGGCAAGAAGGCACCACTAAACCTAACCCTGCAATGAATGACAGACACATCTCTCACTACCAAGCCTCCCATTCTCAGCCTGGCATAGTTCAGCATCTTGTTCCCAGGGCATTCACTCCTCCCACTTGAAAATCAGGAAGTGTACTGTTGCTGGTGCTGTCTGCATCCTCAATTGCCAGCAAGTTGCAAAACTTGGGTGCATTTGGATTTTAGCCACTGTGCATCTGTAAGCCCCAATAATAACTTGTCCATAGTGAGCTGTGAAGACTAGGATACCCCTCCTGATAATCAACATCTCCTGAAGCTGCCTTTGCAATCTGCTCACCTCCCTGACACCAAGGAAAGGTGCTGTGCTGGAAACTGGGAGTTGTGGAGCCAAGACAGGGCCCACAGCAGGGAAAGGAAAGCATGGGAGAGCCATCCCAGTGCCACCATGCTCACGGGTGGGCTGCTTCCTGCTCCCTCAGTCCCTGTCTCTGGCTTCAGGGCAATAGAAATCTGACTTTGCTATGAATTACCATTATCTCAGGTCCCTAAATCCAGTTTCATCCCTTAAAATCTGGGCTTTTCCCCAGCTGTTTGTGATGGATTTACAAAGTTTTCTTCATTGCATCTGCTTTCCAGCAGGTTTATTACCAGCAGCTGCTAACAAGCACTGCTGGCTTGGTGGCTTGTCACAATTCCTGTGTTTATTTGCTTGGGATTTTTGTAAGGTTGCCACATTGTTGGCACTAAAACAATCTTGATTCAACCCATTGGTTTGAGTAGCTGGCAAGGAAGAGCAAATTAACTTTGAGAACAGAAATACCTATGTTGAAAAAAAAATGAAGTCTTTCAGTGTGTAACCTAGACAGGGCATCACTGTAAATGTGAGCTAGACTGAAATCGAAGATGAGCTCTGGAGCCCTTTCATGAAGCTCTGTCACTGAATTTGGGCTCTTTGCAAAGAGCCGTTAGCATTTGTTTAGTTATTTTCAAGCAGAAGTTGGCAATCTTTAATCTGTGAAACTTCCCATAATTTATTGACACTTACACATCTTCCTTTTCTGCAGAAACACTGCTGGTTTTAATTAGCACAAATTAATCAATAGCAGGGGGGCCATGCTGAGCTCCAGCAAAGGGCAGGTGAGCGGTGCCGGTGCACGCTGAACGCAGCAGCCTGTGGAGCTGACAACTGGGGATGGAGCTGCAGTGTGAAGCAGGGCAGGTGTAGCAGGCAGGAGAAAGCACAGCTCTGATTCCACAGCTCAGCCTATGCCACACAATTATTTTAATTATGATTTCAAAACTTTGATAAGTGTGTATGTAGCATGTTCCCCCCTGTGCTTACTCTGCAAACGATGAGAGATGTTTCAGCTTCTGCCTACCACAGCTTGGGGTTGTTTGGTTTGTTGTTTTTTTTTTTCATTTCAAGCTGTAGAATTGCATCTGGTCAGTCTGGAAAGCTTTTTATTCCTGGGGTTACCAGTCAAAGAGATAATGTCTCTGTGAAATCTGCAGGCAGTAGTGGTGCATGCATCTGCGTGGGGCTCTGTACATGTCCCTGCTCTCAGCTTCTACATCCACCCCTGCTACTGTGCCCACTTCTGCCAGAACCAGCTGTTCTAGGCCCTTGGGTTTCCTGGTCCCCCCAAAAAGCTGGGGATTGTTGGCCATTTTCAGAGCACAGCCGTGATCCTCACTGCCACATCTAATGGAGTGATCACACCACCATCTTAGAGCTGTAAGTGAATAAAATTAAGGAGAATCAGGAAAAACAGTGGAGAAAATGCTGATCAGTTTAAAATGCATAACTTGTTTGAATTAACACATGCATAGCTTATGTACCTTTATTTGGATAACCAACTACAGCTCCTGTACTAGCAGGGTCAGTGTGTGGCAGCCCTGAGCTTGAGCAGCCTAAATTACTCCTTTATTCCTTTCCTCTCCTATCTGTGCTACATGCAGACAGGCTTTTGACCACTGTTCACATGGACCAAACATCTGAGTTGCTCCTGAAGCCTTCTCAGATGTTTCACAGCCTGTGTGAAGCTTCTAGCTCAGATGTACTGAAGGGTATGGTTGAAATACCAGGGTCCTCCATCATCTCAGCTCCCAAAAGAGTCCATTGAGAGGTCAGTCCCCAGTCTTGTTTGACAGCAGTTTCCCACATTCATCACAAAAGTCTAACACAAATACCATACACCTATCCCTTCTTCAGGGCCCCAGGCATTTGTTTCCTTCCTGGATGCAAGCAAGAAGCCCACTGATTAGATGTTTTTTGATCCAGACTTCACCAGAAAATGATAGATCCTACTGCTTCGACCCTTGGGTTACAGCTCATCCAACTTGTCTGGGCTGGCTTGTTTTTGAACATCTCCATCAAGCCACAGCCACATCTGCAGCCTCACCACAGATACACACAGGCCTTGTCCACATGGTGCCCTCACTGTATTTGACAAGCTTGCTTTTTTTCCCAGGTCTGCAGGTTCAAACCACTGCAAAACCACATCCCCCTCTGTTTTTCTTCCTGCCACATTCCAGGCTGCAGCAGCAGTAGCAACAATAATCATTCTGGGATCAAAACCTGCTTTCTATTATCCAGCTTTGGTTGATGATGATGTATGAAGCAGAGAGAAAGAGATAGCTTGATTTTCATAGGTTAGGTGTTGACCCTGCTGGGCTTAGTGTAGCATGAAACTACTTTTGACTGGTAAACTGAATAAATATGCCAGGAAAGCTGTAGAGGGGCAATATATATGCAACACTAAGGTGCCATTTTTACAAAATGACTTTGATTCATCAGAAGGCTAAGCTAATGCCCAGTGCATTAGAAATGCTGTGAACAGGAGCTCAGAGAAATATTTCAACTCATAATCTGTTTGCAGAAAACAGTTTCCTCTCCTGCTTCAAAATGTGAAACCAATTGGCAGAGCAGCTCAGGGCAAAAACCATGGGACATGGTGCTGCCAGTCAGCCCAAGGGATGCAAAAAGAAGGTGACCAGAAGTCTCTCTGCTGCAATGTCAGGTCTGCCAGAAAATCACAAGCATTGTAGATGAGGCAGAAAGAGTGAGAGCTGGTTTGTTAGCAGTAAATAATACGTGTCCTGTGATTTCAAGCTGGGTGGAAGAAGCAAATTAAATAGTTATAAGCTGCTCTCTCTGCATTAGAGGACTTAATAGAAGGGTGATAAAATAGTTATTGCTTTGGCATTTTAACCCACAGACACTCTTCCCAGGCAGGTCCTGGATTGTCCTACAGTGCTCGGTGTTCTGGTCTCAAGGGGCTTTGGCTGGTCTTTCTAATTTGAGACCACAGCACCATCCATGGTAGAAGACTAATATCTTGACAAGTTTAAACATGAGGTGTGCCACTGTGCCACAAGGCATGAAATATTTCCAGTTAGATTCAGAGAGATCTGAAGCTGATCTTCAGCCTCCCCAACCTCTGGGGTCACTGAGACTGAGTCCAATCTGAGCCTGCCTCAAAGGGCAAGCCCTGCTCTTCCTTCCCACGGGAAGGGTGCAGGGAAGTACTTAGTTACAAAGATTGTGATGGATGCACTATGAAAGAAGCACAAACTCAGCAGATATAAATTCAATATACTTTTGAAGCTAAAGATCACATGGCAGAAGCCAGGATGGCCAATCTCTGCAAGTTCTCCAAGCTAGTCAGATGTAATCCCCACTCCATCCTAAGAGCCATATAGTAATTTTTATCAGGGAGCTGCACACTTCCTAGTGGAAGAATTCCCTTAAGGATTCTAGCACATCTTAATGAATTATGTGGCATTTTCCTTTGATTCCTGCATCAGCAGGAGTAATAGCGAAGAAATTCATCTGTTGTCCTGGTTTGTACTCCAGTGCCTCACTGAGATTTTTTGGATGGTCCTTTGGATGGTTGGGGCTAGAAATTCTGCTACCCAAAACTACTGTTCCCTGGGTTAAGCTGGAGGTAAAAGAAGAGGAACCAGTTTATTTGCACACAATATGGCATGTGCCTACTCAGAGGACTGCCTATGAGTTCTTTGCTTTTGTCTGGTATAAGTAAAAGGAAAAGAAAACAAATCAGGGTTGTTACTATTGCTTTCTTAGGCTAAGGACAATAAATAGCTAGACTGAGGTCAGTGAATTTTGTGGACAAGAGACTTGAGAACTTTGATTCATCATTCACTTGAAAAGCTAAAATACATATATATAGATACTTTTTTTTTTTTTTTTTTCCTTGAGGCTTCCACTGAGGAAAGAGCAAATATATTAAAGAAAAGCTTCCCATATTGAACTAACTTCTTCTAATAAATATAGAGGGCAAAGGAGAAGAAGCTAGAAAGGCAGAGATCCTGACAAAGGTTTATTTAATATAATCTACATGTATATTTTGTGTGAATTATAGAGCATAAATTGAGCATTTTAATGTATTCCATCATGCTGCAGAAACACGACCTTGAAGTTAGCACAGAAATCTATTTCAGCCCTTATTTTGCAGCTGTGTAGCTTTTCAGAATATGAACTTTAATAGAAGAGGAGTTAACAACCAATCATCTTCACTCAGATGTGGTCACAATTTGATTCATGAACATATACTCTTCTCTATTACTATTTGTTTAATTTTCCAACCTTTGAAATAAGTGCTAGAATCACTATCATGGCACCACGATCAAGACTCAGGGCCCCTGCATGTTTCATCTGCCTCTGTGCCACAGGAGCACTTGGGAGAAGTGCAGTACACTCCAGTCACTCACAGTGTTTGCTGCCCTGGTAAAACTTCCACAGCTGTCAAGTTTTTTCATCCAAAACCAGCCTGTCATGCAACCTTTTGCAAGAAAATAGAACCAGAATTTTCTTCTTCTGAAATTCACTGAAATGTGTTGATAACTTCAAAAAAGGTTTCTCCCAGAATGTTTCAAGTTGAAAATATAACTTCGTATTAACTTTTATTAACAGGTATTTAGGAGACTTGTCTTTTGGTAAGGAAAAAATACTATGAGAAAAATCCCTCTGTGGGAAGGGTGTTCCTGCCCTGCCAGGAACAGAGCAGCCATCTCTCAGAACAACACACCTAAGAAGAGCAAGAACTTTGTAGCGATAGATGAGCAACTTCCAAAAATACACAGACAAATTAAAGAGCTGGGAATGACTAAGCCCTGTTCCAATCTACTTGCTGGCTTCATGATTGATGGAGAGATGCATAGGCTGGCAGAAAGAAGCAGCATCTCTAGATAAGAAATATTTCACTGCTGGCTTCCTTTTTTTGCCTGTCTGTCTGGAGGCAAGTGACAGCCCAGCAGACAGTCTGCACCTGCTCCAGCAGGATGCGCAGATGCGGTTTGCTCAACATCCCAGTTTTCACATTGGAAAGCCTCATCCAGAGGTCTCCTGCACTACCCCTGTCCAAATCCCCTTCTTTGTAGCTCATAAGGTCTGTCAAAAGGGCTGCCCTCTCTTTCACCTTCCAGTGCTTGCTGGCAAATGAAAAGAAAGGGAGAGGAAGCAGAAGGGAGGAGGGGAGTCGTAGTGAGTAGTTTGAAATGAGCAAAGGAGAAAAAGTTACCCACCCAAAGAAACGTACACAGAGTGAGCATGGCTGACAAACTGTCACTGCCAGTGTCCTTCACTTCCCTTGCTGTCATTTGTAATTCATCGGATGCAGAGAGAGGACTCAGAATCATATCAGGGTGGCATCTCCCATCACAAGAAACTCCATTCTTCTAATTAACTTTCCCACTGACCCGGAGACGAACATTGTGTGCGTGGATATGGTTTGCAGTGAGAGTGAGAGAAGGGTATTGCACTCTGATGTCTCCACATTTACAACACTGCTGTTTGATTGGTTTGTGTGTGTGGGGGTTAATTTGTGCCTCTAAAGCATGCATGGATAGTCTTTAAATCTGCTTGAAACAGAGTTTTCCTTTGCCTGTTGTGATCCGTCCCTGTCTGAAGGAAAACGTGCTCACCATGCAGTGACAGCAGCACAGCATGGCATGTAAATCTAGACAATCGTGGAGGAGTTATCCAATTCCCTTTGTGAGAAAAACACATTTCTGGGCCTCACTCTTATGTCATGGATGTTGGCTTTACACAGGCTCAATAGTATTACTCTCATTTTACATTACTGTTATGAAACCTGCCCCTCATCCCCGTTACAGGCAGGTAGACTGACTTCCAAGGAGGACCAAAGCTATGCTCCAAGGAGGTCAGATCAAAGATCCAGCTTGACCCATCTCTTGTCTTTAACTGTGAACAATAATAAATGTTTAGAGATTTTTCTTATGAAGCAGGTTGGCAAATAGAATCATAGAGTGGTTTGAGTTGGAAGGGACCTTAAAGATCATCTAGTTCCAACCTCCCTGACATGGGCAGGGACACCTTCCACTAGGCCAGGTGGCTTCAAGCCCCATCCAAATTGGCCTTGGACACTTCCAGGGAGGGGGGATCCACAAACAGGCATAACCCTCTCAATTGTTTCACCGATGGTTTGTGGCACAAGGACAGCTTTAGGTTCAGGAGAAGGTGATGTCTTCATCTGTGAGGGTGACTGAATTGGAGGTAGGTCTCAGAAGCCCAGGTGCACAAAAAACAAGATTTCTAAAGTTTTCAAGGCTTTCCAAAATTGCAAAGTTTCAAAACTGATCTGTTAGTCATTGCAGAATAAACCTTGGCCTTGAAGAACCGGTATCACTGCCACAGTATGAAATAATATTTTAATGATCCTTTTGTAATTGAGCAGTAAGATCCTAATGGATCATAGCCATGCTGGACCTAAATATTAGAGCACGCTACCTTGGCATCAGTAACTGCCTGGTGCAACTCCCTGGAAATCTTGGGGTGACTTGATATAAATTAACAAGTAGAGGTTTTAATGCATTAAATATAACAATTAATCTCACAGTCAGTGAAGCAGCATCTCTATGAGTTATTTTGATGTGAAATTGTGTTTTATTCTCCAATAATCTCCTGGTATCTCTCATGACGCTATAAATTTTGCATTCACAACAACAATTAGCACAGTAAAAACTGTTAAAGAGGAATGTAAAAGTGTAGCCACTTAAGAAGAAAATAGTTGGCTACGACAACCTCATATAGTCTGTGTCTCCCCAAATCTTTTGTTACTGTCAAGGAAGTTGAATTGGTGGCCACACAGTTTGTGCTAAGCCTGTCCAGACTGCAGGCAGTTTCCTAGAGCTGCAAACAATTCTCTGTATAATCCCTATGCCACAACATCAGGTTAAGCTCAGCCAGCAGTGCTGCCATGAAGTACAGAGAACCATATCACAGTCATTATGTTAAATTAGTTTTCCTGTCTAGTTTGAGCAATTACATCTAAGGACTTTTTTTTTTTTTTTTTTTTTTTCAAAATTATACTTACAATACATCTTCCCTTCCAATTTCTCATTGCATGGATAAGATTATTTCTTTGTACCATGTATGTGGAGATCAATGGCAAGCTAAGCACATTGCAGAACCCACCATGTCTCTGGAAGCCACTTTGAGAAGTTTATGAGGGCAGTAACTTGTCATTTGACTGGTCATTTGCAGAAGATGTATGAAACATAGCCAGGAGAGCAGAGAATGATCTGTTGTTTATTGCAGGAAAGTTTATTGGTCCTTCTGTGGTGAAAGGTGTTAGAAGTCGGATAACCTTGGGACTTGGGTCATGCTGAAAACAGGCAGATGAGATTGAAATAGTTGTCAGTAAATGTGCAAACACAGACAGAAATACTGGGAAGGTCCAGCAGAGCCCATTGGGACTTAGGGTCATCTATACAGCTAGGCAAAGTGGATAGAGTATTTAGGTGAATATGCTGTTTACATAAATGTGATTGACTGACATGCAATTGATGATTAGGAGTTTGATTAAGAGACAGTTCTCCTTGAAAGCAGAGTCTTTAGCACCCTGCTATGGAAGGTTGTGTCTTTTATCTCAAGCACTGGCCAATATTTCTGGAGGGCAAGCAATCAGGCTCCGGCATCTAAGTGTACTTTTGGGGTTTCCAGGCTATTTAATTCACTCAGCTAGAAATAATCCAGACGTTCACCAGGATGTGGGGGGATGTCTGTTGAGAGGTCATGGATTCCTTTATTTAGTCTATAAATTAGGAAAAAATATTGGCCTCAAAGGTAAGCAAGACAGATGCTGAGGAGAGGACTGCAAGCCAAAAACCATTAGGAGGAACTTGCACACACGGTGTCTGTGTATTAGCTTTGGGGTCAGCAGAGAGGGGTCCCGGAGCCCTCCTCATAACTGATATGAGATGAAAAGCTCTTCAACAAATGGGCCCTGATTTCACCTGCACTCAGCTACCAAGGGGGCTGTTTCTGAATGGCCAGGTGTGGCCTTTCGCCCCAAGCTTTGCCAGCTTGCACATGGCTGAATGAATCTGCTAAAATGATCAGCTGGGAAATAGCTAATATCATTAAATACCATTTAAGCTGTCATTTTTATGTGTAGAGTCAACACCCCTCATGATGAATGGGTCAGCCTATGCCTCAGGGAGCAATCGTTGCAGGTGTGTTGCTGCCTTGGAAAAACATAAGGGTCTTGGTTTGCCCTGGCTTCTATTTAAGACTACAGCAGAGTTTATGTAAAGGCAAGATTGGGCCCTGAGGAATGATGTCTGTCATAAAGCACATGAGAAAGAAGAAAGGAAGAAGCTTGATGTCAGATTCTTGATTTTGCTGAAGTTTCAACACAGTACCAATTCCCAAAGCCCCAGGAAGGAGCACTGAAATTTTCTTTAGCAGACTAATGATGTTTGAGGCTATTTTTCTTGTTGCAGACAACTGCACACCAATAGCAACAAAAAAAAGAGCCTAATGAAGCTGCAGAAATGTATGGCCCTAATGAAGATGAAACCCTCTCTTCCAGCTACCTTGCCTAGAAACACATAAAAAAGGGAGGAAATTTTAAAAAGACGAGGTGCCAGCTGCTTGGTGGGATTTCAGAGGCACAACTGGATCTGCAAAAAAAGAAGAAAAGAAGGAAAGAAAGAAAAAGCTTTTTCCCTGGGGTTCTTCTGCAGGACCATTCTTCATTGCTACTGAGTCTGCACTGAATGGTGCAGCTGGTTGGAGGATGGAGGCTTCTGGGTGGAGGGGAGCAGAGTGATACATATTTTTAATAGGCTGGTAAGTTGCTGGAGAGAGAAATTAAGAACTATTAAGCTTCTTCAGCTGAAAAGTTCTCCTGATTCACAGGGCTTTGAGTGTTGCATTGCCTCTGGTGATTGTCAGCTCTCTGCAATCTCCACTCCATTTTTTATTTTATTTGTGTGAGAACAAACACTCTATCACCTGATAAGATTTATAAGTAATGCTGAGCAGGATTGTACAGAAAATACTGAAATGGGTACTGTAAGGCTTGTTGGTTTCTACAGAGATCTGTTCCAAGATAGCAGGACATTAATATATCAGCTTTGTCTTCCGCAGGCTGCCTTCAAGGCTTGATTTCCTTTTTACTGGTGAAAGAAGTTTGTCCTTTTGCCTTCAACCCTCTCTAGGGGTGACAGGCAGCTTTAGGCCTAGGGATCTTTGTCAGAGTTGTGGGGATAGGCAAGGCTGGACCAGTGGGAGATGCTGCATGTCACATTAGAGGTGGGTTGAAGGAGCTGTGTCAGAAACCTGCCTGACCCCTGTCCTTGTCCTCGCCAGTGCCACAACCAAGAGCTGACATTTCTAAGAGCCAACACTATTCACAATACAGCAAAACACTGATTCAAAAAACACAGAAAAAAACCACAGTCACCTGATGGATACAGTTTTCTGACAAAGTGGAATAAAAAATATCATCATGATGCTAAAGCTCTTCTGTTAAAAATATCCAGGTCACCATGAATTTAAGAGCTGAGTTTAAGAAGTTATGTATGGGGGATATTTTGGAATAAGAAGTGTTCTTGGAAAGGCTGTTTTTTTTCTACCCTGACTCTTCCTTGCACCATTGCGGTGGTGCCTTGAGATTTCATCTTTGGACAGGGAATGTATGTGCCAAGAACTGTCCGGACACAAAGCAGCATTTAACTGCACAGTCCAGGAGGACAGCATACAGCTTAGGAAAGAGCAGAAATGTCTGACTTGCTAATAACAATGAAAACACTTTTCCCAGGGATTCTCTCTGGAACATACATGAACAGAGGGAGGAAATGAAAAGGACAAAGCTCCAGTACTGAAAGATGTTTCAAAGGCACAACTGGAGCTGCAGAGGGGGGAAAAAAAAAAAAAAAAAGAGCAAAGGAAAAAAAATTCCCTTCCTCACCCAGGCTGCTACTTCAGGGTCATTCTTCATTGCTGCTTCTGCAGATTCTGCATTAAAAGATGTAGCTGATTAAAGACTTGGTTTTGGGGAGGACTAGGGGTCAGGGAATACATAGATATATATTTTTAATAGGCTTGTAAGTTATTAGAAGGAGAAACGAAGGGCTGTTTAACTTGTACAGATTAAAATTTCCCAGGACCTTGAATGCAGATGTTTTACCAATTGTCTTTCATCTCTACAATCTTTACTCCTGTTATGATTTTTATCTGTGCACTGCCCAGCAAGATCTGTCCTCCATTAATGCTTGTGACAGCATGACATATTTGTTGTTCATCCTCAATGCAGACTAAAATGTCAGACAGTATTCTGAACATCCTAGTGATGGTATCTATATGACATTCTCTGGTTAGACACAGGTCACTTTGGCATGAGACTTAAGACACATAACCACTTTCTACCATACCAACAGACTCTTACATCTCTGGTTTAATGATATAACAAATATAGATTTAAAGCTTCCAGTACTGGACCAGGCACACTGTGGCTGCATAATGCAAAGCACTGATTTGTGGATGCTTGTTCTGATAGTTCATATTGGCTCAAAAAGCTCTGATGGACTGAGTGCATTAGTTGGCTTTCTGAAGAACCTGGTGTTATATCTTATCCTTCAGCTTAAAACATAAAGAAACTACATTGCCCTCCCCAGCTGGTTGCAGAGGAAGGCAGCCCTCTTTCCAGAGCAGATTCAGTCCAGTTCAGTCCCTGGGACTGAGCTAATCCTGCACATGCTTGATGTGAATGATGTTGGGATCAAGGACATAAAACATTAGCTTTTAAACTTATCTGTGCCTGGAATATATCACATCACTATGCTCAATGCAATGGAAGTCTGCACAGCTGCTTTTCTTGATGAATGTGTCACGTATTTTTGCTTGTTCAAGACATGAAATGGGGGTAAAATAGATCTTGTAGTTGTGTACTTCTGTCTCTCTCAACTGGTAAGATGTTTCTGGCTAGGAAGGTTCATGTGCTGAGTTGCCCAGGCTGCAAAAAACAAAACAAAACAAAACAAAACAACCACCACCAACAAAAAAGCCAACAAAACAAAAAACAAGAAGACAACACAGGTTTCTTCTTCCTGTCTCTCCAGCTCAAGTGGTTTACTGTGATTTAAAATAAACAAAGATTGCTACACAGCAACCTCTCACCCTCCTCCCTGAAAACCAGTCTTTGAGATGCAGAGCATGGATAGAAGAATCATAAGAGTGTGATAAATAAACCTATCATGGGGATAACAGAAGTCCTGAGCTACACAAATCAGGTAGATGGAAAGAGAAAGAGGTCACACCAGCAAGGTGAAAAGGCAGGGTAGCAAGCAGCTAACGTTTAAAAAAGAATTAGTTAAAATAATATAATAAAAAAAAAATCAAAGCAAAATGGAATGGAAATAATCCTTGGAGAGGTGGTGAAAGGGAAAAAGCATAAAACCAAACCAAACTGGTATTTTCAGGGAGCATCTTACTAGAATGGCTTCCTGATGGCTGGCCAGCTTTGGTGAAATCCTGCTTTGTTCTTCATTTTATTAATTGAGATTGAAAACATATTCGACTCAAAATTAGAACTTTTTGGCTATTGTTTTCTTTTTAAATTGAATGTTTTTGATGTTTTAATTAAAAATAGGGACAGGAACACCTTGTGTTCATTCTTTATCCTCTTTCTTTTAGCATTAGTAAGGTACAACAAAGAAAAGAGAGATGAGATAGTATTGCTATTATTAGCTCCTAATGCAGAGGCTTGGAAATGTTAGAATAAAGATATATGGGCTCAGATAGTCTTTCTCTCATTTGCACATTTCTCTTTATAAAAATTAGAAATTCATCTTTGCCTTTGACTGGATTCCTCTGGTTTACATTTAATTTCCAATGTGTTGGAGTTTTCTTACTACTTCATGTCTCAGACCTAGCATCACTCTGTTTCTACTGACTCTGATACTGTATCCTCTTTCTAGATCAGAGTCATCATTGGGGCACATGGTGTGGCCTTTCAACATGTTGCTGCTTCACTGTCTCTCTTTCATACCTTGGGAATGAACTCACGGCACTGTGGGTCACAGCATCACTGCATTAGTTGTGTAGCAAAAAACCTGCAACAATCAGTCTCACCAAGGAAAGGATAAAGCACATGTTGATTTGAAGAGTCTCAGTATGACTCAATGGTAGTTGGGTTCAAATGGGCCAATAAAAGACCTCTGCTGTAAGTGCTTATATTGCAAGTTTGAGGAATGTTTCAGGACAGAATCCCACCAAAAATTGATTAAACCAGTGTCTGAGATTCTAAGTGGGCTTTGGATTAGGTCCAGAGAGGATGTTATGGGTATTCCTTTGGAGCAAGGGGTGATTTTTCTTTCTCCTTATTTCATGATACCAATTCATGGCACATTGGGAATTTATTTTTATTTGCATCTTTTTGGGGAAAATTTCAAGCTGAGCTTCAGGAAAATAAAAGTTCTGCTAACCTCAAGCTTCCAGGCAAGACCATTTTCACAGCAAGTCAAAAGGGAGAGCAGTTCATCCTTCTGGCAGCCATATGTCTGAAGAAATACTCAGAGCCATTTCAGGTCTTGGAGAACTAGTACCTGTTTCAGCAACAGAAGAGAGGTAGAAAAAATCCCTATGAATTTCCCTTCTCAGGACCCTCTGAAATCTGCCCAACTTTAAATGAAGATTTCTCTTTAGCAATGATCTCCTGTTATTCCCCCCAAGACATGACCACCAAACTTTATTGTTTCAAAGCCAAAGGCAAAGGGGCAAAGCACCAAAGAAAATCTACTGCAAAGTTGTGTTAGTGAATGGCTTTTGAGTATCATAGTATTTTGTTTTGTGGTTGCCAGATCTCTGTGCTTAGAGGTCATCATCATCTGCCCTAGATAGAACATGATTAATAAAGAACTGTTTTAATGTAATTTTTGCCGCTGACCTTAATTGCACAGGTCAGAAATGAAAGCAGCTCACCATATGCCAGACATTAAGGTCTTGAGCAATTCCCCAGCAAACGTTACACTCCCTGGATTGGATTGGAGCTCAGCCAAGCTGTGCTCATTGAAACTTATAAATTGCCTTTATCTTGCTGGCAATGTAAAATTAAATTGGTATAAGGGATATTGCATTGTTGATGAAGATGTATAAGGCAGAGTTAACTCCAATATGGTGAACTTATCACAAGATACGAAAAATATCTTAATTGGCTCAGCACCTTCCCTGCTTGGCCTTGAAGAAACCCAGTGTTCCTGAAAACGGCAGTACCATTAAAGGAAATAGTCTTTGTTCATGCTCTTTGTGTGTTTGAGTTGCGCAGCTTTTCCTATACTGCTCAAGAGTGGTAGAGTGCAAAACAGGATGTGTAGCTGTTCAGATGACGTTATAGGGAGCTGTGATTGTATCTAAAAAGTTATTTTCTTTTGATATGCTTAGGGCCTGTAATCCCTCCCTGGCTACAATTCTTCCTCAAGCTCTATTTCAATCCATTGTCCATACAGGGCTAATTTTATTAAGTTTTGTCATCTCTAGCTATAATGACAATTGTATGATGTAAATGTGGAAGCAGCAGGGAGTCAATGGCTAGAGATGAACTCCAGTGAACGTTAACCCTTCTGGGCTCTCTCAACATTTGGACTCAGACTTTGGAAGTAAATTAAAATCCTTCCAGTATTTTTTTTTTTTTTAAATTTTATTTTGTTTAAATGAATTCAATAGAGAAAAGAAAGACAGCCAGGACCTTTTGGGTCAGCATGTGCTGCTTCCATCGTGTCAGTCTTTGTGGCCTCAGTTACACCTCTTTAAGAGCAGACTGAGAAGTTGTTGCACTATTCATTTGGTACAATTCTTCTAGAATTATAACCATAGTAACACAGCTGTGCCCTTTTTCCAGAGAGAGAGGGTATGAGAAGGGCAATGTTCGTACTCCCAGGGACTTTATTCCTGAACAGCACAGCTAGAGACAGTGAAGCAGAAGGACCTGACTGTTCAGCCAGGAGGTACCACATAGCATACTAGAGGAGCCCTCAGAAATCCTGAGGTCCTTTCCCATTCCGGCTATGGGTGTGCATATAGTATGGCAGTGGGTTGCACACACACAGGACGTGGCATTCCCAGCCATTACTTGCATGCCTGATCACAAAACTAGGAGTGTTGAGTATGCTGCTGTGAGTTATGGGGCCTTTGTGGAAAAGGGCAGCAAGCTTCTGCCAACTACACCTGCAAAGGAAGAATTAGGCTGGAGAAGTGAGCTACAGACTGGACGGAGAGCTCTCAAAGTCCATCAGTCTGCAGTTCTTGACACTGGGCACTGTGCCATGTGTGTAACTGCACAGAACTTCTGGGTCCTTGATGGCAGGGGTTTATGACCTCGGTTGCCACACTCAGATACTCACCCTCTTTTTTTGATATGAGATCCAATCTCTTATAAAGAGTAAGGGGAACTTAATTTTTCTACTGTGACCCTAGAGAAGGTCTCAGGATGCTGAAATTGATGCTGCCTATAGTACTGTCCCTGGAGCGCAGCCAGTGCACCTTGCATACTCCTCCACTAACATTTGTTATAGTCAAGATAGACCACATTCCATTTTGGAGGGTTCCCACAAGACCCTCCTTGTGATTTTGGGGCCATCTTGAAAACTGGCAGTCCTCTAGCTGCTAACAGTAGAGCTGGTGCAGGGTCCGGTGGAGGAGGGAATATCCCACAAACCATCCATCTGGACATAGGAGGAATCAATCCCTTTCAGCCCCTAGGTGTTAGGGTGACAAGTGCTAACAAATGCAGCAGATGGGGATCTGGTAGAGAGTCTTTAGTAGGCTGGCTGAGTGCCTGACCAACCACAGGGAGAAAATCACAGTATTAAAAGAAGCCCCACTCAGAAACGTACTGAAATATTGCCAGCACAACATCCGACCAGTTCCCAAAGGGCTTCCCGTGCAGCGGAAATCAAACCTGCTGCTCGTGCATCCACTTCCTCCTTTTTTTCCCCCAACTCTGGTGCCATGAAAATGCCTTGGTGAGCAGCTCACCAAAGCAGCCATCTCTCGCCGTGTCTCTTCTCGTGTTCTCCTAGCACCTGAGGGACAGAACAAGCAGCATCCAGGTTGTACATAGGCCATGTCTGGAAGTTTTTAAGAAGAGGAAGGGAAAGATATTTCAGCAGAACATATCTGTTAACTGGCTTCTTCACCTAATTAGCTGTGGAAAAGTCACCAGATGGACACAGATTTTAATGATAGCTTCATTCAGAGTCTTGGAGGAGTGGGTTGGATAGAAGAGATAATTATCTTGACTTTTAGATGTAAAAGGCTTCTATTTTATTCTGCTTTTTTTTTTTTTTTACTTTTTTTTTCCCTCTAGTTCATTTTTAATGAAAGAGAGGAACAGTGAAATTCAAAACATCAAATAAAAAGGGAAGGTTGACAATCCATCGTTTAATCTCTGCTTAGTGCCAGCCTGGAGTGACATTTCTAAGGATTGGTTTGATGGGATGCTTGTTTGTTCATAAATTGCCACAAAATGGCATTCTAGGTTTAGCCAGGGACTTCCCCCCTCCCTCTGTGCACTAGGAGGAAACTTAAAACAACCTGATTAAATGCTACAGGGGATGGAGGTGTGTTTTCATGAAAAAGAAATAAATATGGATAAGAAATGCCTCTTTCACACCCATTTTCTTTCCTACTCTTCATGCACCTCTGCTTGCACACTGTGTTCAATTAGGGGCATCAAGATGAGATCATGAAAGCATACCTACCAAGGTATAGCTGCCCCAAATGTTCATAAAGACCTCAGGAGGGTTAATAGGACCCTGCTTTAGCACAGAGAGAAGAGCCTGTGTCTGCAGAGCAGGAGAGCTACTACTGCTGGTGAATGGGGTGAGGGAGGATGGAGAAGAAGGCAACCAGCTAGGGTCACCAGAGGACAACTCCTCTTCATGGGTGCACAGGAAAAAGTTTTCTTCTTTGCTTGCCATCTGGCTCCTGCAGCCTGTTTCCATCTGGCTGCGGGTAGGAGAAAACCCATGAGTGACTTGGAGCACCAAGCAGCTGCGGGCATGAGGGGCAGATTTGCAGAAGGTTCTCAGGAGTGAGGATTAAAGAAAAGTGAGTTTTACCAAATCAGCAGCAGCCCAGTGAAAATGTGTGCTGCAAATGCATGCTGTGCACAGGGCTGGGGTGTGCTGAGAGGTAACACACACAGCATGCTTTCGGTCATTTATTTGCAACTGACAGCTGGAAGTGGACTTCAATGAAAACGTTATTAGCAGCATGGATGCTCAGGCCTGAAAAGGCTGGATGTCCATACATGTCTCAGGGAAAAACCTTTTCTGACCTCAGATCTGATTTTTTGAGAAAAATCTGCTCCTTTGCCAGCAAGTCCCTAACATCTCCACCAGTGAAGAATCCGATAAAAAGTAAAAGCACAAAAAGAATAAAAACTTAACAAATTCCCACATTTCTTTTGAAATCCCTTTGATGGATGAGATTCTGCAGTATATGCCTATCAAATTTGGCTATTGTCATTCAAATTGAGTGCAGTCTCCAGGGATGAAATTTGCTCTCTAGTATCATAGTGAAGGGCCTGGTAGTAGCACACTGATGGAAATCCAATATATATAAAAGAATAGAGAAAAAAAACCCCACAAAACCAAACAAACCAAAACCTTTAGTTTCTGAGAACTTATACCAGCAGCTGGATAAGTGGATTGTCCGTAATTGAAATAACTGAGTCATCTGAAGTCCATCAAATGAGGAAACCACTTGACACTAATATCATTGGAGAGGCTTAGCATTCACTCCACTGGGTAGCCCACGAGACTAACTAGCCTTTCACACAGTGCTCCAGCCCTCTCTGTTGCAGCTGACTTGCAGATGAGCACAAGAAAGTTTCTAGAAATAGAACCTGATGGGGAATTTGAAAGGTGGCCACTCAGAGCTCTTGAAATGCCTCCCTTTCATATCACAATTTCAGTAAAGAAGGAAAGTAGGAAGGGGAAAATCTTTATTATTATTGTTACCATTATTTTACTATATTTTTAACAAGTTACCAGCAGTCTTGTTTGGAAAATGACTTTCTGAAATATTCAGCTCTAAACTCCCTAAGCCTTTGAATTAACTTCAGCTGGGAGTCTTCCTTCCAGCCTGAGGAAAGGATTTGGAACAAAACCATAGGAAAAACTGGCATAACCCCTTAACTGAGTGATCTGCTTGTGAATCACAAGACAAATCCTGGACCAGTTGTAGCTGAATCTGTATAGACAGATGTAAATATGGACATATACATATACACTTGTGTATAAAGCTGTTTGATGGATGCTGGAAGGTCCTATTATTGCTTTAAAAATGCACAAGAAAGCTGAGGTAAGAAAACAACTACCCTCTAAGCAAAAGAAATTTCAGAGTGTAGTTAGGGATGCAGAGTAGAATCAGCAAGTCTGGAGCTAAACAGAGGCCCTTGGGCTTGTACAACTCCTCCAATAAGAACTGCTGTGTTGAACATGGACCCTCACAAGCTGGTAGCCTTGGTGTGCCTCTCAACAGAAAATTGTCCCTCTCCCTAGAGCAGTGTTTCCTGGTGATTTACAGAGGACTTTAACATGAGTTCAGATACTATTTCCAAAACTATCAAATTGTTTTGGCATGGTGATGTGACTAGCTTTGTCATTCTAGTTTTCCTAGTGGCTTTGTTAAAGTGTGAAGCTACTTTCTGCATTTCAGATAGAAGTAAATGTGGCATTCATCATTTTGAGCTGCTAGTATTGAACAGCTGCCTTCGCTTTCAGAGCACCCTGAAATTTCAGCTTGTTTGTGTATTTAACAAGCTGATTGAAAGTAGGTAGAAAAGCCTCTGTGTTGCACAGCTCATTTAATTTTGGAGAAAAACTTAAAAGAGCAACAAAAGCCCAATATGGAGCATATATGGCTTCAAGCTTTAATAAATTGAAACGCTCAGAGATTAGTGTGGAGCCTTTTCTGTTAAGCACTGAGCATTGTCTGGATGAATTCTTTGAATGATCAATACAGAGGAATGGCGTGTGCTGGGACCTTCCCTAGCAGTGCTCAGACTCCTGCAGGATCTGATGGCACATTAGAAATGCCATGGTCAGACCAAGCCATCATGGGGTTATAGCTATATCATTAGTGATGTTGCTTACAGCGGGAGATGACCCAAGTACTTTGGTTTAGCTGTGCTTTAATAATACTCTTTTTTTTCCCTCCATCCCCTATTTATTTACATGGAGTGAGGCCATTGGAGTGACAAGCTGAGTTAATGAGACAGTTTATCATTTCCTCTCTCTGTAATTTTAATTCAGCAGATTGCTGCCTCACATCTGCATGTGTGTCAGTGCATCTCACACTCCTCTGACACATCATCTTTCCAGGGCTATCATTTTTCATCTAAGATTATGGACAGGCTTTTGGAAAGTGGCCTCAACCAGCGAGGCAAGGAGAAGTTGGATCGTTTTTATGAACCAAGGAGTAGGGTGATCCATAACATATTAGTCAAATTAGAATCAGTGCTTCACTGTAAAGAAGACACCAATTAATGGGCTCCGTGGGTTTGGATTTAATAGAGCAGAAGATTTACCAACCTTTAAAATCTTAATACCAACATCATTTATTGGGTGAAATAGTTTGTCAGTGGGTAAGAGCTTCCTCACTTCATAGCCCCTTGCAAATAGCAACATTCATAGGTGCAGATATTGACAGTGGCATGCTGCTCCTTGCTCAAGTTTCTTAACTTGTCCCAGGGGTGGAGCATGAGTGGAGGATGGGATGTATTTTCTGTAGGGAATATGAAGAATTAAAACCAGCACAGAATATGAATCTCTCTTTGCAACTCTGGCCCTCACTGAGCAGGAGCACTCTAGATCTAATGAGCATCAGTAGTATGATGAGTATCAAGTAATTTGTTTGGCTCAATCAGGTGCTTGCTCTTCCTGTTCTTCAGAAGTCTTCTCCTCCAAGTTACCTGCTCTTGGTCTTAATAGCTTAAGTTTAGAGAAAACCATCATCCTTAATGCAGAACTATCATCTCATATGGGAAGTGGAAACATAACTGATGGTCCAGAATTCCTGGGTTTTCATTTGTGAACCCTATTAAACCTGGTATAAAGGGTGTTGGAAACCATAATTTCTTGTCTCCAGGTAGATCCTTCAGCTCCCCATGACTGTGACTTGTCAATAGGAGCAGGTGTGCCCAGGTGGCAGAGGACTTATCCAAGTTTGTACAAAGGATCTTTTCTCTTGGGTTTATTCAATACTCAGAATGACTTACAGCAAGTCCATAAGTGTGTCTGCAATTCACCATGACACAACGTACACGGAGCCTAAACATTTTTCATTTTATTTCTAATCTTCTGCCATGCAAGATTATCTTGTAAACATTCTTAAATTACTACTTTTTCCTTACCTGCATTATGGTTGTGAAAAGCCATGGCTATGTGGTTTCTCAGGTAACATCATTCCAACCTAAGAATGCAAAAAGCTTAAATAAATAAATAAATAAACAAGCAAATGGAATGTAAACAAAGAAGAAAAGCAAAATATTTGTTCTTCTGAAATTCCTCCAGGGTTGCTTTATGTGTTTTAGAATGGATTGTATTTCTCATGCAAAATTCACTTGGAAAAAAAAGAAAAAAGAAAAAAGGGAGACTTTTCAAGGATCTGATGTTGTGTTAGACTTCAAGCAAAGAAAATAATGATCAGAAAAACACTGTCTGTGTTCTGTGTTTTGCAGAGACACATGGCTGGAGAAGACTTTTTCTTGGTGATTTCCTTTTCTCTCATTACCATAACACCATACTAACTATCAAAGAAAAATTCAAATATGAATTCAGACCACAACCAAAGGTTATTCAAGTAAATCTCCATCTGAGGTCATGCAAAGTCCAAATTTACAACATTGCTGAATGAAAGATAATGCAGGGTGTTTCCACAGCCATTGTTGTTTGCAGCAAATTCTCAAAAAAAATCCCCAAACTTATCCACATGTTCTTTTGTAGCAAGGTGTTCAGGTGCAAAGAGAGGAGGAGCTTGAGGTATCTCTGAGTCAGTCCTTTGACCTAGGAGAGATCTTTTGGGAAGAACCATAATGGAGATGAATCTTGTTGAATTTCCTGTCTGTGTTTGTGCAAGCCCTACTGATGGCAACGAGAACAATGGCTCCTCCCTAGAGGACTTGAGAGTAACATATCATGTTCAACATTGTGTTCTTCAAAGAAATGTAGAGAATCACTATTGTAATCTGATGAATTTGAGAGGATGTCTCCTGAAGGGGTAAATTCCCATACAGAATGTGTTCTTTTATTATAAAGTGGTAATTTTCTTTTACTGTTTTACTAATGATGTACAGTGAGCCGTGACTGGGGGAGCCCCAAGAAACATAATGATGTCTGTTTATTATAGCAATATTTAATATATTTCATTAATACAGACATGTTTTCACTGAGGACAGTGGAAATTCTATTGTAGAGCCAGAGAAAAAGCAGCTGTATCTATGCCATGTGCTTTGCTAAAATGCACAACATCCATTTCTTTTTGCTTTTTCCAAACAAGCCTGGATTCAGATGGTTGGTGGATCTCCTCAGTAGATGAAAAGGACTCTGAAATGTTCTCTCAAGAGTTTGATCTAAAGGGCCATAATATAACTTACTAAAGCACAAAGGGAGGTGAGACACACTCTTTGAGGACTTGGT
Source organism: Chaetura pelagica (assembly GCF_000747805.2). Classification (NCBI taxonomy): domain Eukaryota; kingdom Metazoa; phylum Chordata; class Aves; order Apodiformes; family Apodidae; genus Chaetura; species Chaetura pelagica. The sequence continues at coordinate 767,607 of NW_009953497.1, forward strand.
GGCAAGAAGGTCCAGTGGAGAGAGTCTGATGATCAAGGATGCCTTTCAGAGCTGCCTGGTGGCAGTGACCTCAAGTACCATGTGGTCCTTTAGGTGGTACTTCCATTTTGTTTCATCTTCTAAGGAGTGAGTTGGACCAAAAGAATTGGTCCCCCATGCTTTGCAAGGAATCAGGATGCTCTTGAAATTCCCAAGGCCTGTCCTATTCGCTGGCAACTGGAGGCAAGAAAAGAAATCTCTGATGAGAAGGCAGGGAGGGATGGAGCCAGCTTGGCCTTGCAGGTCAGCTCTTCCTCCCCACATCTCCAGCTCTGCTCCAGCATTTGTGCTGTAGTGGAGGTCCTGCCGTAACAGATTTCCTGTGGCTGTGGCACCACCATTGTTAGCCTTCCCACTCCCTTCCATCTGTCCACATGTTCTTCTCCTTCCCTGTGGATGGCAGAGAGTTTGGATTAAGAACTGTTGGACTAGGCATGTATTCATCTTGCAGGAAAGGGATGCTGGGTGGGTTGGTGGCAGCCTCTTCATTCCTTCTAGAGGAATAACAGAACTGTGGGGAAAGAGGCAGCATCAGCTGGCTGCACCAGCCACCATGCAACAGAAGGAAGGAATAGCACAGGCATGTTGCAAGAAGCAGTGGTGCTGGAGTGGAGTTAGTTAGCAAGTGCTGTTAATAATGACAGCCACCTGTTTCATTAGCCACGGTTTCAAACAGAAAGAATGTGGTATGCAAATGACCATGCAAAGCAGGCTGGAGAAGACCAGATAGGGGCAGGGAGTTGCCAAAGCCTCTAATAGCAGCTGAAGCAACAGATGTGCTGCACCAAAGAGTGCCAGGAACAGAACAAATGGCCATGGCTGCACTTTCCCCATGGCAAAGCAGAACAGTGAAATTGCTTTTTGGCAATATTTCGGTCAGGTCTTTATATGGGTAGTTGACCTTGATTTGCAAGGCTGATACATTAGGTGTCCTCCAGTTGGCACCTGCCATATTAGCCAGCACCTAAAAACATGTCAGTGTGAAACCCAGACATAAAGATTTATCCTAGTATAGCTCATTGAAGGGACACAAACTTACGGTGCACTAATATGTTACTTGCATAAATTGCCTTTTATTGCTTTTTATAGCTTACTTACATGCTATAAATTTTGTAAGAAGGAAGAGAAAGGGAGTTAAATGAGATTGAATAAATGCAGAAAAAGAAGTTTCCTTCTAGTTGTACCAGAAGAGCAGTTGCTTCTCTTTGTCTGGAGGTGTGAGCAGTACGGATGAGCAGTGGATGAATTTCAAAAAATTCAAAGCCTTGGCTTGATTCAGATATGGCACCCCTCACCGTGTTGGCCAAGAAACCATGCGGAAGCCAGCCTGGCTGAATATCGTATGCCCCTGGAGCTCAGCTCTTAGTGAATATGAACCAACTGTTGAAGGAATTCAGGATGAGACTTGACTGAACCTTTGCCAAGATTTGTCAAAAGCTGAGATGGGAAGAAGGATAGCCTTTGGAGATTAAGAATAGCTAGGCTGTGTTTCTGGCGCTGCCTCATACTCCTGGGGTGACTCTGGGCAAGGCGTTTAATCATGCAAAAAGGAATACCAGCTGTATCCTTACTTTACAGGGCTGCAGGGGTGTTGAAGGGACAAATTAATTAAAGTTTAGGAGAGACTCAAAAGGAACAATGACAAGTCCTACATAAATACCTCATTGCTAGAGCTAATGGGCAGTGCAAACTGCAACCTGGTGTGAATTTCTGACATTACAACATTTGGTTTTGAGTGGGTCAGTACAAAACAGACAACTTTGGCAAAGTAAATGTTTAGTAATTTCTATTAGGAAGTACCAGCATGTTTCTTTTTGGTATATATCTGGTACTTTTTGGCTTTTCAACACCTTTTCCCCAGATAATCTATCATAGCAGGGCTCTTAGGATGCCTCGTGGCACTGCAGTCAGAGGAAGCTCTATCTCATCCTGACAGAGGTAATTTGGCTACTTATCTCTGTGGTAATGTGCACAGCTCCTCAACACCATCTTTTTCAAATTACTACGGAAGTTCAGGCAAGAATCTGCTGCTTGTGAGATCAATCTAAAATTTAGATTCAATTCAGCAGATCATAATATTTGATTTGAGGTCCACCACCCTATCTCCCACAGGTTTTTCATTCTAAGTTTCCCATCTCACAAAAATCAATGTATATTTAAGGATGGGGTTTTTTTGGAAACCATATGTTACTGCTACAAGAACACATTGATGTCATATTGCTTGCTGGCAATATGTGGCATATAGTGAGTATTTCCATTTTCCAATTCATGCTAAAGCCCTTTATGTTGCTCTATCAGTATATTGGAGTAGAAAACCATAGAATTCGTTAATAACCTAAGCTGATTTATAATATCATATAAAAGGTGAAATAAGAGGTTTTTTCTGCTTTCACTATAAACTAGGCAAAAATTGTTAATTCAGCCAAGTATTCCACTGGCTCTGTAAATAAATCCAAATTGTAGAATCCCACAATATAAAATAAAATGGATAGGTTGTTAATCCATTAGAAATAAAATGTCTTGTCATTTTTTGTTTTTTTTCCCATCCCTGACAGAAGTCTGAGGTTTGATAGATGCATGAGAATCATATTGTAGAAACTATTTTGCTCATCTGAATGTAAGTTGGTTTAGGAAAGTGTGGTTAAAAAAAAAAAAAAAAAAAAAGGTGCAGAAAAAAATAAAAGAGATTTGTGGGAAGATCAGGAAAGCAATGTTTCACATGGGAAAGGAAAAAAAAAATGTATTGTTTTAGGTTTGATAGTGCCTTCCAAATTACTCTCAACTTTACCATGGTAAAATTACTCAATTTCCCCCCAAAATAAAAATTCAGATCTTTTTGAAAGGTAATTTACTCTCCCATAAAAAAACCCTCCAACTAACCAAATTGCAGTATTAGAACTTTCTTGGGAAAGAAATGATATTTTTATGGCCTGTCATGAAAAATGTATAATTTCAAGGGAAATGTGAACAGGAGAAATCAAAGTACTGAATGTTTAGAGTGAGGTAAGAGGAACGTTAGGAAATTGTCCTCCAGTTTCTCTGAATCTGTGTGATCCCTCTATTCAGTTTTCGATCCATCCTGAGTTTCCCATAACATAGCAGCAGGTTTTGGACCTGGCATGTGTGTTAAGCTAACCTCTGCCACATATTCTGGCAGAAAAGGTGTGCTTTGTAGGAGAGGTGTGCTAGACTTTGTAGGTACTGCCTGCATTGCTACCACTTCTGCTCTTGCAAAGGGTTGGACAGAGCCGTGTGTGTATCAGGATTGAGAGTGAGAGCAAATCTGTCCTTGTGAGATTTTATGTTGTTTGGTGATCTTATTGTGCCCACATGCGGATCATTACCCACATGTGTATTACAGGTAGTTCTCAGTGGTTACTCTTTCTCTTGACTCTTCTCTAAGACCCACCATTAGCATTCCAGGCACATGAGGGTGTATTTGGGCACTCCAGGATGGGTGCAGGGTGTGCATTGCTCAGGAAAGGATGGCCCATGTGGCTGATGGGGATGACAGCATGAAACTATGTGATGGATCCGTGTGAGACATGCTCTTGCTCCAGCTGAGGCTTTTACATCAAAAAGGGCAGATAAACCTCTTATCTTTGGAGGTGATGGTGAACCTCACAGTTACTTTAATTGAACTGAATTTTCACCTTTCAAATGTTTTAGAGGTTACAGTCCTGGATGTGTCCTTTTTTCCCCAACAAAATTCTTATGCCAGACTCCCCCCTCCAGCTCTTACATCAAACTCTTCCTTAATCGTAAGCTCCAAATCCTGCTTCTAATCTAAGAAAATATCTCATGTTTTGGCTGAGGATAGAGGGAAGCCTCTGCCTCTCCTTATGCAGGGGCACAGGGATCCCTTCCTGGTCTCTGCAAAACTGCACCATTACCAAGACAAGAGACACTAGCCTCATTTACAGGCTCCAAATGATAAGGCAAGTCAATAGAAATCACAGCAGGATATTTTTTTCTGTGTCAACAGGCCAGAACCCACAACAAACTCACAAGGTAGTGGGAATAGTATTTCATTGCCCTCTGCTCCCAGCTGTGAGAGCATTCCTGTGTGTACCTGGTGACCCTGCTGCACAGGGTCAGCACTTTCCACCAACCTAGGAGACAAGGGCAAGACAAGAGCCCCTGCTTCCACAGTGTCTGTTCCAGGAGGAATTTTAATGCCACAGATGTTTATCACATCTGCATCTTCCACAGCTGAGGCCCCACCTTTTCCACTTGCACCTGATTTCCCCCCTTTCCCTGCTCAAACTCGTCAGGAGAGGGAAGGGAAGGTGCTTGAAAATTCCCTTTGAAATCTTGCCTGTGAGGCACAAATTTATCAAAGCAACAAAGTTGTGTGTGTATACACCAGCCCTGCCATCACATCAAAGGGAAGAACAAGAAGGAGTTTCAAAGGGGCACCCTCATTCCCCCTCCCCTATTTCTACATGTGTACACACGCATGCACACACATATTTTCCCTCCTTTAAAAACTTCTGGGCTTGTGCTGAGGCTGCTCATTAAACTCTGCCCTGGTGGGGGGAGATGAATGCTCACCACAGTCACAGCATTCAGGGTGTTAACCAGGTAAAGCATGGCACTGATTCCTG
>NW_009953497.1:772352-782085 GCF_000747805.2 Chaetura pelagica
CCTGCTGTCACCTGGAGATCACCTGGAGACAAACAAGGCAAGTGGATGCAGCATGAACCAGTGGCTCAGAAATGGCCCCTTAAAAGGCCAGGATTGCCCATGAAAGCAAAAGCACATCAGCTCCTCAGCCAAAAGACAAGAGGGTGTTGTCTTTAGTACATGTGACAACTGATAAAACAACCTTTCCTATGTGTTCAATAAAAGCAACAGGCTCAGAGCCCCTTTCAACACCTTTCTCCTGGCTGTCAGTTATGAAGCCTCTTGATACTGATAAGACACAGGTCAGGACAAATATTGCCCTGTTTTCTGAGGGGTGAAATAGTGGTGTATCCATGAAGTGACTCGAAGCCAGAGTGACAGGACAAACATGCTGCAGAGCTGGGAGCAGAGCTCCAGCAGGTATTTGCAGAGGGAATCTGAGTTTCAGGCTCAAATACAGAAAGCTGCCTGTCTGAACTTATGGGCTCTGAGTCTCTCCATAGCTGGGATGAGGCTTAGCCTTTCTATGAGGGGATTTGGCCCATTCTGCATCTTGCCTGCATTAGCAGTGGGTGACACAGTGTGACTCCTGACCAACACACATTAGGAAGTGGTAGAGGCTGTATTTGTAATACTGATATCATGTTCCTGGTCCTGATGATGTTTTGCCTCTGGCAGCCTCTCCTCCTCTTTCCAGAGCTATGGCAGAGCTGCATCCATCCCCATACTGCTCAAGAAGTGAGAAGCCAGCCATGATCTTTCTCAGCCTTCTGCTTGAGGCTCTCTTCAGAAGAGGTAGACAAAGTGTGCTTCATTAAGTGGGGCACTCAGCCTCTGAGCTGATCATACAAGGTCACAGAAGAGGTATGTGACAGAGTAGCAGTCCAAAGCTCCCTGCCCTTAGCCTCAATGACAACTTCCCTGGTGCTTTCATTGGTAATTTACAATTCCACTAGAAGAAATACAAGTTTAGCTCCCTCCTGCTTTCCTACAGCTGGATCCTTGCTGTAGTTGGGGATTTTCACAATGGTTGTTTGGGAATGCACTTTTTTAAACTGACTCTGCCTTGAGAGTGATGCTTGACTCAGCCTGAGCAGGTTTGGAAACACTGCACTGAGAACCTCCTGCATCATGTCCCAGAGGCCCCACTGTGTGAGACAACGCTGCCTTCCAGCCAGAGTATCTCCTGCTGGGAGCACAAGGAGGAATAAATGGGTACCACATGTCCTGTGTTCTGACTTTGAAGACTTCTCCCTGTGCACAGCAATTTTTATCACTTTCCTGGGCAAATGGTTAAAGCCTAGGGTGGATCAGATGTTCACATATCCTTTGCTCCAGCTTTCTCTACTACAGTAAAAGCAAACAAACAAATAAAAAAAACCCAAAAACCTGTGGTAATTCCTTTTCTTCAACTCTGAAAGACATAAATAAAGAGGGCTTAAGTTGAATTCTGATGGGTGGTAAGATCTAGAGGGCCATAAAACGAGCTCAACCTGAATTGTACATGATTATTCTTCCTGCTAGCATACCATATCTTTCATGGATGATGGCTGGTTCATCTGCAGATGTCTAGACATAGCAAGGCTGAAAAGCAGCAGGCAGTGGGGCTACTGCTGTCACTGCCAGATGACAGTGGCCAGAATCTTCCTTGGCTTTTCTCTGTGGCCTTTTGATGAGTCTACTTGCTCTGCTCTCCAGCCTATTCAAAGTTTTTCACCTAGCTCATTAGCTAGACTTGGTGGAGTGAGTCTGAAACTGGTTTAATAGAAAAAAGAGCTTTGTGTGTTAACCTGCACAGCCATTTGTGTTGCAAGAGGCTACATGTTTAACATGTATTTGGGACAACACTGGATTTCAGTTCACAGAGGCAGTTTTCTCTCTACTATGCATAATGCTTGTAGAAATTTATTGGTAGGTCCTCAGGAGACTCTGAGCATCTTAACAAAATCACAGGCCTCTTTTTATAAATGTATCTCATTTTAATTTTTACATGTGTGAGTGAATTTCCAGCTCATAAAAGGGAAGACCTCCTCTTCAGAGTTCACACACATGCTCAGTAAGGCACAAAACTGCAGTTTCATTCCTCTCAGGAATGAAAGGCCCAAACTCCTACCTCTCCTGTCCCTCATCACTCACCCTCACTCCTGAAACTCTGCTGACAAACATCAGTCCTCCCCTCTGGCCTTTCTGCCAACACCTTCCCTGGCCGTACCCTCTGCTGTCCATGGTCCTGGCGGCGCTGCAGCCCTCTGGCCTGATGGGAGTCACACTGAATGCATCAGCTGGGTCTCTAAACTGGGTCCAATTCAGAGCCACCCCTTTGTACACAGAACTGATTTTCAACCTCGACTAAAAGAAGGAATACCTGGCTCAGTGTGGGTAGGGACCGAAGAAGGCTTCCCAGAGCGGGAATGGGGAGAGGGTCAGGGTGAGAGCCTTGGGTAGCAATTCAGTAGCAATGAGCAGATGCTTCCTTTTAGGTCCCAATGCCTTCAGACTCTCCAGGGCTCATAATTGCATCTTACTCAATTTCTGCTGTGCCCATTATCTTTGAAAGACACATCTATCTGGGAACGCTCCTCTTCTGCTCAATCCTCATTTTTCTTCCCAGGCGTGGGCATCCTCCCTTAAACTTCAAACACCTCTCCTTCCTCAGACCTCAGATTCCTAACTAAGATTATTTATTGATAGCCTCTTTCTTCTCTTTTTTCTTTTTCCCTTTTGGCTCCATGGCTCATCAATTAACTGCAGAGGGTATTGATCAGTAATTGTGTCAGGTTTCCCAAAGCTTTCTGGGAAATGCAGCTGCTGCTGCTGCTTCAGATGATTGCATATGCTCTGCCTTTGATTCACAGAGCACAGCTAGGGAGAATTCTCACTCAATGTGACTTAAACGAGGAATGAGCTCACAATTTACCCTGAGGAGGGTATTATTTGCAGCTCTAGCTGGATGGGTGTTTGACATTAAAAAGAAAACAGAAGAAACCAGAACCTAACAATTAATTCCCACTGAGCCAAATGGAAACTTTAAATTGGGGGTCTATGGCAATCTGACATATGTTAGTTTATAGCACTAGGCTACCTGGATGGAAGGATATTTGTGTCTGGCAAACTAAACTTACAGTAGTAACATGATTTGTACCACAGTTTGATTTCGCCCTCCTCCTTCTAAAGGCTCACTAAATTAAGTTCATGTTGGTGGCACTCTGTGCTGTAAAACTGCTGCCATAATCCCTACTAGGTCTCCCAGTGCCAGTATAGCTCCTAAATTTGGAAATTATTTGCTTAAAGAGATCAGCTATTTATTAAAAAGGGATTCTTTTCCGAGTCTTCATCTGCTTTTCTTCATGATGGATAATTCTGCCCTAGCAAGACTTTAAGTCCCAAGGCTGGGGTTGAGAAGATGCTTCTGGTCTGTTCAACATGCACATGTGCAGGTGCTCACCTACTTCCTCATGCTGAACCTGTGTAGATTGCAGCTGAGGAGAACATGACCTGACATTGCCTTTCCTTTTAGGATGATTTACGTGGTCTGACAGCCATCCATAAATCTCTAGCCTGAAAGACATTGTATCCATCTCACTGACAAAAACCTGGTGTGTGTTTCAAAGCAGTTGAGGGTGGGTGGGTAACTGGAATGACACCATTGATGTAACAGCAAATAGCCTGAGAAAGAGCTGCTTTGTATATCTGAATATGGTAAATATTCCACCAGTGCCTCATTTGCATTATATGGTGACCAACTTCCTCTTGCTCACTACTATGTCAAGAAGTTCGCCTGCTGGGCTGGGTGTTGTGTGGAGCACCTCAGTGATGCTCCAGGGAGGACTGGGCTGCCCAAACTGGTCTGGGGCTTTGGGGAGTCATAATGGCTAGTTGATAAGAATGTCCATTCCCCCTGGACAGTCTGGAGTTCCTGTTGTCTCTGGCTGGCAGGCGGTATGATGCTGCAGAGGGAGACAAAGGAGGAGGTGCCAGCATTTTGGCAGGTAGAAGAGGAATTGTTCTGTGCGCTCCTACCTAACTTGCCTTCTGCCAACAGGAGAGCTTTAGAAGTCTCTCCTCACCCATGTTCCTTGCTAAACATCCCTGAGTTTCCCCAAAGTTGATCAGAAATTAGTGAGATGATTTGTTTCTGCTGACTTAGGATGAGACTTTTTCACTTGCTCCTCAAGAACGCACTTTAGCAAGAACCACTGTTGAAGCTACTCAGGTTCTGGTCTTTAGTCCCTTACATAAAACTTCAGGGACCATTTATTTGAAATAAGATGTCGCCACTTAAGTGATGTTTCAACCCTGAAGGGTAAGAAAGAGAAAAGTGAAAGGGCTGCAGGAAGGGTTGGAATGGTTTTGAGGTTTTGAGGGTCTCATACAGAGTAAAAACTGAGAGGATGATGTCAGATGTGGCCTTTTGGTCACAGTGTTTCAAACCAGCTTTCTAGTCTCCTGTGTTTCTGGTATTGCCTTCTAGGGTTGTTGAAAGGAAAGTGAGTTCTTTGCTCAAATCCAGGCTAAATTTCACACTTCAATGGGAGTAATAAAAACTTGTCAGATGAAGCTTGTTTTCATAACACCCCCTGCAATCAAATGTCCAGCATACATGCAGACACAAACACAAAGGCTTTCTCATTATCCCCAGCTTTGTACTAACCAACTTTCACCACTGGTTGTTTTTTACCTCACTGTTTGTACCTTGACCTGTATTCAGTGCAGTGTCCCTGCATGGGTAGTGTTTCTCACAGAACTGTTGTACATGTACCCATACAGATTATGCATGCACCAGATCTTCTCAATTCCCTTGTTGTGCCTGGCACAAGTTCAAATGAGTGGAATTGGAAAGCGATGGCTTTTCCCCCTCTCATCACTACATGTAAATCTTCATCAGGTTGGTGACATTCCAGCATAACACACCCACTGCTTGTGTTTTGTGGTTTGTGTTTTGTTTTGTTAATCTATTGGCTCTGCAGATAATAACTCAGTCTTAGAAAGAATTAGCACTTTGATGATGCCATTCTGCCTCACAGAACACCTTTTTTTTTGTTTGTTTCTTTATAATTAAGGCGGCTAAAGTTTCTTTCCGTGTCAGCATATGAATTTTCTAGACACCAGCAGAGCATCTTCTGTGATTTCATACACTGAGTATCTTCACCAGCCTGTCAGCTGCTGCTTCTGACTGCTTCTCTTCTGCTATGGACTTTCACACTTCTCTGGGAAAGCTTCTCAGCCCAAAGGTGCCAGCTGCTTCCTTGTGAACTGCTCCAAAATTGCTTTTGAGCCCATCCTGTAGGACGAGTGGTTTTTGTGGGAGATGAACCAACATTGAGGGTTAGAGACAATAAGGGTGCCAACTGAATGTGGAGTCTTCTGAGGAGGTGATTTGATTTTGGCTGTTCTAGCTGGGAATGGTAACCCTTGGTTTTCAGACCTGATGCCATGTTCAGCCATTCTTTTCCAATGTTCAGAGCTGTCAGCAGATTGAAAGGTAGTTTGGACAAAGAACTGAGTTCCAGCAAATACCATACAGAAGGTTCAAACTCAGCCCACATAAAAATTTAGTCCCAAATCTTAAGAAAAAAACCAGAATCACATTAAGAAGCTCAGCTGAAGAAGTGGCTTTATTTCATTGTAGTATCCTCATGTACATGCTGAAATGTCTTTCTTCCCCATCAGTCACAGTAAAGATCATATTTGCTTAAAGTAGTTGTGAATGAAAAAGATATGATGAAATCACCATCAGTGGTTAGGCTGCAAATTCATCAAGATGTCTACTGATCCTCTTAAAAATGTATCATTGCCTGTTGAATTGTGGAGCCTAGGGAAAGGAAAATTAGTCAACAAAGTTGGTTTTATTTTCCCAGTTATATACTTTGTTGTATTTCTAATTCACTGATAAACAAAGCTCTGAGTCTACCTTTTGTTCAATTTGTAGCATTTAATGACTTCATAAAAAAACCCAAAAAAACAGGCTGTTGGAATTTATATCTGTAAGTTGTCATTTTTGCCTTATTTTCAATTTTCCTGTGAAGTTATTAAAACATTATGTGATCATAATATATTTATGGGAAGGAGGAAATGAGGTGTAACTCTAACTGAGGCACAATGATGTGATAAAGAGCTGTAAAGCGCCAAGTGCAACTAAGTTGTTCAGGGTGTGTGTTTCTACACACTGAGTGGAGTTTTGAGTACATATATTCCATACTTGTTGCACAGAGTTTCTATCCTCACAACCCACATAAATATTAATGAGACACAAAGGTATCAAACTCTTCTCAACCAGTAGAACATTAACATTAACTCCCTCCTGCCTTTGAACTGCTTTTGGGATACTGCATGACAGAAGATGGAAGTTTTGGAGGAAACTTGATGGTAGTGTTTTGCTGCTAACAAGAACAGAGCCTGTCATTATTCACTAGGTCTTTATTCACAGGGGAGAAAAATAGAAAACTATTAATGGACACAAGGAGCTTTCCAGGTCTCTGCTCTGTCTTCAGTGAGGCTATCTGCACCTTCCCTGTGTGTGTCTGAACTTCTGACCTGTTTTGTCAGCTAAGTGCAGAGCCAAACTTACCTTTGTAAGTAGGATGCTGCACACATTGACTTTAACTGCTCTGGACAGGGATTTTCTTTGTGCTGAGTATCCACACAGTGTTTTGTGCAGGACTCCTTGCCCAGGACTCCTATGGGTGTGTTAAGAGCTCCCAGTATGGCATCAAAGACAGATTTACAATTTAGAGAGGCTGTTGTTCTTGGTGTCTACAGTTTCTTTCCATGGAAAGAAGTCAATGCAATGTCCAAGCTGAACACAGCAGGCAGGTCTGAAGGGTGTCTAGGTTGAAATAAAGAGGGAGTCCACATTTTCTGACCAAAAATCTAGTCCAGTTTCCACCCCAGTTTAGCACTGTTTTGAGCATATTAATAATTTTAGGGAAAAGTTGTACCTGATATAAGTCAGAGGAACCCATTGTCTTGAGCAATGCTACTCCACTCTCCAGCGGTGGAGAAATGGTCCAATCAAACTGACAGCATGTCAATATGAGTGATAGGAGACGTATGTTTCTGTGTGCTAAAAGCAGCACAACACATTGCAAGGGGCGGGAAACTGGAGCGGTTCCGACAGAATCACATATGGCTTTACATATATAATGTGCAAATTCATCAGTCAAAAATATTGAAACACTTCATAAGGGTAAAGCTCTGCTCTGACAAGGGCTGTGATCCCACAGACTTAAGGGGAGCTGAATGAATCAGTGCCAATGCTTGCAAAAGCCTCCCACAGTGGTGTGTTCCAGGGTGCTCACGTGTGAGCAACTTCTATCTCAGAAGACCAGGTTTCGTATATGTCTTTATTCATATCCAACTGAGTGATTTCATTCACTTTCCTCTGTTGTATGCTTAGTGTCTTCAGCCTTCCTGGATCAGGAGAAGCTGTCCATGCTCAAAGAGGTTGCAAGACAAGTGCCTCACCCTGTATCTGTTAGAAGATGAGGAGAGAGGGCTTCATCATAGCTATATGTGTTGGTGGACTACAACAGCATCCTGCCAGTCAGGAGAGAAGTCTTCTGCACTCCAGAGATGATGTAAGGGAAGGCCAAGGTAGCTGAAAGTGAGCAGAGAGGAGTACAGGCAGAGATAATCCTCTGTGCCAGAACAAGGCCATTTCAGGTCAGAAACAAAGAGCCTTGGCAGAGCTGTGGGGAAAATCTGGGAAAATATCTGCCCTCAGGATTCCTGTCTCCAATCTGCACTATTATTTGGCTCTTTCAGAGTTGCTACATCCACTCCTTAAAAAGATGCAAAGAAAATATATGCAGGAATTTTTCCTTGCTTCATGTATCCCAGCACCATTAAGTTTCACGTTTGCACATTCAAACAGCTCTCCAGCACCAATAAATGAGTGTCTGGGTGCACCAAAAGTGTATGTCTGTCTTTCTGGGACTAGCACATACCCTGTGCTTTGCAATGCTTATTTCAATTGCTAATTTTGGATCAACAAGATGCATGGGGCTCCAGAGTGTAGCTCACTGCACAAAGTGTGCTGAACAGAGGGGACAGATATGCAGGGCCATTGGCTGGCACATGGAAGAAACAATGAAAAACATCAGTTACATTAGAACTATTTAAGATAATTCTGAGATTCCTTCTTACAGAGACCTCTGCTCCTGCTGACTCTAACTGTATAATGCTAGAGCAGAAAGCCAGGCCCAGCATGGCTGGTAGGTGAGGGGTTTAATTACTTTCATTCTCAGTTTTCATTCCAGCCTTCCTAGTAATTTGCATTGCCTTTGTTACCAGAACGAGGGAGACAAAAGAGATTTGCCTTGTAGATTCCTTTAAAAAGCAGTTCTTGTGCTAGTGAAAGCAGCCTGCCTGACAAGCTGCTAAAACCAAAACCCACAATTCCAGGTGGGTTCAGAACTGAGCACACACCCAGGGTGCCACTTCTGGATCACAGTCCTCTAAGCACAAGAAAGGAATACAGCCCTCTGGACCAGTCATTAGTCTATTGAAGAGGTTGCCAACAGCAAGGTCAATGCAAGCCTAGCCTCAGACATGTATTATTTGCTGTTGTAGACCATTCTTTGGCAGGAGCTGAGCTCCTCTGGATCACCAAAGATGCTTTAGATGCAGTTGTCTCATGGTGACGGCTCTAGAGGCTGATTTGGAGGTAGGAGTTGTGGAGTGAATGAGTCTGTTCTGTTACTGAGCCTTGGTGCTTGATAAAACTGCATCTGTGCATCAAAAAGGAAAGCAAATCACTAGCATTAATGGAAAGGTGGATTGTCTGAGACAGTTCCAGACACCCAGGAGACCACTGTATTTTCCTTTTGGAGCTAAACCAATGGATCTTGTTCCAGACTACACACATAGGAATGCTCTGTATTTTCATTTCCAGCTCAGAGAGTTCGTGCCGACCACTTTCTTATTGGGAGATCACATTACTTTCTGTACTTGCTTATCACAAAATAAGAGCCTGATTGCACAGCATAGCTTTTGTTCCAAACTGCTTCTGAACTTAAGAGTAGCAACTGCAAAACACTGTGGTATTTCTGCATTCACAATGGGAAATCTCTGTGTCCTTTCTGCCTCTCCTCTGGACATAAACAAACAGGCTACTTGCCAGAAAACTGTATTAGCAAGAAGTGCTTCCTTCAAAGATAGGAGAGCACAGCAGTCAGCAGGCCTTTCTCAGAGATATAACCATGTCTGGGAGGGGAGGAAAATACATAGGTCTTTGTCATTAGCTGTCAAAATTGGGAGAGAGGAGGCTGAGCATTTGGAGTAAGAGGTCATAAAAGTATCCATGTGAATGTAGGTGAATTTGCCCTTATCAGAAAAAAAAAAAAAAAAAAAAAAAAAAAGGAGCTCCATCAGAACTGTTCAGAGATGGATCTCTCGTGTAAGAGAATACTAGGGTTTTAATGCAGAGATTGCAGCATTAGTCTCTTGCTGGAGACAAAATGTGGCTGTATACATTAAAAATACTTAATATGGCTGGCTGCTGCATGGATTCACACAGCTGATGTAGTCAGAATACATTATTCTGGAAACAGGCAGATTTTGTGCTTTGCTGCAGCTTGCTGGTGCTCTGTTTTCTTTCCATTTGAACCTGTTTCACTTCATGTTAAATATTTTTTGAGTGAATTTGGCTCTGGTGTTTTTAATGCCCTTAGTAGAGTTTGGAGGTCATTGTAGCAGAGCAACTGGTGAAGGCAGCAGAATTCCAGCAGCAATTTAACTGCATCCATGAACCGCT
>NW_009953497.1:782686-802757 GCF_000747805.2 Chaetura pelagica
CGCTCTTCGTTGTGTCCTCTGGACATCTGTTGTGCTTCCTTAGTGGGGGCTGTTGGCTTTGCTGTTTAGGAACCAAGCAAAAAATTATCAAGTCCCAAAATACTCTGAAGTGCTGGTTAAGTCAGATCTAAATGCAGTTAACAACACAAACAACAAAATTGTTTATAATGCTTTGCAGCTCTTAACATGAGTGTATACTCACAGGAAACTCTATTGGTTATTGACAGAAATTCCCTTTGCATTTCTTAAACAGTGTCAGCTTCAGATAACCTTACATCCTCTTTGTCTCCAGTGACAATGAGGAGGAAAAATGTTGGCAAATGGAAGGTGACAAAGAAATTTGGAAGGCTGTGGGGGGCAGGAGGTCTCTGCAGCATGGTGGAGCAGCTGTCTGCAGCTCAGGCAAGGACAAAACTGGCTCTGTCTTGACTACAAAATGTAAAGCCTCTTATGAGCAAAGAAGTATGGCATCACTATGGCAAAAAAAGTCATCCTTGGTGAGGCCCAAGTGCAGCAGGTCAATGCAGAAAGATGCATTTAAGGCAGCCACAGAGCTGCTATTCCACAGCTGTGTCAGATGAGATCAGCCAAGACCTTTCTGTCTCTTGATACAACAGAAATGTTGCAGAACACAGCATGGTGATTTTGCCCAGCATCTTCTGAACACACCCTGGGACAGGCAGGAGGTAGTTTCTGGGGAAAAAGATACTCTTAACAGTGATTTCCAGAAGTTTCCAGCAGCTCTCCAAGACACTAAATTGGTCTTTCACAGGAATTTTCTGCTTGAAAATGTTAGAGGGGTTTTTTTTCCTACATTGTACTGCAGGCTCCTGCATGTTATGTTGTCATACTTGGCAGGAGGATGAGGGTAAGGAAGTGTTAAGTTATAATGTAAATTGAGTTTATTGCTGTCTGGCAGAATATTTTGGCAGCCTTTGTGACAAAGCCTCTGCCACAAACATTTTTTTGCATTTGGAACCAGGTCAAATCGTTAATCTGGGTGTCTGCAGGGGCATGTACAATACTACAGCAGCTCCTACTGTCAGAAGATGGATGCATCCCTGGCTTCCCACTGAAAGTGCTCACTTCCGACAATGTTAGATTCAGTAGGTTTCACTAGCAGGAAAGATTATTGGTAAGGGAGGAAATGACTGTTTCAAAAAGTCTATGTTAACAGCTGTTCAAACCATAACGTTCCCAGTTTTTCAATGTTTCAGAACAGGCATCACATTTTTCTTGAGACCATCAAAACTGTAGCACAGACAGTTACTAATCTGGCAATCTGCTAAAATCAAAGCTATGGAGGAAGTCTATCCCAGACTGGCCCTGAGTAGGTAATTTTTGGGACTCCTGTTGCCATAAGTCAAGTTTTGTGTCACAGAGCGTCACAGAAAGCCCTAATGCTGTGATACTCACAGGGCACAAGGGGAGGTTGGCCAGTGGATCTAGCAAGAGGAAGGACTCATCCCATGTGTCTTCGTAGAAGGGCCTTCCAGTCCACTGTGTCTCAGTAGTATCACATGAAAACATCCATTAGATTATAATGAGTGTTTCTTTCATAATCTATTCTCCATCATTTCAACTGAGGAAGTGAGGGAGAGAAGGATGGAAGTGAACTGCACGTTTTCTCTTGCTCTTGTCCCATGATAGCACCGGTTAAAATTAATGGGGCTATTGTGCATGTGCAAGCACAGGAGAGGATTTCTTTGACAGAGCTGCAGATGGAAGGGTTAACTAGATGCCTAAAATGGCTTCACTACTCAACTATTTTCTTGGACAGCTTTGAAATTCTAAGCCTTTGTAGTTATTTTTTAAATTAACATTGATCATTGGCTGTACCAATTAATACAATTAATTGGTCCAAATTAAAACAACCTATCAGATCTGTATCATATGCTAGTCCCCTCAGAAAAACAATTTAGGCAGAGCAGACTGAAGAAGGGGATTAGCCAAAGAAAATATTTCTGTTAAAAGAAATAATCATTTGGGGTTTTTTAGAAGAAATGATACATTGCCTGCATGCAGAGTCATAACCCATTTCCTTTTCAATAGGAACTAAATATGTTTAATGACTGGGCTGTCATATTAACTATCATTTTTATTATAAAAAAAAACATGAAAGAAACAAATATTAAAATCTAGGAAATTGGCTCAGTATTGAAAATTTCTCTTGGGATACAGGTAGGATATGAAATTGTAGCAACTTTGGAAGATAAGGGTTCTGCCATGCATTCACATCTAATTTTTCCAGTTAATTTCAGTGACCAGAGAATTTTACAGGCACTGTTCTTTTCCCAGCTCTGCAGCCAAATGATACATTGGAAAATAGAGATATGACCTGAGTGTAACCTCCCTCTGATCTATAAGCTATATTAATATGACTGTGGGTGGTTAGGATTTGTATACTTGGTTCCAATTTTTTTTTTTTTTTTTCCTCTAAAGTGTTAATCCTTTACTTGGAACCCACTGTAAAAGACTTGGCTTTTCAGGACCAGATCATGTTTTCAAGGCTGGTGGATGCCTCAGCAGATCTACTGGTGGGAATTTGTTACCATCAAAACTGAAATGAGAGCGTAATTCTGGATTTGCCTGAGGGGCAGACCTTTTTCACAGTTCCAATCCACATCTACATACCAGCACTTTGATCTTCTCTGCTTCATGGACTCTACTCTTTTATCCTTAAAAGAGATTCAGCCAGATTTGCAGTGGAGATTACACCTCATTTTTTTGTACCTTTACTTGTATAAGCATCAAAACCCACCATTTCCCACCCATTCCTTCTCACTGGGTGGTGGAGACCATCCTGGGAGGGTGTTCCATTCCAGCCATGTGAGACAGTGCCCTTCAGACAAACTCAGAGACAGCAGCAAATGAAAAGTGAGAAAAGACCTCCAGCTTCCATTTACACCCAGTGTTTCTCAGGCTCTGGAGGGCTCTAATGATGTTGCTCATTGGCATGTCCCACCATGGTGCCACACACCTTCTGAATGCCCCTCTAGCACAGTAAGCAAACTGTGCTCCTATCTCTGCACCTAATACAATGCAGTGGACCATCTTTCCAGAGCTGTCCTCTCCTGCTCCTCCTCTTCCACTGACAGCAAAGGGCTGACTTCTCCCTGGGCTTTGCCAGACAGCACGTCTTGCTGCAGCTTCTCTCAGAACTGGGCCTCCTTGATGCGGCTACCTCTATACCTAGCTGAGGAAGCTCAGTAACATTCTTCAGGCCAGCACAGTGGTTTTCAGCCCAGAAGGCCACATCAGGTCAAAGGAAACACTTTTACAGAATCACAGAATCTTAGGGGTTGGAAGAGACCTCCAAAGATCATCTAGTCCAACCTCCCTGCCAGAGCAGATGTTGGCAAAACAGTGGGAGAAAACACATTAATAGATAAAAGTAAACCCTCTTCCCTGTCTCCATTTCTTCCTCAAAACACAAATTTAAAAAAAAAAATTAAAAAAATCTGGAGTTTATATATTCTTTTTATTGATTTTAAAATATTAAGTAAAGCTGAAAAAGCTGAGCAGAATGTTACCTTGTGTGTCACCTTTTCTTTTCACCAAAGCTGCTGTGAGAAGGCAGAGGACTGGAATGTGTCTCCAACACCTGTTTTGCAAGTATTCCTTACTACTCTCAGTGAGCTGAAATACTGTTTTCTTCCTCATATCTTGAAAGATCACCTGGGTGATCCATAGCCTAAGCTTTGCCTTGGGACATCACAAGATGGGTCTGAGGGGTTATCTGTGGCCCCTTTTCTAGGTCACCCTTCTGGGGCAGGAGACACAGAGGAGTTCGACTTCTGTTAGAAGTGCTTTTGCATCCAAAGAGAGAGATCATAGAAGGAGCACACAGAGAAGTGGTGGACTTCATGCTGTGGGGCATTTGCAAGCAGATGAGTGATGCCAGACCTAGAGGACAAAAAATTAGGACATGTGCTTGGCAAGAGGACTGCAACACAGAAGGCAAATGGCACCGATTCAGCTGGAAATCTCTGGGGCCATGAGGAGTCCCAGGCTGCTGCAGCTGCTGCCTCCAGGGCCTGAAAGCTGGGATCTTTAAAAGAATCAAAACGAATTAGGGGTCAAAAATCAGTGGAAATTCGGTGTGAAGCAGACATCTTAGGGGCTGCTTGCAGGCTGAAGGAGATCTAAGTTTAATAGCTAGGAACTCCCCAAAGCACTGACCAAGCTGTTGCTGTGTTTGTGGTGTGCTCTCCCTTGGGTATAAGTTGCAAAAGTGCATGTCAGCAGCCAGGGCTGAGCCACGCTCAAAACCTGCTCCACATTGCAAGAGAGACAGTTTAAAAGTAGGTCACGGCTCACTGCAATGTAAACTCTTTCTTCTCAGGTGCATCAAGGCACTCTTTCATGTGCTGCTGAGGCAGGAGCAACAGCTCCTGAGCACGCTGAACATCTGTGATCCTTCTTCCACAGTACCTGCTCTGGGGGCTCAGGTGAGCCAGAGGCTGCTGCCTTCACTGCACACCAAAGGGTCTGTCAGAAGGGTGGGGGGAGACAGCAGCAGGTGCCACATGTCACAGCATACAGAGCTTGGGTGATGGTGGGTACCTTTCCATGCTTCTTAGCACTGCCTGGTGCTGCTGTGATGTCCTGCAGTTCACAGAGTAACTCTGTGCTGCTTTACTTTCCATGTCCTGGCTGCACTTTTATCTCTTTGCCCTCGTCGGGTGCTTCCTGGCTCAAGCACATGTATTTTCCCATGGGAAAATGCACTTTTCTCAGCAACAAAGGCAAGGCCTGAGATAAACCCTCTCAGCACAGTGAGATTAACAGGGAGGATGAGAGAAAATAAATGTGTGGTCATCACCTAGTGTCGGGAGCCTCAGAGCTGAATGCTTCATTCGCCATTTTTCTAGATGAGAGGCGAAAAACCAGAAGAAACTGTAGTTGTCCATTACTTGAAGAAATGAGTTCTTCACCTCATTCCTTCATACCTGCACTGAATGGCTAAGACTGGGAGCTTCCCCTTCAACTCTAGATTGAAATTCCACCCACTTGCTTTGAATATCACCAGGGCTGCAGCTCTTGATGGTTCCTAATTTTCTGCCCTGAGAATATGGAAATCTGACTGTCACCTACATTGCCTTGCTGTACAATTACAGCCAAGGGCTGACACGAGCAGACTGTGAATGAGAGATGGAGTCATAAAAGTTCACCAGAAGTGGAGGCAAATTTGCCTTTTATCCACAGAATGGAAAAATGGAGTCAATGCAAACATTTTGCATTGAAACAGGCTTTCTGAAGCAAACAGTTAGAACCTAAATAATTCTATTCACAGGAAATATCTGTTTCTCATGAAAAATGACACTTTTCCAAATAGAGAAATGCATTAAAATGTCATATGTCAAAATATATCAAAGATATTTTGTCTGAACTATAACTAAGGTGGGGTTGTTTGCAAAAATTCAAGCAGAGAGTAGTTAGACTACTCTGACTTTTAAATAGCACCTTGCTCTCCTACAGCTGGCTTCATCCACAGTGCCTGCATAACTGAACCCTTTTCCTTCTACATATGGGAAAAAAAGTCAGATATCTAAGTGATGAAATTAGGGTAGAAACAGGGTGCCATGCTTTACTTCTGCTCCTTCCTCCTCAGGAAGAAGGATTCCTTACAGTCCTCTGCTTTCCCATGGGGTCCCTCCCATGGGAGAGAGTCCTCTACGAACATCTCTCCATGAGTCCTTCCCACGAGGTACAGTCCCTTAGGAGCAAGCTGCTCCAGTGTGGACTTCCCACAGAGTCATGGCTGCTTCAGGAACAGTCACATCCCCTGGTGTGAGGTCCTCCATGGCTGCATAATCCAATTCCACTGGCAGCAAATCCACATTTACCCCTCCCTGGCACCTTCAGGGAATGTTCCACCATGTTCCTCCATGAACATGTTCCTCTGCTTGGGCACCTTCTTCCCTTTCTTCCTCACCAACTATCTTCATCCCCTCACTGCTCTGCCTCTCCAACTCTCCTCTTTTCTCACTGCTCGCTTAGCTTAGGTCTTACATGGATTCTTGTGTATGTTAATCACAGAGGTGCATCTATTATCTCTCTCTAAGAGCTCCTTGGCTGGCTGGTTTTGGAGCAGGGGGAGCCATGGGGCTCGTCTCCCCCCCTACCAAAAAACCTGCCAAACCAAACCAGCACACAGGGTTTTGAGTATCCTGAATAAAGTCGTTACCATTCAGCTAGCTCCATGAGAGCCTTCAGCCCCAGTCAGATGGGCTGCCATCTCTTTCTTACTCTACAGACAATCTGCACTGTAGCTGTCAGGACTATCTCGCTGAAGATTGAGCACACTGCTGGCAGTAAATCTAGCAAGTGTTGTCCTCTTTTTTTTCCCTCAGGTATAGTCACACATTGATCATTCACCAGCTGCCAGTGCCTGTGCGTGCTAGTGTGGGTTCAGGCAGAGAGCCTTAAATGGGAACCCCTATGTGATGCTACACCTCAGAGGTTTCCTCCCTCCCCTTCCATGCCAGCACCACAGGGCAGGGCCTCACCACCACCTCTAACCTCAGCCCCCTCCAAGGTGGCCTTGGAAATGGGGACCAACAGGAGGGGTGCTCTCAGTTTCACCAGGAAACCTGCCAAGTTGCACAGTCTGGAAAAATGTGTTTACCGTGATGCGTTCGTACAGCTGGAAGGATGGGGCTGCTGTTCCAAGCAGGCCTTCCTGTAAATGTACAGGGGCATCTCAGAATGCATTTCAAACGCAGAAACAAAGAGCTCTGCTCTGACTCATTTCATTTGTGATGTGTCATCTCCTAAGTGGTCCCAATTTACCAGACACCAGCAGGAAATTCAGTTTGTGAACACTACTCCTGCACTTGCTTACACCAGTTAGCCACACAATGGCCAGCAGCCCTGCTTTGAGAACAGTGGGCCATAATCCTGACCCTGACAATAACAATATCATCTCGACCATCACTGTGCACAGGATTCTCAATTTGAGGCAGGGTGAATTATGACAAAATAGGTTCATTGTGGCTATAGAAATCCTTCCCAAAGCAGTAAACTGTTTCCATGATTCATACACAAAGGAAATAAACTTACACTGAAGTCCCAGCAGTTGTTCCAGTGTCCCCCTCTTAAAATCTCTGCTGTATAACACCTGACAAGAGCTTCCCAAGTGGCTGCCTACCCCAAAAAACATAGGAGACATCAGCAAGGACACACCAACAGCTCCACAGATGGGAACTTGGATGCAGCCCCAAAGATTAGAGCAATAGCATCATCCAGAGTTGACTAGAATTTCTCTTTTACGTGCAATAAATATTGGATTATTTATTTTGTATCATGCCTGCCTTCTCCTTTCCTCTCCTTTTTTTTTTCTTTCTCTATGGTAAAGAAAGAGCATATGATGAGTGTAGTACATTATAACTGAATATTAATCTCTTCTATTCAGGCAGTGCATGCATTCATTTATATGGATGATTTGCTAGTTTGTTTGAATACACACACACATATTTAACAGTGAGGTTTATTATGAAAAATGCCATCAAATTAACTCTTTTAAAAGAAGCCCATATTATTGGCAAGAATTGCATTTTGTTTTCTTTCTAAATGTGCTGCTTCCTTAGACTTTCATTTATTTGGAAATCCAGTACTTTTCCAAATGCAAAGACATTGGTGATGAGCAACTGTCATTCCCACATTAAAAAGCAAAACCAAGCCTTGATCTTTCTATGGCAGATTAGGGAGTGAGATAAAAATGAGATGAAAGCCTCAAATGTCTGTTCCACTAGGTTCGAGGCATTCTTTTTGTTTTAGTTCCGCACTCTGCCTCTTTAATTCCCCCTGGCTCAAATGCCAATTTTCTGCTATGTTGGCATGACTGCCGAAGAATTGCTTCTGTTAATAAACTGCACAAAATAGCTGAGCAATTAGGCAATTAAACTGTTTTAAATTTAATTTAAAGCCCTGGCATTTTGCTAGGAGTATTTTTTTTTTCTTTAATCCCGACTTTTTTTGTGTGGTGGGAGGTAAAGGGTGAGTTGGAAGGGTGGGAAAGCAGCGTGGTGATGAGGGAAGAGTCTGGTGTGATCAGTTGACTCAGGCTACTGCTGCAGATAAGCACAAGGGCTGCCCACTTTGGGGAGCACATTTCAGCACTTGTCCCTTATTAGAACAAGTAATTTTTTCCCAAACATTTAACACACAAACAAGCTTAATCTGATTTCTGTCCTGATCCCAGATGGGTATCAGGGCTTGTAAACAAATGATTTCAAGAGCTGCCTACCTGCTCTCGGCTGCTAATTCCAAATAAAATGGAGCAGTAGAGAAAACACAGAAATTACTATGCCCAGGGCTGAGCAACCTGTTCTGCTCACCACAGCATGTTCCCATTGCATTCATGGGCACTTCTCCAAGTCACCTGAACTGTAGGAAAGTTTGTCCTTTGAGCTTATTTGACCTGTGCTTAAAGCAATGCCTTTTTTTGCTAGAGATCAAGTTTGTGTTTTGATAAATGCTGTCTGACTAACCTGCCACTGATGATGGCATGGGGATTTACGCTTGCAAGAGGTGGACCCAAGAATATGATGGTGAGAGAGCTTCTTCTGTCATGCCACAGCTGCATCCCCAAGCCTGTCATGGACTGCCTGGCTCCACCTCCATCCAAAGT
This sequence comes from Chaetura pelagica, assembly GCF_000747805.2. Lineage (NCBI taxonomy): Eukaryota > Metazoa > Chordata > Aves > Apodiformes > Apodidae > Chaetura > Chaetura pelagica. The sequence goes on from NW_009953497.1 coordinate 791,322, forward strand.
CCCTCCTGAGCCACTCACTTGGTATGGGCCAAGCTCTGGCAACCCACATCCATCTTGCTACATCCCTCCCCAACCCATTTGAATCCCCTGGGCCACCATCCAAAATCCATGCATGTTCCTCTGTTCTGATTCACGGTCCCAACCCATCCCATCCATGGACCTGAGCAAGGTTCTCCCAATACCCATGAATATTCAACTCCCCAGCAACATCAGATCCCTGCGCACTGCAGCTGCTCTTCCACTCTCCTTGCTTTGCATTGTGCACTTCAGCTGACCTGCAGCTCTACCACTCCTTAGATTTTTAGAGCAATCTCTCCTCTTTACTTCTCAATGCATTAAAGCTATTTTCTTACTGTAATGGCTGGAAGAAAGAAAACATTCTCCTTAGTGCCCTGTTGAAACTTTCTCCTAATAAAAACTCACTGTGTTTTCTGAACCTTTTTGAACTACCTACATTTGGACAAATGACTCCAGGGCTAAGCAAAATATAGCAGTGTTGTATACCCTGCAGTGCTGTCTGTCTCCACAAGGAAAGCTCATATTTTCATGGTCACATAATGGCTATTTTTAGTGAACTAGTCACACTTGTTATTTTCTTGGTCTTTGAAATTAAAAATAATGGAAAAAGAATTAAAAGGATTCTTCTAAAGGTTACTGTAGTCATATAATGTTTCCAAAATTTGAACTGAAACTTCCCCCTCTGAACTAATTCAGGGATATCAACATTAACAATATTCATGTCATCATTGCAATCAGGCTCACATTATCATTTCCACTTAATACACCATTGGGACCAATCCCGTGGTACCTGGGGAAATGTACTGTAAGTTAATTCATTATTTCTGGTATGATTCTATGCTTAATCAAGATCTCCTGTTCTGCACAATGAACTCACTTGTTACCCTAAGAACAGACAGTTCAGTTCCAGGAAGTTTCTTGCTGCAGACCTGAGTGTCTCCACACCTCAGTGCTGCTGAGGAATCAGCAGCAGCACAAACTATGCCAGGGTGTTAATAGAGATACAAGGGCTGGAAGTGCTGGATGACTTGGAGAACTGAGCTATGCCATGGAAACGGGCTACTCGTGGCAGAGTTTTAGAGCAATGCAGAGAATTGGGGCAGGAGCAAGACTAATTTTCTGCTTTTTGGACACCTCAGAGCACCATTTCAAGACCTTTTTTGTCTCCATGTGTTAGCATATATTGCAATATTAATTTCTGTCCTCTCCTCCCTCCTGACATTGGCTTTCCACCACCAGCCCGTTGACCCTGCAGTCTGTTTTGACAGCAAGGTCTGCAGCATCTCCCTCTCTGTGTTTATATACCACCCAGCATGAAGTGGAACTGACTTTTGCTGGACCTTTAGCTGCTGCTGTAATGCACACAATAATAATAATAATAATAATAATAATACATCCATAAACTGTCTGTCCTGTTTCAATGCATCTGACAACCTTCTTAGGAAAAAAAAAAAAAAAAAAAGAAAAAGAGCTACATATTATGCATATGTGAAGAAGCTCTAACATCAAGTGGACAGCATATAATTCCAGATCATGTTCTGAGTGTCACAAGAAACTGAACTGTCACAGGCATGACATAGGGAAGGATAATTAAGATAATGGGTTGGTCAGTATGTTTGTACATCACTTAGCAGCCATCAACAGAATTACTGCTCCAGGCAGATCCCAGATCACTCCTCAGGTCCACTTGCTAGCATGCTAGCAACATGTAGTCAGGATTTCAGAATAAGAGAGTCTGGGCTTTGCCATTGAACATATAACATGACTCTTATAACTCTTAGAAGAGAAACATCAACTTTCCTGATCCTACAAGCAGCATATAAAAATCTTTGTGTGGGCAACACCGTGGACAGAGAACCGTGCTCTGGCAGGGGCTCACAGGTGGAAGGTGAAATTTCCCCATATGGTACTAGCACCTTGCTGGGCTGGACTAGACATATAGCAAACTGATGATGCCATCCTCAGTAATTAGTACTGCTTTACTTCTGCCAAGGTTCACGATTATCCAGCAGTGCCTCTCTTTTGGTCAGGGGACTCAGCTCTGACGTGAGCCACACATCAGTCATGAACCACTCTGGACGCTTGAGCTTCCTTTTGTAGCATAGTGACTAAAGGAAGCCTCAGGACTTTAGTTGTTTATTGTAGTTCCTACAAATGCCAGCAGAGGTTGTATTGAAATGTAAAATAAACACATATGCAAATAACACATTGACTGATTCAGTTGTGATGACTTTGCCAATAAATATACAATCACTTTCTAATACATTACATTTGTATATTTTAAACGACCTAATTGATAGGAGCATGAAAGCATTAAATTACCATATAGCAAGTCAACTATACCACACTAGACATCTATTAACATACTACATGTCAATCAGTGTTTTACCAATTAATGGCTATCTAATTATCTTACTATAATGAGCATGTTAAATGCCAATTAAATGGCAAGATGTTTGAATGCATTAATAAGAATGTAATTACACATTTATTGGTGACATAATTTTCACATCATTAACTAGTAACTTATCCTTATTGAGTTTAATAAGTATATTCTTTTAACTTCCCATTGATCCTGAACCAGGATACAATTGCTGGTCGGTTAACACTGAATGAGATGGCTATAATCATCAGGATCATTATTGGAAAAAGGTTCATGTCTCTGATGTTATAAACAAGCAATAGCTGATGAATGCACTGGAGGAAAAAACAACTGAAAGTGTAACTACACTCTGCACACACAAAATAACCCGCAATAGAGAATCTTCTTTGTCTTCCATACAAGAAATGTGCCACTGGTAACAGACCAGCTTCAAACCTGGAAATAACAGGGGTTTTGGACAGCAGATGGTCAAATTTCCCTTATCAAACTTGGTTACTAGTGTGCTTTAACTGAACAGAAATCATGGGGAAAACTGAGTCAGGACACCCCAGAACACCCACCCCAGGACCTAGAGGCTGGCTTGACACTCTGCTGGGACTTAGAAGACCATGGCATCACTCCCAGCTCCCCCACATACCTACCCTGAGGTTTGGACAGGTGACTTAATTCACCCTATCCTCCCTTTCCTGGGACCTGTTAGAGGATCACCAGTGATACTAAGTTAATAAAATCCATCATGTGAGGGCCTGCACAACCCTTGGTGTCATCAGCACCTCCCCTCACAGTAGGTATCACAGCAAGTTAAAGCTGTCCACGGGGAGCTGAACCAAGATCTTTGCTTCAACCATTAGGGTGTAATAGCTTGTATAAAAGAAAATAGCCATTCTTCCACCCCAAATCTTTTATTTATGGAAAGGAAATAAATCACCCAGTGCATTTCCACACCAGGAAAAGCTATTTAACCAAGCCAGCATGTGTGAGCCATGGCAAATGCACAAATAGTTCTGAGTTAATCTCTTCCTTCTCCCTCTCATCCCATTTTTTGCAAAAGATTGGGCTCAGCCCAATCTACTGTATTTAAAATGAAGAAAGTCAGTTACTGCATTAGACACTGCACTGAGGGATGTGTCTAACTAAGCCCTCAACCAAAGTGGGTTAACTAGCACCACTCATTAACCTTGATGAGTGCCATGGATCCTAGTGCAGTCCATCATGTGTCCTGCATTCCCAGATATATGTACACTGTGCATTTCTAGTGGAACTTTGCCAGTATTTCCCAGACATTGGGAGACAAGAAGACACTTGGTGGTCCATCACAGCTCAGAAGAGAGCTGCAGCCTTCATGTTTAAGTGGTTTTCTGAACTGGAGCCAGTGGTACTACCTCATCTCTCCCAAGGATGTAACCCAGCCCTCGTGTAACACTTCTTTCTCTGTTCATCTATCTTTCTGACTCCTCCAGTATTTTATTAAGAGAACCATGGAGGTCTGCTGAATTTCTCTGCCTCCTGGGATGTATCTAACAGGAATGTGTTGTTCCTATCTTGGACAAGTAAGATGGGCAAATGCATACACAGACATCACAGTAACATCATCTTCTGTTGATCTCTACTGATCTAGGCACGTTGTGGATGTGCTTTGTTGGTTTAAAGAGTTGTTTTCAGTGGATACTTGTCAGGTTCCTTCCCTCTCTCATTTTCATCTCCTTATAAGAAAGACAATTTTGTGTGAAAACACAGAGGTGCTCTCCTTTTCCTCAACAAATCAAAAACAAAGAAGGGAAAATAAAAAAAAAAGAGAGAGACTCTCCAACCCCTATACAGCATTTTTGTGGTTTTTTTTCACCCCAGAAGCAATATGAAATTACACTGAGCAGGTATGGTAATAATCAGCACTGACTGCAGCAATGATGTGTCTCCTGCACTGAAGCTCCTGACAGCGAAATCATGACCTGCTCCCCACAGGTATCTAAGTCACTAATTACCCATCATGCACTCAGGATCGGCATTCATTAGAGCAACTGACACTGTGTTATTCAGTCATAGGGAGCCTCTTTCAAGTTCCTATGCTTTTCCCTTTGATAGAAGGAAGCTGCATCAGCACAGGCATCTGCCATCAGGCACCAAGCTGCACCTCAGTGCTGCTCTGCTGCCTGGGACTCAAAGCCAAGGGTGCGGAAAAGCTGGGCTGGAGGGTTGACTCTTGGCAGTGCTTGGGAGACATCGGGTAGCAGAGCATGGATGAGGATATTTCAGAGCTCTGCTGCTGCCCAGCTGGCTAAGCAAAGCCAAAGAGTCTAAATTTCTTCTCAGCAGCTTCCAAAGTGCTGCCATGTAGATCCAGGTGATGAACAGACCACCTAAAGAAAATTGGTTGTTCCTGCTGTTTTTTTCATGGCTGGCTAATCAAGGTAGTTCTGCTACAATTGCATATATAGGCTAATGAGATGATAGGTCCAGCTTACTGAATTCAAGGGTCCTTGAAGTCTGTACAGAACAGATTTGCCTGGGTCCATGTTTCAGACCCATCTGTGATAGGATTTATAATTCTGCCTTCTATCTATTTCCCCATTACAATCTTTCTTCTTATCTTCCTTTTATTTTTTTTTCCTAGGTTGCTATTTACTTTTACCCTATGTCTTTGAAATTGAAAATGGTAGTTAACAATTAAGAATAATTATTTTATTATCATATTCTCTCTACAGTGGCACTCACCAAAAGAAAATAATAATGAGTCAGCAGTGGTAATGTTGAACAATTTATAGGTTACCTAGTTCAGAGAGACACTAGAACCCTTCTTTACACTGAAACATCCAGCACTGATGACTGTTATAGCCAGAGTATCTTGCTTGGGTGAACCATTATTGTATTGTAGCCTAGCAATCCCTATAGTGGCTATAAAACATATTTATATATCTATAAAACCAGGATGCTTTGGTCTGCTGAAAGCACTTAGATACTTTGATAAAGAATAACATATAGAGGCTGGATGTATGGTGAAAAGAAAGAAGACACACTCACGTTTTGACATCAGTGTTTATTTCCAGCTGTCTGTGAGGAAAGCCCATCAGTTCGATGATTATCTGAATGTATGTGGAACATTTGTAAAAAGCTGAGAGAATTCCATTATATATAAGCTGCTTTTAAAAAGTGGCTTACTTAAGGTTATTACATTGCTGCTTTAGGTTATTTTTGTTTAATTCAAACTCTTCAGTGGCTTAGACTCAATTTCAGTTTAAACAATCACTTCAGTGACTTATCTTTCTCATCATCTTCTGTACCTACAAAATTTTCAATGTGGGATTCAGATAAATAAATATATGATTATACACACGCTCCCTCATCATTTTCTCCATGACATTCTGTTTTCTGTGAATAAAGAAAATGTCTTTCAGAGTGTTTTTTTCCCGCTCCTTTTAAGTGAATGTTTTCCAAAGGGCCTGTCTGTCCAGAACAGATTAACTCTCTCGCTTTAGAATGAGGCCAAAGCACAATTTTTAGTGTCAGAAGCACAGGTTTGAATCCACAGAAGTTTCTGTTCAGAAATCTATCTAAGAATACACTTGTAAATAGGCTTCCCTGACCTGCTCCATCTGAATTAAAATATTTACCCATTCACCCAAGAAGGTGCTTCAAATGAACAACCCTATTGATGAAATGAATAAGATAATGTGGACTGTGATTTTGCCCCACACTCTTGCCCATAATAAAATGCATATTTTTCAGCTTTTGAATTAGCTGTGCCTCACTCTGTATCCCCAGTGAAAAGACTGCTTGATGTTTCCAGGCATACCAAATGGAAACTCAGAGCATCCAAAGGAAATAGTTCAGCAACATCCTCTTTGCAAAGACATTTCCACTAGCAGAGCCAGTTAAACCCTTTGACCTGAAAAGACTCCATACATATAACACCAAACCAACAGTAATCAAAGAAGTGAACAAAGAAAAAAGTGTTCAGAATGAATACACTTTTCAAAGTACTGAAAACGGAGCACTAAAAGACATGAAAACGCCTGTCTTTCCCTCAGGAGAGCTTTACTTCATGGAGGAACCTACTTCTGGGAATATGCTTCCTTCGTCCTTCTATTTTCATACTCATATTCTTAGGATTTCCTAAGTCCATGTTAGAAAAAAGTGACATTTTCTGTAGATCTCTTTCAAACAGCAGCTTTCCTATCAGTCCTGTGAGCTCACCCTTTCCACTCAGGGCAAAGCGGGCACCTGGTGATTAAAATTCAGCCCAAGCCTCCCAGATTCAGGCCCCTTGCAATGCCATGGCTAAAGCTTCCAGCCACCATGCTGTGTGTCTTTCCTCTCTTCACGATACACCTTTCTACTTGGGGGTGGAAAATGACTGGGGTCTGTGAAAGAACTCAAAATTGTTCTCGCAGGCATGTTCTTCATTACCCAAATTAAAGGGGAAGTGTGAAAGTTTAATTGTGCTTCCTTCTGCGTCCCTCCTCGTGGTGCAGTGGATCGGGGTAAATTGTGAATGCACTTTAATTCTGCCACTTTAAAGCTTATCACAAGTCTAGTAACTCATTACACCCTCTGTTTTTTCTCCTGAGATGCTATAGAAATACAACAGTGTAACTAACACTTCTCCTCATTTAGAACTGCAGGTGGTGGGAGTACGTGTGATTTCATTGTCTTTACGTGGTAATTACAGGTCTGTTCCTCTTCCTGCTGTCTCAGTGGGGTGCTTGTATGGTACACGTAGTTAAGTCCTTTCAGGTGCTTGCAAGGTGGATTAACATGGAATAGCACATCGTTGCAGAGCAGTACCTGCTCTGAAGTGCCTGTGACTGCTGCCTGTAGAAGGGATGCAGGCACACAAGCCAGTTTGCCTGCTTGATTGACACAATGGCAGGGTAAAACCTGGCTCAGCCAAAAGTCATCCCAGGAGGGTGAGGAGAGCTGGGGTTCGTGTGGTCAGCCTTGCAGAACATGTCTCCACATCCATGAAAAAGATGTCTCTGCAGAGGGAGCAAAATGCACCAAGCTCCAGCTTTCTTGGCCTTCCTGTCCACCTGGGCACACTGCTGGCTCATGTCCAGCTGGCTGGGCTGTCAGTTGGCACCCCCAGGTCCCTCTCTGCTGGGCAGCTCTCCAGCCATGCCTCCCCAAGCGTGTAGCACTGCGGGGGGTTGTTGTGGCTGAAGTGCAGGATCTGACATTTGGCCTCATGAAACTCATACAATTGGCCTCAGCACATCAATCCAGCCTGTCCATATCCCTCTGCACAGCCTCCCTACCCTCAAGCAGATCAACACTTCCACCCAACTTATTGTCATCTGCAAACATACTGAGAGTGCACTCTGTCCCTTCATGCAAATCATCAGTAAAGATGTTAAACAGGAGCGGCCCCAGCACTGAGCCCTTGGTAACACCAGCTTCTGATTCCTCTAGACATTTGTGGCTTGTTAGCCAGGGTCCCTTCAGGTTCTGCCACCTTTCATCGGTGCATATTATATTTATTAAACAGAAATCAATGTGCAGTAAGAAGGTACATTGCATATACATCCAATGACTGTGCATGTATGTTAACTGTATGCTTATACACTACATTTATATTGTGCTTTGAAAAACACAGTAGCTGGAACCAACGCTGCTGAGAGAGCAGATCCTTTCTGAACCTCTCTTTGAATTGCCTTTTTCTCTTTGAATTGGGATATTTCAAGGCTGGAAGCCCTATCTTTCTTCTATTAAAGAAACAGTGATCTTTGCCTTTCCTCCACAGGAGCAGGTTTGTGAGTTCAAGGACTGAATTCAGCAGAGTTCATAAGCATATGCTTAAACCAATAGGATTAAATCTCAGGGGAGGCAATGAAGCTTGGAGCATGTTTATCATTTAGCACAGGCTTACGTGCTGAGTAAGGACTGCAGGAGATTTGAAGCAACCCAAAGCCCTTCTTCCTTGGAGTCCTCCTACTCCACTGTTGTCTCTTGGTTAAAGGAAATCAAAGGCTTCCTGTGCAGCACACAGAGGAGTGTCCAGCTGCAGAGGTGTAGATGCCCCAATGTCTCCAAGGCACCAATGACAATGCACAAAACTATGCTGGGGTATCTGGAAATTATGAGAACTTTGTCTGTAATTCTTGTATGGAGAGAGAGAGAAAATCCAGATCTGTACAGGCTAAAATAGGATCCCCAAAAGGATACATTTCCAACAAAATGCTCAGAGGAAAGACTGAACATATGGGGTGCCAAGGGGCTGTCATCTTTGCATTAGTATATTACATGTGACAGATGGCCAAGTCAGAATCCAAGGTGCAGATATCTCTGTTCATTGAGAGCACCTGAAATTTGAACCCCTCCACATGCTTTGGACACTAGTCCATATACCATTTAATGTTCAAGGGTGACATAACAAAGAAATAACAGCTGTGGGTTTTACCCACCATTCCCTAAATGCCTAAAGAGCAATCAAAAATAGAAGTGATTAATGGAAATCTGTCACATTAGACATGGTGGAAGTTTGTTTTTTTATCGTTAGTAGTAGCTAAATTCTGTATCTATAAATACAATTGTCTCAAACATTATCTTTGGCATCAAACCTGAATTAGCTCAGTAGTAACTTCCATGGCGATCTCAAAAACTTACTAAAAAAAAATACCTTAAAACCCAATTGCAAGTGTCCTGCCTTTTTCCACCGGTAAGATAACTAGCTGGAAAGATGCCTGGGTGATAATCTCACCACAAAAGATCCCCAGGATATCATGGCCCATGAGACTGAACTCTCCTTTTCCTGCGGAATTTCTTGGCCCAAGGCAGTGCACTTGCATGATGGTCACAAGAGCTGCAAGCAGGCAGACCATTTCACTAGGTAGTGCTCACCAGCCCCTGCTCCCATTTAAGGGCACCAAATACCTGAAGATGCTTTTTGGCCATCCATAGACCTGGTGTTTGCAGTGCTAGATCAAAATGAAAAGACCCCATTTTCTCCAGGAGAATGTAGGAAATGCTGTAGGTAATAGAAATCATGCTTCAAAGTCCTCTGTCCATCAATACATAGGTCCAGTGTGTCCCAACCCACCTCACAGTCCCCTCCTGATTTTCCATCTTCTATATTTTCTATATTTTTGCTGTACATTTGCTAATAAATATTATCATTTGAAATGGGGACACTTGAAGGATATTCACCTGAGATCTGAAATTATTCTTTTGGGTTTTTTTGTTATGAGTACTGGAGAAGGATGCACAAGACATCAGCAGAATGTTGCAACATGGATTATAGATTGTTGCTCAGCAGTTGGTGGGTTGGCTATTTCTTTTAATTGCTGATTCTGTCTTTTCAGACAGTGCTGATCTTATGACAAATTTTCGCCTGCTTTTCTGCAATTATGCAATTCAGCTGACAGTTTATGAAGTTTTTTTTAATGACATAAATACTCCACTGTAAAGATACACACATCTGTACATGTATCCACACACACACGCGTGGACACACAGACACTTGCACACGCACAATGACATGCACGTGTATCTTACAACACTTCTGACAAGGGAGATTTTCTTCCACTTAACTTTAAAACTTTTCTTATACTAACTGAATACCCAGGATTTAGCATTCAGAGAGTTCTGTGTCAGGGGGTATTTTCCAGTATTTTCTTTTACCTGAAAAGCCAAAATATCCAGTGAAAAGCTGTTTAAGTGAAAACTTTATGTGTGTGCATGCAACTTCTCTGTGCATGTCCCAGTTTCTGCTCCTGAACTCTGAATAAGCTGGGCTCAACTCCAAGAGTTACAGCTTTAAGGAGTATAGGTAATTGCACCATTACCCTTTTCATTTGTTTAATTTTTTTTCTTTCAGTCTGTTCTGTTAGTTTATCATATGTGTGGTCTAATTAAAGTTTCCTGCAGGACATTTCATCCAGAATAAATAATGACATTGCTCAGAACGGTTCTAGTTACCTTTTTTTTTTGCCTTCCAACTGTGCTGAAATGGAGGTTGCTGTCTAAAAAAAAACCCATGTCTGTGCAGAAGATACAGTTTTATAATTGCATTTCCAGTCTTCTTTGTATTCTTTTGTGTTATATGCTTGTACAAGGAGAAACTGGACAGGCCTGTTGGATAGCAGCCAGGCAGGATTGTCAGAGAGAGAGAGAGACCAGATTGAAAATGAAATAGAAAGGGGGGGGGGGGGAGGAAAGAGAAGTAAAAAAATATCAGGAGGATCTCTCAGAAACTAGAAGTGGAGGAGAAAATAGCAATTTCGTTTTGTGTCAACTTCTGAGGTTTGAAAATTTTCTTTTGCATTCTGATTTGTTTTTCCCAATTGTGACAAAGAAAACTCGAAGTATGGGGGTCATCTGTTTCAGAAATGGACCTGGGACAAAATATCTGTTTTCTGACTAAAACTCGTGTGCTGAGAAACCAGGGTGCATAGGGAAGAAAGAGATGCTGGGATTAGGAAATTGAGGCTCTTGCAGTCTCAAGGTCATATTCCCACTCTGGGTGAGAGCAGCATTTCTTGGTTTGGGATTTCTAGAAATTAATTTACTCATTAATTAATCAGTAAAAACATATTGTGAACCAGGCTGAGACAGGACCAGAATACTCAAATCTAGAGACAGTATCTTAACCTTCATGGTGCTGACTGTGAAGGACTCTTCTGATTTTCCCTCTTCTTCTCATATTTTCTAAGTCTTGCAGGTTTCAGTTTCCCAGGCTGACGTACTAGAAAGTCACTGGCAAGCAAGTTAGCCCTGCTTTGAGTAGGGGTGGGACTAGGTGACCTCCAGAGGTCCCATCCAACCTGACTTTTTCTGTGATTCTGTTCAAGTCAATCACGAAAGCATCCATCTATGAGCACTAGCTAGCTGTAGTCTTTGTTCCAGAAAGCCTACAAGTCACAATCAGCCAGCCTTCACAACTCGTAAACAAAGAAAAGAAAGAATAAAAGAGAGGCAAAAAAACCCCTTCGAGCCTTGGGATGTGATTATTTGTGCAGGGGCAGATTGAGAACAACTGAAATGAAAGGAGAAAAGTAAATGCAGGTCCGTGAGAAGCTGAATGGAGAGCACGTCTCTTCCAC
>NW_009953497.1:803025-843159 GCF_000747805.2 Chaetura pelagica
GAGAGCACGTCTCTTCCAGTCTTTCCTTGAAGGCACAGTGTGTAGATGTACTTTATTCATAATGACAATATGATGTGATTCATAGCAATTGCTTCTTCCTAGTAAATTATTCTAAGATGCGTTGTTGTGCCACCTTGCAATGGCACGAATGAATGATGTTAAAATACTGAGCAGACAAAATGATAACACCGGTTACAGAGCCACTTATAAACCAGAGTACACAGCAGCATTTGTACCTGTCTGTATCACACATTGTGAGTTACACATCTTAGGATGGTTTATGAAGGAGAAGGCAATTTCTGTTATTCTGTATTAAAACATTTCTCAGTGCTCCCTTAATTTACAGACATCCTCTCTCTGTTTACTTGACATCAGCTCCTGCTCTCTGGTAGATGGCAGAGAAATCACAACTGGCTCAACACACAGATTTCCTCCCAGGTCAGCTCTGGGAGGAGCAGAGTTACAGCATCTTGGTAATTTTAAACCTGCCCCCCAGTAGCACATAATGACCCAGACTGAAGAGGAGATGAGAGCTGAGCCCCTTTCCAATGCACAGAGGGCAAAGGATGCTATGAGCAGTCACAAGCAGTAAGGCCATTCCCTCCTAAGGGCAGCCACACCCTGAATCACCACTGATTTGCTCAGGTCCTCAACACTTATATGGGAGACAGGCAAGTCAATGCCCTGTGGGGGTCCCTCTAAAAACTTAATGCCATGCTGCCTCCTGCCAGTGGAGGAATGGGGCTGGCCATAGCCATCTCTGGGGCACTGTGTCTTCCACAGGCTCTCACCAACATAGTCTTGAAAGACTGATGCCATTCACTGCAGAGCAGCCAAAACTCAGCCCATGACAGTCTGTGGCTTTCTGTGAGGGATTGCCAGACAGCACTGGTTCTGAGCTTTCCCAGGTTTACTGGGGTTTCTGGCCCAGACTCTTGCCTTGCAAGTGAGACAGAAAGCTTAATTTTTTCTTTTCATTTTCCCTCCTTCTTGTTCTTTTTCCTTGATGCAGTGTGTTGGCTTTATTAAGAAGCTACCTACAGGATTCTCTGCTAATGCTCACAAGTGCCTTTTCCATCCAGAGGCAGCTGGAGAAATTGCTCCTCTAAGCACCAGACAGTTAATTACCAATGAGGCAAACTCTCCAGTTTGCTGCTTTCTCACTCATTTGTCCTCTTTCGCACTGTCTAGTGCAGTGAAAAAGCATGTAGCAAGGTCTTGACCAAATACTTTGAATTCCAATCACCTTGGGATACCCAGGGAAGCTAATTACCAGCTTTGTTTCTTTTTCCCTTTCCCCTTGTTCTCTCTGATGACAAGGGGATGAAGTGGATACTCAGCATATCCTCCTGTAGACAGAAAGGCCCAGATTTTCCCGTCGCTTTCCTGGCTAAGGAGTCCCCTGTGAGATATACTCTGTGCCCTCTGATGACAGCACTGACGTCTCTCCTCTTAACTAGTCTAGTCCCTCTGGGAAGCACTGGGGAAGTAATTTGGCTCCCACCAAACTGTGAACTTCAAGTTGTTGCAGGAGGGTTTGTCAGCACAGAGACAGAGAGCAGGGCCCTCGGGTCAGGTACCTGCCTTTGCCTTGGAAAAAGATAAGCCAAGAAGCTTTTAAAAGCCCAGTGTTGCTGTGCTCTGCCCCGTGCTGCCAGCTCACCACAGCTCTGAGCTGCAGCAGCAATATGGAGCCGTGCTGAGGGACTGAAGGGCAGGCCAGTGCTTCACCCGGGGAGCAAGGGAAATGTACATGCCCTCCTGGAAGACCACCACTGCCTCTTATTGTGATAAGTTCTGCTTTAAGACACAGACATTACTGTTTATCATCAAACCTGCTTTGTGACCTGAAGAGTGAGCTCTTGAAGAGACATTTCAGCTTCATTGTACACTCTTTATACGAAGCTGGATAAGATGGGTCCAGCTCTGTAACCAGCATGCTAAGACTGTTTGCCAACATATTCTGCCTCTTTTTTTACCTACAGGTAACTGTTCAGCAGTGAAAAGACTACTTAAACCAAGCCCTTGACATGTTTAAAGCTCTGTGCAAATATTAGCTAATCAATCCTCAAAAATCCCTTCTCTGTACAAAGCAAGTAAATGCTGCAGGGCCTGATTCAGTCTTACAGCACAACACAGCCTCACTGGTCCTGGGGGAGCAGGTCAAACAGGAGCAAGCACACAATCACACCAGCTCAGAGGAGACATTCTCCAGCATCCATTTCAGCACTTTTGCTGCCTAAAAAACTGTTGGCACAGTGTTGCTTTAGATTTGTGTGCCTAAGACTATTTTGCCCCTAGCACTCTAATCTCCATGTAATCCAGTATCTAACCTCTGCCTCCACCAGCCCTGTTCAAGACTTGACCATTTACTTTCTTAACTTTGCCACAGCCACCACCTGATGTTGCAGACTGCTTTTTTGGACTTCAACTATCTCCCTTCTCTGTTTTTTTTACTGTGCCCTTGCCTTGCCCCTTGGCCTGGCACACCCCTGGCTTTCCTTGGTTCCTACCCAGGGGAGCTGATTCCTCTCTCAAGTTCCCTTGCTCCAGTCCTTTGATCTTTAACATACTAAGCCTGGTAATGTTAATTTATGCAGATTTATCCTGTAACCAAAGTGGTCCCTTCCCTGAAGGTGCCTAATAGCAATGGTGGAGCCCCCAGATCAGCAAGGGAGGAATGCACTTACAGCCCCCTCCTCATACACTGCATGCATTGCTCTGATAAATGTTTGAGGTTCATTTTCTGAGAAAGCTCTCACAGTTTTACTGTGTGTGCTGAAGATTCACATACCCTTAAGTTAATGTTCTTGACCTGTTCCTGCCTCCCTACCCAGGGTAGGTCTGCTTTTGTTTTAGGATCACCTGCTTTTACCATCTTCTTCTGTTCCTCCCTGTGGCTGTTACTCTCCATGTGGCTATAATCCCACAGTGTTATCACTGCTGGAGGGAACCTTGTGTGTTACCACACATGCATTTGCAACCTCTTCAGTCCTGGGCTGACCATGCACTGAGGAGGGCTGAGGGACATTTCACTACCAAGCTTTTGTAAAGAGCACAGCCCTTGCCTTACCTGATGTCTCAACAGCAGTGTGTTTTATTCACGGATCTCTGTTGGACTCTACATTACAAATGCTTTATAGATGCCAGCTGTATCAACAGCTGGGTTCCTCATCTGCAATGGTTTTGTATAGCCTCAAGTCTTTAGGTTTGCCTTCATGGACCAGAGATCATTAGTAGAGAGAATCCTTCAAATGTTGACTTGGCTAATTTGTTTGTCAATGGGGTCTGCGTTGCAACTTAATATGAAGCTGAGAATGTAAAATTGAGTGACTGTTGCATTATCCCATAGGGATGGCCTTGGTGCTAGTTCTGCAAGTAGTTTTACTTTTCAGAAGAAATGAAGGTCACCAGGCCACCAAGCTCAGGATGAAGACAGGACTATCCCATCCTCTTCTGAGAGGCCATCTGCATTGAAAGTTTAGCAAATCACTTGTTGGTTGGCTGCTCCCTTGTTATGTATATGTTGGGCTGTGGGAAATTATCAGGCTCTCAAGCAAACTCATGGTTTTCTAGTGCCTGAGCACCAGACACTCCCTTCTCTACAGAAAATTAAGGTGGCCATGAGTACTGGCCAAGAAAAATTTACATCAGTGGGTGTTGCAGCTTTGGTTCAGCATTTTATCTCATTTATTCAGTCTCCAGCAGAGCTAGGCAGATACTGCTAAAAGAACAGGAAAACAAATCTCCCCTCCAGCATCTGCTCATATGCAGAAGTAAATTCATTTTATGCTTCTCTGTTGTTGAAAGCTCAGAGTGAAAAAACAGTGGTGCTGCTGGCTTGGCCATCTGTCTGGGGCTGGGATCTGGGGGCGCTCCCCAGTCCTGCCACGGGTTTCTTGCTTTGCCTCAAATTAGACAAATAAACTATTTGTGTCTCGGCTTTTAAGCTGTAAAATGAGGATAATACTTCTCTGTCCCCCAGGGATACCTTCTCCCAGCCAGCATGGGAGTTGCTTACTGTGGGCATCTGGGAACCCAAAGCAAAATGCTGCTAAATGTGCCCGGCCACCCTGGCATGAAGACAGGTAACCACTGCAAAGAGCATCTATCCCAGTGTCTGTTGAGACCAGTGCTAGGACATGATTCTATTTGCAAAACTGCTTTTCTGTGCAGTCCACAGACCACTGAAACTAAAGCAATGCAAGTGTTTAGCAAAAGCATCACAACTCATTTACGATCCTGGCTACTCACATTTTAAAACAAGAAGACTCACATCTTGCAATTCACTTTCAGGCTTCTTGAACCAAAATTAACGTTTCTGGTCTGTCTTTATTTTTGCTTCTCCTGATTTTGTGTATGTTTATTGTAAAAATAATTTAAGTGCAGAAAAAGCAGAAAAGAAGTAATGGGAAAGGGTTTGTTGAGGGAATTCTACCCCAAAGCTTCCATGTCCTCCTACAGAGTCTACCAAAAAGCCTCTAGAGGAAGATAATAGAATAACAAGCCAGGTCATGAGTGTGCAAAACAATCAGGAATCAAGTAAGATGGAAAGTAGAAGAAAATAGTAATAATAAAAAGCTACTACTACTAATAATAAAAACAAGAATGAAAATGATACTTCAACTGTACTGGTGCTGAACAGATCACAGTTTTTAAGCCAAAAGTGTGGATTGCAGATGGTAATAAAAATAATTAACTTCCAGACCGTTCCTTATTCTTCCACCCGTTGCTCCCAACTACAGAATCTCACAGGATCCTTTGACACAAAAGCAGATTTTATCAACTTTGTTTTGTCCTCTGCAGTTTAATACAGGCCTGGGCTGCAGAATTCAAGTGGTTAGTTTGGTTGAGTACTGGGCTCTGCAGGGATCCTCCTTTCCTTCCATTCTCTTCACAAAGACTTGTTGGAAAGATCTGTATTTTGAAATATGACCCTTCAGCTCATGTAATACAGCAGGGTAATTCCCAGGTCTCTACCTTTTGTTCTCTGACACCAGTGGATAGGATGGGTTTGGTCTAGCTTTGCTCCTGACTAGAGGAAGAGAAGTGGGTTTTTACAAGGATTAGTCATTTCAAACAGATCAGCCTTTTTTTCCCTCCCGTTTGTGTCTGCCACAAGTGCCATCCACCAGGGCCAGACTGGGAAACATATTTCATATCCTCACAGAGACAGAGGTTCTTTGCCCCAGCTGCTATCAGCACTCCTCCTGCAGGTGTGAGAGCTCTTGCACCAAGACTGGATCAGTGATGCCAGACCAGGAGGGCCAGGGTTCCCAAACACAGTGCAGATGGGATTCTGAGGGAAATGCTTTGAAGAGGGGACGTCTGCAGTAGCATAGTCTCCTGCTTCTCTGCTGCTGGAGTGTGTGTCTAAAGCAGGAAGGTCAAAGTCTAAATTTTTGGATGCATCATTTTTAGGGCTTAAAATTTGTTCATCTGGGGGACTGGCAACTGCTGGTATGGCTGGGGGGGGTTATTGCTGTGCGTTGGGCCAGGAAGCCAGCCAGTAATCTGTCCCTTGGAAATGGTTCCTTTTGAAGATTTTGACAATGGAGCCAGGTGTTCCTTTGACAAGTGATTTTATTTCTTTACAAAGCACGTCTGAAATCCCTGTTCCCAAAACGTGGTCAGCATTGAGCAGTTTCCTTGCTTACAGCTCCCAAAACTGCCTTTTCCAGAAAGTCCATTGCTCCAAAGAGCATCTTCACCTGCTATTTCTCACTCCACATGGGATCCACTCCTTTTTTTGGTTCTCCCCAACATACCTCACTGTCAAATCTCTTGCCAAGGCTTTGCAAGCTTAATCAGTCTCCCAAGAAATAACTCAGTCAAGCTGTGACTTCTACGAGTCCATACCTTATGTGGTGCCTTCTCCTGTTTCATGTTTCTTGCTCCTCCTGATTGCTGATGACTAGGCTAGAATTTTAAGCAAGGTATCTGGTGACACATCTACTGGCATCCACCTTTGAACAAAGCATATAATGACTCAGCGAAGTGTTTCAACTCGGAGTTGATGTCTTTATTTGAAAAAATAAATTCTGAATAGGTTGATTTTCTTTAAATATCTGATCTGCTCTAGTCATTATCCTTATTACATCACTGATGAGGCAGCGCCAGCCCTTACTGACGTGTGAATGTGCCAGCAGCGTTTCACACGGAGTCTTTGGGATCTGGGGGAATCTCTTCTCTCTCTGGGAGGAAAATGTCTGCTATAAAGGCTAGGCTTCACGTGGGATGGGGAGGGAAGGAAGAAGTGGGTGGAAGAAGGAATTATTTACTTCCTTCCTCCCAACTTAATTCAGCAGAGCACAACCAGGGAGTGGGGCTTGGATTTCACAGCTCAGTGCCAAACACTGTGTAAATCTGGCAGCATTTCTGCTTCTGATGCACTCAGGTGGAGCTAGCAACACATGCTGATGTTTGGGGCTGCTGTTTTTTAAATTCTTCTCCCTGAAGCACTCCCTGGATCCCCTTTTTCACAAATGAGGTTGTTTCTGCAGGACCCCCAGCCCCATGCAACTGAGGCAATGTACCTCAGGGAATGGCAGAATAGAGAGCTCATCCTCTTGGCTGCCTTGGTGGCTTGAATGCAATGAGACATGGAGGAACAGGAGATCCCAGCTGCTATGTGACCCAGGCATGGGGCTATTTATCTATGCAGAGTTTTTGGACCTCTCTTCCGTTGAAAAAAAAAACAACAACAACAAAAAAAACCACCACCAACACCAAACTGAAAAAGAATGGTAATATTTGAAAATTCACTGATTTTCTTATTCAGCTAAACTCCTGATCAGCACAGGTCTGCCTGTTGCTTCCTACAGAAAACTGCCTAACTGGCTTAGCCTTGTTGACACTGTCACCAGTAATTTGGTACAACCAGAGGATAGCTGTATCAACCTCAGAACAACTGGGTTGTTTTTTTTTTTCTTGATTCCTAAATGCTTTTTCTTGGTACTTGACTTTAAAACAGAAACGAGTTAAAAAAGTACTTTTCTCTGGGGTGCCATCAGATGCTAATATAATCTTTAATTAATTCAGATTCGGATGGGCTCACATTTCTCTCACTAGCTCACAACTTCAATCAAGATTTTTTTCTTTTTGTGATGCTGCTTTCATGCCACTTTTCACTGCATTTCTGATTTATCTGGATTTGTGCTATACGGGCATGTTGGCAGGAAAGGCTGGGATAAAAGAAGACTAGGATGAGAGAAATCATTAGCACCAGGATGTATTTCCTGGGTTTTTTTCTTTTTCGGAAGAAAACCCAAAAGGTCCTATTGCTGTTATGACTCCCTCAGGAACTCTTTAAATTACAGACAATTTGCTTGATTGGACTGCACTGGTCTTAAGCATTAGAGAGAGATAAATCACTCTTAACAAATGTTAAATCAAATAAGATAGACAGAAATCTTGATAATGTGAAATGAATTCCATAAAATTAAGACATCTGCTGAATGTTCTCTCCATAATAAAGCAATAATCTCCCTGAAATGGGGCCCGTCTCATTATCAGTTTGATGACTGGTGTGAATGATCTTATCTGATACTGGTTAACTGAAAAGAAGTAATTGCTACATTTCTTCCCTGGTCCCAGTAGGTAAGAAAGGACTCTGTCTGCCATGCTGTCAGTCCTTCCAGGGTCAATTTCCTCACTCACTTGCCATCTTTTGGGTAAAAGATTTACTGCACAGGGTACAAAAATTGATCCTGGTTTGGCAGAAAGGAGCATTCCAGATTACTTCCTCCAAATACAGCAAAAGGAGTTTTCCCTGGAGCTGGAGAGCCTCTCGTCTAAAGATGGAGACAGGGAGGAGATGTCTTGCAGCCCAGGGAGAGGCTGCACAACTGAAGAACTTCTCCCCAGCATTCCCAGCCCAGCTCTTCTTGCCAGGGATTCTCTACCAACCATGAGCAGAGCAGGCTGCTGGCCAGGATGGACACTGCATGCAAGGTCAAGGAGAGCACTTAGGAAAGGTTGATTTCATTGATAGACTTTCATTTCCTTTCCTGCCTCAGCTCCTTGCTGGAATGATCTTAGAGGATAATCTGAGCTGCAGCCTCTTCTCCTCCTCTGTGCTCTTAAATGGTTGATCAATAAGCCCGGGAAGGAAGAAACAACCATGCACTTGAATTTCCTTTAAATATACATGCAAAGATGCACAGCAGCTAGGGATTGAATCCAATGCTCAGAAGACTGAGGAGCAGTTTCCACCTCTTCCCTCCCATGACGCACACCCGTGCCCCTTCTCCCGGGCTGCCTCTGCAGGAATGTGTCCATGACACCACATTTCCAGAAAGAATCAGAGATTTTTCTCTCTCCCAGGCTTTTGGCACAACTTCTGTATGGGAAAGAGAGGAAATTGAAGGAAAGATGCCATTCTACCTCAGTGCTTTAGGGATCATGCCTCTGAATGTACCTTTACCTGATTTGCTGTGAATTACCACGAGGTGATCTACCCTGCACCTGTCTTGCCATTGTGCTGCAGATTGGAGAGCACTGCATAAACAAAGTGCCATGGCCTAGGGCAATATTATAATTGAATAGATATAATAGATTATTATCTCTTTGATGTGCAGCATGGAGCTGCAGCACTCCCTATCATATTCCACCAGACCAAAGCCTGTGACTCCTTCTAAAGCATCTGTATAACCAGAGCATGTAAGCAAAAGGCTCTCAAAATACTACTAATAAGGCAACATATCTCTAGGGCTGACAAGTGTGTTGAGTACTGCAGTTCCACCCGTAATCTATCATAAAGTTAGACAGTTCTATCAATGGGGAAATAAACAGTTGGGATAATAAAAGGTGAGTGCTGAATAGCAAGATTTTGGCTCCCTCCAGGCTTTATTAGGATAATTGATTTTGGAACATTAATAAGGATATTGATTAGCTTTAAGAAATTGAACCTCAGAATGAAGGAGGAAGCAGGGGAGGACTGAGCAGTTGCTCTTGGCTACAGATGCATGGTAGGAGCTGGAGCCCTGGTATGAGGAGCTGATCAGTTATGCCATGGGAATGGACTTTCATCTTTGACACAAATTTGGAAAGTGGTTTCTGCAAGTGTGCCATCCACATGATGAGGACCCAAGAAATTACAGAGCAGGAGTGCTTCAAACACCATGAAGCTTGTCGTATCCTTTGTAACCTCACACATAGTTTCCATTTCATTATTCAGCATTTCAAAGCAGGCAGAGCCATGGTTTGACCGCAGCTGGTCTTGAGGGTGGAAAATCAAGCAGGAGGTTTACATGGAGGAGGTTTCCATGCAGCAAGGAACTGATTACACTTAGAGTGTAATCAGGTCCCTGAACTTGAAAAGTGAAGTTTCACTGATCAGTGAATTTCCTGGGTAACAGAGAACTCTCATGAATATGGAATTTCACTTTCTTTTTAAGATCAAGTTGTTCACATTGTTATTTTTTTTCCTTCAAAAATGGAAAGCATTGACTTGCTGATACATTTTAGAAGAAGACAATTGTTTCTAGACATGGAGTGAACAAAGTCATGGGCATCATGTTCACTCTTTCAGTGAAATAATAGCTTTGAGTAATGCTGCAGCATGTAGCAAAAGAAGAGCAAGCTTGTGTTTTAGATACTATTGTGACTTAATAGAAGTTTCAGATGGTTTCTCAGTGTCTTTCTTTGATTGATGTAAAGATGAACCTGGACCTGAAGATGGCTGCTGGCGAGGTTTTTCATATCATATTTTGAACTTGTAAGTTGTTACACAGAGTGCACTACACAAACACATATACAGTTTAAAGGAGTGTCATATAACTGGAGGTGATGTGGGATGAAATAAATTTAGAGGTAGAAGCTCCCAGGACCAGCTTTGTGTCTCAAAATTTCTTGTGCACATCAGAATCTGAATGTCTTCTTTGATGGGTCTTTGGTGATTGCAAGACACTAATTTTTGAGGGGGAAGCTTTTGGGTAGTTTCTTATTAATGCACTGTTAGTTTATGTAGTGCCACTGGAGCACCCAATGACCCTAACAGAAACACAGCCACACCAAAAAAGATCTCCTGTTAAATTCAGGTACCTCTTGACCCAAGGACTTACCAGGAAATGCCTGGGAAGTCATGAAATGCAAAACAAGAAAAGAGGTGCAGCCACATCTGCCTGTTTCTGAATTGAGATATTATATTTCTGCCTTTTAGTGGAACATCAGCTGCCCACCCTACATAGCCACCCAAACACTTGCTATGCAAGATGAACAGACCAAAGAGGTCTGTTAATGTGAGTGACACTCCAATCTTTTGGAGAGTCATTCCAGGTTTTCAGCATTTACTTCTAGTAATGCACCTTCAAATGCTCAGCATTGCTGTGGAAGACCCTTGTCCCTCTCTGACCCACCACAAGGAATGAGATCTGACTGTTTTTCATGCTCCATCATTCCTTTTCAGAAACAAAGGAGATCCTTTTGTCATATTACTGCCACGGAGAGCATCACTAGGGCAACAGGGATTCATGACACACAGCTTGACTGCTTCACCTCAGCTCCTGAACAGTAGTCACCTCCATGCAGCATGCACACAGGAACTGATGTCCACATTTTTTTTCTTTCCTCAGCTTTTCTTATCCCCCAAAAGCAGATAGTGAGTGCAGTATTTGGAAGAATGTGGCAATGGATAAAGAATATAATAGACAGTTAATTATAATAAAGAAAGAATTATTAGATAACTGGATAGATAACCAGATGGATAGGTGTGGATAGAGATCTGATAGGGTTTTTTTTCTCTTTTGCAAAAGCCCTAAAATAAAGGAGCTCTTGCACATACATAAATCATCTAGCTCTGGGATAGGAGCAAAGACAAGTTCCCATAGCAACAAGATCTATGCTGTAAAGCTGTGCTGCCCTTTGTTATGTATCTTTGTGATATTTCTCTCAGACATGTCATTGGCAATTACCCACAGAAGGAGAGCTCAAATTGTTCAGGAGCCCAGCAGATCCACCTTACATTATTTTCCGTAATTAATGAGATTATTGAATTTCCACGCTAATAAAGCGTGGCAAGGAGTCTGAAAACAACTCCTCTCTGAGCCAATTTAGGGTGATTCCTCAGTGCTGCACTCCCCATCCCTCTGCACACACACCTCTGCACAGACCTCGATGCAGAAGAAAAAAATAGCACGAGCCTTCTGTAAAGCTGTCCTGCTCTGCTGTGAGTCAGCTTGCCAGAGCAGCATTGACGTTTCGTGTTGCCAGGAGGTGAAACCCTGTGTAAATGTTCCTAAAAGCAGTTTTCAAGCTATTCATCTTTGATAACATTGTTTCTTTATGAATGCTTGAGCTTCACTTAGCTGCCTATGCATCACTTTTTGACATGTCTCCATCTATTCTTCTGCTGCCTGCATGCAGAAAGCTGTTTTATATAAAGAAGAGGCACTTGCTTCAGTCAGTTCCCTCTGAAGATTTTTTCTGATTAAGTTTCTGTTTCAGGTGGGCTCTGTCCTGTCCTGGATGCCAGCAGATTGCATCCTCCTGCAGTGGGGCAGGAAAGGAGCAGGACCTGATGGCACTGGAGGGTCATGCTACACTGGGAGAAGCAGCTCAGGTCCTTCACAATCCAGGATGTAATTTATGCATCTAGTGGAAATTATTTTGCACTTGCTGTTCAGCTCTTGAGGGACACAGAGAGACAGGGCTTTTCCCTCCTCTTTCCTCCTACCCCAGCCTTTCTCTCTTCTTAATTTTTGTTTTCAATTTTTTTTTTAATATTCAAGGAGAAAAAAATATGTGGCAGGAGGCAATTTTAGACCAGGAGGGGACTCTGAGGGGAAAAAAACCAACACAGTGGGGTCTGGTTCTTGTGTGTATTGGGTGCATGGAAAAGGATGACCTTTGCTTTGTTGTGCCTCCTGCAGAAAGAGGGATCAGCATCCCCACCAGGGCACTGGACTAACCCTACATCAATTTTAAGATCTAATACTACACTGATAGATAGTGAGATGAAAGACAGAGGACTTGTGCCAGCATATTGGAAAGTATTGAAGAGTCATTACCTCATTTTGCAGCTGTTTTTTCTGCAGTAATGCTGTTCTGGGTCTTTTAGAGATGCTGCCTGCGATTCATCTCCTTCAAAGGTTCCTAACTTGTATCTGCCTCCTCGGCTTCTGGAAGCATTTTGAAATTCTCCCACAACATGTGCTTTCTGGAGGCTGAATGTTGCTAGGAACAGCGCAAAGTCCTTTCCCTGCTTGTTCCCTTCCTCGCAATAACAATAATTTATTGGGAAGGTGTTTGCCAGGCCCTTGATATCATGTGGGAGATGCAGGGAGATGAGGCCCCAAGGACTTGACATTCTCCGTAGACGGCAGCAGTTCAGGCAGAAAGTGCAATGGACGGCTGGGGGATGATCATTCTTCAAGCACAGCAACTTATCTTCCCACAGCCAGTCGGCAGTGGCAGTTTCCCACAGCTCTCCCTCCAGATGAGTTACCGGGTTGGGCTTTCAGAGAGCAGTTTCACAAAGAAATATTTTGCCTGTTTTGTTGTGGAGCTCTCCCATCTTCTGAACGTGCTCCACACTGTCTCATGGAGCACTGTGGGGCTGAGCACGGCATCGAGCACGTCTTGATCCTGCTCCTAATTTGAGCACTGGCTTTCTGGGTAACCATTTTTCTCCTCCTGCCTTAGCAGGTCTCCTTGTAGAGAAAACCTTTCTGTCTTTTTTTTGGTTGTTTTTTTTTTTGTTTTTTTTTAAGTACTCCAAGTTCTAAAAGAAGCAAGCCCTGAAATGGCATTTATACTCATCTTTTATTTCATTAGCCTAATTTCTCTCTTCTTTCTGTTCAGATTTCTTTTCACTCCTTTCCCTCTACCTACACATCTATGTACCTATCAAGGCTGTCTAATCTATCCATGGTAATTATCTCTATATTTCCAAGTCTAAAGCAGTTACGTTCTCATGTTCAAATGTGTTCTCTGTTCAAACTCAATTACAAACCTGTTGTTGCTTCTCACAGGTTTTCCAGCTACCTGCACTCCTGATAATGATCAGATAGATATCTGTGCTCAACATTTCACCATTCCGCTTGCTGCAGTTTGTCAACTAATTGAAGAGCATCCCATTTCCACATGAATATACATCAAAAAGCTCAGCTAGTAACCTAGCCAGCAGCAAAATGCTACATCTATAGTTTGGCTAAGCCTGCTTTTCCTGAATTATTGGCAAGTATCAGGATCAGAACAACCAACGGTACTTTCTTTAAAGCTGAACAGAAATGTCAAGTTCTGCTGCTTAAGAGCTGCATAATGTTGAATTTCTGCTGATATGACACAATATCCAGGAAAATTGCATAGAACATCCTAGACATATTGCACACAGCTTCCAAAATGAGCACCCATTCACAGGGAACACCATCATGATGAATTGGCAAGTCACATCCATAAGTTCACTGAAAGCAGATCTTTTTAAAGCTTCTTTCTAACTTCTAAGATTAACTGTTATCTTGTCACACGTACAGGCCTTTGTCAAACGTGAGCACAAACAACCCTGCCAGCTGCTTGCAGGCCCTAGGGCAATGCTCTCCTGGCTAAAGAAAATATTTTCCTGACCATTTTACTGCAATTCTAGGCTTAATACACCTGTTTTAGGAGGAAATTGTTCACAGCAAGAAGTGTTTAGAGTTTTAGTACAAATTTAAGGCAGGTTAAGTATCAATCATATCCCAAAGAGGAAAATGTGAGCACTGCTTTCTCCAGCCCACAATGAAATCTACTTTATAACCCCTCCAAGGTATCAGCTCTGTAGGAGAGAGGGGTGTAGTTCAGCACTAAGAACCACCTGAATTCCATTCCTTCTGAAAACTTCCTGTATTTATCATGTTCCTCCCAGTTGAGGCCTGTGAGGGAAGTGTGATCTGCCAGGCTTGGATTTGACAACAACCTCATGGCTCTGACTCAGCCTTGTGGCCATTCTCTGCCTCTGTGCTTGTGAGAGAAGAGATGCTGCACCTCACTATTGCTCCCATGAAGTCAATGGATATTAAGCATAACAGGTCTAGTGACAATTTTGGGAACACGGACAGGATGGCAGGAGGGCTGTCAGTGCACAGCAAATTCCATCATGTACAAACTCTCAATGAGGCTGTGGCTGAAGCCAGATCACAAGGCTGGCACAGAGAAGCATGGCTTCATCCTGCCCGTGCTCCAAAAGAGCTGCAGATACACCAGCACTGTGCCCAGACTGCCCAAACTGCTCTTTCTGAGCACTGAAGTCCTCAGAACCCAGCAGAACTTTATTAGCTGCTGGATTTCCATTAGATCGTGATTTTTAAATAACAAGCAAAACAACAAAACAAGAAATTCCAAAAGTGCTCATTGCCAGGACTGAGTTGATATGACAGGAAAAAATCATTCTATCCAGGATTTTTTTATTGCCTTTCCCTGGAAAATCCATTCTATTGGTCACTGCTGGGACAGGATATTGGGTAGACCTTTAGTAAGATCAGTACAACAGACATAATGTTCAACAAAACGTAAATCATAATGAAGACAAGTCCTTTAACATGAGAGTAGTTTGCTCTTGAGACCAATCTGGAGAGGAACTCCGACCTAGCAGCTGTTTCTTCCTGTCTTGCTCCACACAGAGGCCATCTCTGGACAAATGATGGAAACTGTGCTATGCACATCTTTGCCTTTTTTTTATATTTGCTTCCAGTCTGGCTTAAAGCCAAGTGTGGAAAATGACATCATACTTTGCAAAAGAAAACATACCCCAGGGATTTATTTAGGGTTAATTTAAACTTTCTAGATCAGCAGTGTTTGTTTTGATATTCATTGTTGTTTTATGGACAATCTATTAAGTCATTTCAATTAGAAAAAAATTATCTAAATGAAAATTAATTTGGAGAAGAAAACTAAAAATATGTTGTTCCCAATGGTATTTTCAATGTTAGCATTCATCCTGTCCCCTTTCCTTCCCTCCAAAACAGTATTTGGGGAAAAATTGGCTAATTTAGGAATGCATTTCAATCTTGACAAATCTGCATTCCCTGATTTTAAGTGATTTTGTCAAAGTTTTTCCAAACCGTTCCACCTTCAATTACCTTTGGTCTTTACTGTTTTGCCCTCTCCCTTGGTTCCTGTAAACTATTGCTTCAAAAAGAAAACACATACAGATGACAATTTTCTATGAAACTTGCAGCTCAGACCTTCTATTAACCTTTTCCTTTGTACATAAAACCAGCAATAATAAAAGAATCTCCCCCTGGAATCCTGCAGAGATTTGTTCCTTTTTTGACCTATTACACAGGTTTTAGCCCTACTGTGTTTCACTTACTGTTTATTTTTGTTTTCTTTTATTTCTTCTCACCAGGCTGGTCAGAAAAATTCCTCCAAATTATAAACAGTTTTGGCATATTTTTCCAATTGTCTATTAGCTTGTTTAGGCTATTGTGTGAGGAGAAGGAAGCAAGAGCCTGTGAAAGAAAGACTGAAGTGAAATATTAGGCTGATAAGTGATAATGTTCCCTCCAGGTACTGCAAGTGTAGAGATATTCTTACACATGATGATCCCTCTTCTTGTTAATAAACTTAGATTTCTCCTGAACCTGGCTGAGTGTCTCTAATACAGCTTCTCTTGGCCAGGAGCCTAATGGTGCCATTTCCACGGGTAGTCACTGGGGCTGTGGCTGCAGACTCTGAAGGCAGGTGGGTTCCTGGGTGGCAGAGAGGGTCTTTGAGCAGGGATGGTCTTTGAGGGGTTAGAAGGTGTGCAGGGGAGGACATGGCTGGGAAGCAGGTCCTGCTGGGTGCTGTGTTTTTGCTTCAGCAAAGAGCCGTGGTGGACAGATGGGGATGGGCTGGATGAACCATCCTGTGAGCAGAAGTCAGCATTTGTGAAAAAGGGAAACTAAATGTAAAAGCCCCAACCATTCCTTGGTTGATGCTCTCAGATGTCCTCTTCCTAAAGGGTCAGCCCGTCACCCTCTTAGCCAGAGCTGGGCTTGCAGTAAAAAGACCTTATGCCACAACCTGCCATTTACAATGTCTACATGGTTTATATGTATTTCAAGAAAAATCTTTCTGGATGTGACATCAGTAAACACTCATGACCCTGCAGAAATAACAGGCATGTTGAATATTTGAAAGCCAAGAAACACCAGGCTTTTACTGCTTGACACAGTATTGAACAATGAATGGAATGAACTTTCACTGATCAGTGAAGAAGGCAAAGGGTCTCCTTAATCTCTGGTTTTGATAGTTTTGCCATGTAGTCGAGGTGCAGTTCAAACATTGCTACAGCAATCTGCTGTGCTTCTGTACGAACAAAGAGATTCAAGATGAACCATTAAGTGTGGCATTACTCATCATCATTGGCACCATTGGTTTGAAAGAACCAGGATAAAAATTTCCTATAGCCATAGTAACCTGAGACCTTCTAGGACCACCCTCAGCAGCCTGTGGCTGTGGTCATTATCCTGAGGGGAAGCAGCTGTGCCAGTGGGGAGGCCAAGGTGGCTCAGGTGACCCAAATGGATCAATCACAGTGCTCAAGCCCACGGTGCTCAGTATAAAATGGTTCCTCAGAGAGTGCTTCTCTGGTCTTTATGGCTGGTGTGCTGGGGTTTGCTTGTTTTGTCATCTCTTTGTCTGCTGCTCCTGCATTCTGTTCTCCTGCTGGAGAAGAATGTTGTTCATCAGGACCAGTTGTCTTCTCCTGTGCTTTTGTGGACTGTCATCAAGGCCTTGGACTGAGGTACCTCCATCTACTGCTAGGTTTGGTTTGGAACTTTTCTGTGTAGGAAGTAATTACAAACTAAGGAGTGCAGGTTTCATATTTACATATTTGTTTATGATTTGCCATCATAGTTATTAGCACTATTTTGTTAAATCTATTCTAGGGGCTTTTATCCAAACTTAAAGTCTCTGTCCCTTATTCCCCTTTTTATCTTCCCCTGGGAGAGTAGTGAAAGATAACAGAGTATCTGTCATCTCATTATTGGCTAAAACTATGACATCATCACAGTCCTCTGTGATGATATGGGAATAATATAAAACTTCTAAAGCTTCTAGGGTTTTTCTGCAAACCACAGCATAGGAGGGTGAGGGTCCCTGTTCTTGGATGTGTGTTAGAAAATGCTCTTTAAATTGCAAATGTTTTCAGCAAGGAACCTACAATTTGCTTGTTTCCTCATTTTTCCTGCTTGAAATTCATCTTTTGCAGCTGGCTGTCTATAGACTGTTGTTTCTACTCTCTGATGGACTGGCTAAATAAAGGTGTGTTGGGAGAGCAGCTAATTCAGTACTACACTCTATCCCACCTAAAAATGATTGTGAAATGGATGTATGAGTCAGGCTAAAATAAGCTTTTGGGAGACTTGCAAATAACACCCAGATATTTGCAAATAGCAAGTAATTTGATTCTGAAAATTGAAATAAGCCAAACAGCCCTTTTCTTTTCAAACAGAATTGTACATCATAGTGCAGGAGTCTGCTTGATTATGAATTATTTTTTTTCCTAACCCAACTGGCTATATTGTTTGCATCCCACAAGCTTTTTCCATCTCCCTCTTCCTCTCCTTCTCTTTCCTGATCTGGCATGGGTCAGAGCAGCTTTCTAAAATGTAAAATGCTTTTTAGCTGTAATTCTTTCCTTACAACTTCATATTTTGGAGGTTAAGCCAGCGTGTCCAATATGATTTCATCCTGAAGTCTGATTGCCACACTTCTATTCCCAGCGTGTTGAGAGACAGGCCTCATGATAACTGTGAGCTTTTTATTCTGGACACCTAGTCTTTGATCTTCATAGCACAAAGCATGGAGTGCTGCTTGGATAAGTTCATGGAAAAACTGCTGAGCAGGCCAGGGCATGTGGGGAAAATCTGAGCTGTGACAGTGGCCACCAGCTTGCTCCTGCACAACAGTTACTGAGAGAGGGGAATGCCTCTGTCAGTTTGCACAAGGACAAGGACACACGAGTCCCCACAACACACCTCTTACCTAGCCAGCCATAGCTCTTCCATAGCTTGAGGTTTTGGAGGTGGAAAGGGGGCAGACACTGAGGCCACTGCTTCTGTCAGGAAAGTACATTGAGCATCACCTTTTTGGTACCTGCACTACTTCAGTGCCTACCTTTTCCCTTCTGGATGTGTGAGATCTCTACAGGTTTAAGACCTTTGAAAAATAGCCCTGAAAGGTATTGCTTCATCTCCCTTCAGGGGTCTTGTAGTGATGGTGTCTATTACTGACTGTTGAGTTCCCAGATACCATGGTATGGGGAAGCCTGCCCACTAAAAGTCAGTTAAGGGAGCACAGTGAACACTGACAGATTTATTTCAGTTCAGTTGTACCATGTTAAACACCACAAGAATGGGCTGGGGATGCATGGGCAACACAGTCATGAATATAAATTTCAAGTAAGATATTCATACAGGTGAGGTGAAACCTCTGATAAAGTTATGTATCTGGTCTTGTCTTTCCACAGGAGCAGCACAGGGTTTAAGGAGGTACTGGTCTCTTAGATGACTGCAGGAGCTATGCACATGGGGAGCTTGATCTCCTAAAGTGCTCATTTTTAATGTGCATCTTCTATAGGGCCACAAAAAAAAATAAAAATAAAGGCCTTCAGGGCATCTGCAGTGCTGCAGCAGTTTCCCTTCCTGTGAGTCTTCATGCACAACATCTTTCTGGATGAGTTTGACCTATACAGGAAACTTTCTTTTAGGCAAACGCTGTTGTTGCTTGGAAGATGACAGAGAGGTCTATTACACTTGCATGAGCTTGAATCTGAGTATACAAACCACTTCATTTACATCCTTTTCTCTGCTTAACCACAGTCGAGTATCCTTTAGTGGTGAGTCTGGCATCCCTTTGTGTATTTGGTATCATCTTAATCTCTCTCCCTTCTCCCTTTCTGCTATGTCTCTGTATATATCCAGTCCTAAGAGCAGACAGCACAACTGTAAACACATTTATTACACTCTTGAATCCCACACTGCCTCTCCTCATATCTCCTTTTACTGCATGGCACCTGTGTTCTGTTTTCATTTCCACAGAACAAGTAATAAAGCCTTCATTTCATTCAAATAATAGGCAGG
This sequence comes from Chaetura pelagica, assembly GCF_000747805.2. Classification (NCBI taxonomy): domain Eukaryota; kingdom Metazoa; phylum Chordata; class Aves; order Apodiformes; family Apodidae; genus Chaetura; species Chaetura pelagica. Next base: position 822,075 of record NW_009953497.1, read on the forward strand.
AGAGCTCATGCCACTAAGCTTTTTGGCAGGAAAAAAAAGAAAACAAAACCAAAGCAACAAACTAAAACCCCACTAGTTTTCTGGCAGAAGCCATGGAGAGGATGCTGGTAGCTTTGGTCTGTCTGATGCCATCACTCCATGCCAGTGGTGGAACATCTCATATGTTTTATCTGCTGAAGGGTGTGGTTTCAAGCAGCAAAAAGGTTGCCCTCAGTCTTGGATGATATTTATGAAGTGACCCTCTAATTCTGTTGAATTGCAGTTTGTTTACCCTGGGGTGGGGTTGAGAAGTCCAAAGACCTCCACTTGAAAACTAGTGAGGTTCCCAAAATTAAAAATGGCTGAAAATCACTATCTAGTTCAATCACACATTATGGGCTTGATGCAGGAAACAAATCTTTTGGTCATGCCAGTTCCCATAATAAAGCATTTGTATCTCTAAAAAACCAGTATTTGTTGATGGTTTGAGGCACTTTAGCATGAAAAAAAAAAGTTTATCTTCCATGTGGGAACTGCAGACTTTTATTTTCAGTTGTACTTGTATCCCAGTAAGCAAGCAAAATAGCAGCACTTCAGAGTGACCTGGAAGCTTTTGTGAAAAGAAAGTCCAGGAGAGTTTAAGATACTAAAGAAAGGCCCAGCAAGAAAAAAATAGCCATAACCTAAATTTCAGGCAAGTGGAAATAGGGCAGTAAAAGCTGTGATTCACCTTTGCAGAGAAAAGAAAGGTAGACTGTGAAGCCATCACTCTTCTCATATCAAGAGCAGAGGCATCCTCAGCCTAGCATTAAGTCTTTGCTGTGAAGACAGGGTATCTGGCTAAAGCAAGAGAACAGTTTTGGAATACTGGGGTGCAGCATGGTCTCTACTAGCCATAATTCTACTGTTCAATAAAAAGCAATTATTAGCCAAAATATCAGTATCTCTAAAGTACTTTTTTTTTAATGTGGTGGAAAAATCACATTCCCAGTCAGAAGCCAGATTTGAGCAAAATCTAACTATGTTGTCTGCTCTAGAGAAGACCTTTCATAGTGGATCTCCTGCTAGTCCTGAATGTAGTGATTCAAACACATTGTTACAGGGAGGAGTTTTATATGAGGTACCAATCCTTGCTGAAGGCTGGAGCTCACCATGCTGGCTGTAGGAGCATCTTGACACAGCATATACCATCTGCCATGTACTTTGTCCCCAAAACACTCAACATTTTCTTAGGGAAGTTTTCCTCAGAGATGGAAAAGTTACAACAAAAAGTACCTTTGTCCATTTTGTGGGCAAGTAGATTGGTGTAGAGGGCAAAGAGAACTCTCTTATAAAACATCAGCTGATACCTGGTGTTTCAGATGGTGTTAAAAGCTTTGCCTCCTTCAGCAACATCTCCCTCCCCAAGGGCTGTGTTGGGCTCAGGAACGTGTGGTCCATGATGTATGTGTCCTGAAGGCTCCTGGCTGTTTGTCCTGTTGGGGATGCTCCTTGACCATAGATTCTTCCAACATTCTCTCAAAGGCACATCAAAACTTTCATCCCCATATTCTTGCATATTCTGAGTGCCACACAAGACCAGGTGTTTCCTGACAATTGGAATTACTCTGGGGTTTTCTTTGGCTTAAGAAGATTTACAGTAATAAGATTAAGGTATATATGCATCCTATAGAGAAGGACCCAGATATGTGTGAAGGGTGAACGTGGTCAGCCTTGAAGGGCAAGCATGATGGCTGAGTGAGGAGAACTGCCACCCTGTCCAAAATTACTTCCTAGGCTCCAACTAGAAACCAAATTAAAATGCAATGGGAGACTGGGCTGTGTTGCTACTGCAAAAACACACCTTGATCAGCTTTGACTTTCAATGGCCAGCAATTCATTTAGCCTATTTTGTCTTAATCATTTCTCCAGTGCCTTTTAAATGATGGTATTTACACTGGGCTCCTGAGTTCCAAATATACAAGCACAGGCCACTTAATTGACTGCATGTCCTTACAACATCTCTGGTACTAATGTGATGGCATTGGGGTATGTTTCAGTATTTTTAAAGGCTGCAGGCTATCACCTAGGGCAAGTGACACTGGTTGCCAGCAATATACTTCACCAGACTCAAGCAGCTTTTCAGTAGCTTTTCCAGTTTCCTAGCAACAGGGCCAGCAAGAAGACCTAAAAGTCTTTCTTAACAAGCTCTGTTTGTCCAGAATACATACTCATCACTACATTGCAAACAGGGAATGATCTCACAGGCCAGTTGGTTTCTAATAGAGGGAAATGGAATAGAGCAGCATATTCCAGGAAGGACTATCCATTCAAATTTCTTAGGCGAACAAATATTTTTCAGTGTGGGAGAACGTGGATCACAGAGGGACACAGATGTCCTAATTTGAAAGCTTTGTATTTCTCTGTTCCACTAGACTTTCTAAAGTGCTCCAGGTTGTTTCTGTGGGGTTTTCCTAGGCCACTGTATGGTTATAGGGGAGATGCTGTGTCCTCTGCTCCCCCCCATCAGGCCAGTTTGTAGATTCCCACTGAGCTTGGGGTGTAGCACAAGAATACAGCAAGCAAAGAATTTGTGCATTATTAAACAAATAGATGTAGAAGCAGGGAAGCAGCTTCAGGGTTTAAAGTGCAAGTGAGTGTTCACTTTATTTGGGTTTTTTTTCAGAGCTGGCTTATGCAGCTAATTAGCTTCTCCGCCTCCTCCTTTTTTTTTTTTAAAAAAAAAAAAACCCAACTGCTGTTATTTCTTCTCCTGGCAAATGGATGTGTTGCAAGACAACCCTCCTCCACACATTTTTTTTTTCCTGCTACATCCACCTAACCACGATACACTCTGGATGATGTATGTAGCTTTCCCCCCCAAGCAATCATTGCCTTTTATGGCTCTGAAGGAACAAAACCAGGTGACACATTGAGAAAGTTGAATGCTGAAAGTTTCCAAGAAATGCTGGAGAAGATGTGCCAAGAATCAGAGACATACTGAAGTGGAAAACAAAGGGGCTGAGACTGGCACAACACTATCTGCCACTATTGGAAAAGAATAAACACTGAGAAGGAAGAATAGGAACTTTGCAGATGCTGTGAGAGGACACAAGTGGAAGCAACATGATGAAATAAACGGAGGCACATGCTGGCTAAGGACTGGGATGTGCTCCTGCCTGGCAGCCTGAATCCTGAATTCCTTGGACAGGACTGCTGAAGTGTGCATCACAAGAAGTCAGTAAGGATTAAAACTATTAGGATTTACCCTTGCAAGAGTATGTAATGTCTGGACAGCAGACAGAGATGTACTAGAGCTGGCTTGTTCTGATCTTGCAGTGCTTAGCACTGGAATAACTCCTTTCACTTTAGTGCACTTATTCCCACTGATTTATGCAGGCATGAGAGGAGTCTAGCCTATAGAGCTGAAATAGATCTTTAAGACCATATTGTTCTGCCAGAAAAAGTGGTAGAATCTCTCATGTATAGGAATATATGTGTATGTGCCTGCCCATGTGTGTTTAATTTTTCCACTTATGGATATTCATATCATCCTTCTTGGATACCATCTTAAAAACGAATAGCACTTTGAGGTGTTCTTTTTCAATTAAAAGAGTGCATTGGTGTCAAGATTAGGTCCAGATGACTAAATTTTAGTAGAACCAAGTAGAACAAGGCAAAGTCCTCCTGTGGTTATGTGCTTAAGTTTTGTTTTGTGAAAAACTTACCCAGCTGTCCAGTGGTTGTAAAAATAGCCATAAGATAATGGTAGAAGTATTTTGCTAAGTGAAGGTGAGAGAACACAGCCCTTCGTAAGTGACTGAAGCAAGCAGAAGACATTTCCCCCATTTTCTGTCATTTCCACTAGCTCTCTGCAATTCTAGGTGCTGACTATGCTCTGCAGGTGCTCGTTTTTTTTCCTCTGACTGTAAAGGCAGTCAGTCTGGGGAGGCATTTCTAGGCTGCTTGCATACAATTTTAAAAATTTAAAATAGGAGGAAGAAGTACACTTAGTAAGATTTGATCAGAACAAGCAGGGAGGAGAAAGCCAAAATCTCCCTCACCTCAGATGTGATTATCTTTTTTTTCCTTGAAATAAAAGAGCAGGATGTTCTGAGGAAGTTTACATCCTAAAGTCTGGACAGTCCTTGAACATCAAGTGATGGCACAGCCAAGATCCAAAGACAGCTGCATTTTGAGCTTGTCTTAGTGTTTTGGAAACATCTGCATTCTTTATTGACATCCATAGACAGTAAAAAGATGAAGCAGTATTTCTGCAGCTGTGGTAGAGTGTTGTAACTAGCATACATTTAATTTCAAATTTTGGCTATCTCATGCAGAGCAATGGGGGCTATTACAGATGCCTAACATGCAAAAGATGCTCAGAGTGAGGACTGAGTTGTTTGTGTTGCACAAGTACAGAGACAGTAAAGAGACCAAGGAAAATAAAGTCCCTCACATTGGTATCTACCTGCAGTGGGAGCCTAACCCTGGTGTTCATTGCTAAAGGCTGTAGAGCAAGGCTGATTTTTTTGTATGTGTGGAATAGAGGAATTCTTAAGCATTTACTTGAGATAAAATAAGAACCAACCCAAATGTTGTGTCCAAACTTGAAGTATGAATGATTACTGTGAACAGAAAATACATAACTAAGCATTAGAGTCTGCATTATTTTCATGCAGTCAGGTTTTGGTTGTCTATGCTGAAATACCATTAAGAGGGTTTGATCCCATGCTATGTCTTGCCTTGAGGTGAGGAAGATAGCCATACCACATGCTAAGCTCTTCTAAGCCATCAACCTTTTGAAGTTTGCACATGCTGATTTATCTATCTCTCAGTCCCAGAAAAACTAAAAATGCCATAGTGGCTGGTATGCCAGTGATCCCCTTGATAAAGATTTTTTATTTTATGAATGTATTAATTTAGGTGTCTGCTAATACAAAAATGGGATAACCATCTTTGTATTGTAGATTGTTTTGATGAAACTTCAAAGGACTTCTTCAAGCTCTCCAAAGAGCAATTGTAATGAACATTACAGTCCAATTCAGTATGAGATTTCTCCATGAGCCAGAAAAATAAGCTGTGCCCAGTTTATCAGAAAGAAGGCTCCTTTTATTAGTAAACAGTCAGCACTTCTCTATTTCTCAGGGCAGGGTATCTTAATTATGGGCACATCCTTCAAGAGGGAGCACTGAGCACAGGACCAAACATGTGTGGTTCCTGTGTCTAAGTGTGCAAGTCTGATTGATGGTTGTGTAGGCTGCTAATGAGCCCCCTCATTAGCTGCATGCAGGAATATTTACCTGGGAGTCAGGCACTGTTGTGGGAATCACATGCCAAAGCACAGCAGCAGGTTGGTGAGCCCTAAACTGTCCTGACATCTACCTGTAGTAAAGTTGCCCCCTTAGTGCCATTGTGTTAACACAGCAGTGTGTCACCCTGGTGTGACATTAACCTAAATCATTTCCTCCTCCACTGCTGACCTCAGCCCCTTGCTGCATGCAAAATGCAGCTCTCTGTAGCTCTCCACTCCCACATGGGCTGCTCTTTTTTCTCCCAAGTCCTTGTTGCAGCCCTGTGGCTTTTGGTCCTGAAAACACAATTATGTCAGGAGTGAGAGAGTTTCCCCAGCTTAACTCTGATGCTCAGGGAAGATCTCTCTGTGCTTATTTTCAGTAATTCACTGCTCTTATGGGGAATCAGATCTGATATAGGCTCTGGTGTGCTGCAACTCCTGAGTTGACTTGGCAAAGTAACACAGAAGAGTCCACACCTTCCAGTGACTGAATTGTAGTCTGACCTCTCCCACCTTTTCTCTGGTAAGACTTTTGTTCACCTTTTTCTGTTCAGTATTACCCTCCTCTTATAGCTTTCATTCTAGTCTGCTAGTAGTATTTATTACTTTTTCCACAGTATGGCTGTTTAGTTTTCTTACATTTCCAATTATACTGGACAGTTGCCATTGATCTGTTTTCTGTTAGCATGAAAATCAGAGCTGTGATCTATATAATTTAAGACTCTACCTTCATTAACCTTCCTTTTGTTTTTAAGACAGACTACTTAGATTGATCTTTATTAAATAAAATTCCAAGAGCTATCAATCCTCATGCTTCAGTGTAAGCTGATCAGTTGCTAACTCAGGAAGTAATTGCCAGAGGACCTCTTTGTTAAGATACTGTACAATATGATGTGTTTCAGCAGTTTAATTCCTCCTGAGGAGTATATGGCCATCATTAGGGGGAGTATTCTGCATTTACTGGATCACTGCTTAATTTTTATATAGAAGAGGGCAACTGGATTGGATGGACTCTGTCTGTAGCAGCTCATCTGTTAGCTGCCACAGTGGCTAATACCTCTGTACTGATGTGGTTTTGGGGATCCTTTCATGACATAAATCAGCCCAGACCTGTTGATGTGATAGAAAGATCCTCAGCTGGTGTGATTCAGGACAGCTCCACTGGCTGGAGCAGTGACCTGTTATTTTGCCCTCTCCTGTTGCCAGGTAGGAGAAGTGAATGCCAAGCTTGTTTATGAAAGGCACCATCCTCATCCCGTTTCTCCAACTGCAGATGCAGCTACTGGCTGCTGTGGTGATACTTCAGTTTTGCACATCAGAATCCTGAACCATCTGGGAAAACAAAAAAGCTTAAGCTGTGAGATGTCTGCTTTCTCTAAGATCTCATCTCTTGCTGTGGTTGTATGTATCCTAGCTTCTTAAATTTACTTTTCACATTGTCTAAACATATTTAGACACAAGATTTCACAATTACAGAAAAGTTGCTTTCAACATCCTCCTACTCTTATTCAGCTCCATTCTCTCTTGCTCTCATGTTCTTATCATATTTAAGAATTCTGTGTAAATGAGCATTAATGAACCAATTTTAAATTATTTTTCTATGAGCAATTTCAGCTGCAAGTGGCTTGATTATATGAATCCAAATTATGGGGGTGGGAGGAGGGAGAGCATAAAATGTGTCTCTGCTGCAGTAACCCGTGACCATTTTAAGTGCTGGAGCAAAGGTAAATGTGGAGGAGTTGAGTTGCCACCTGGATGCTGCATGGAGAGGAGGTGGTGCAGGACTTCAAAAGATAGCAAAATGCATGTGATCACACAGGGGGCGATATTCTCTTCTGTTGATGCTCACCTCCCTGTACTGCTCTGCAGGACATGGCATTGCTATCTGCAAGCCCATCTCCCTCCTTTGGATGGGGAAAGCAGTGAGCACAATCAGTAGCTGGCAGGAAAACAAATATTAGGTGGTTTGTGGGATGGGTGGTCAGGAGGGGGCACAGGGAGGTTGGGTGGATTTGTGTCACCACACACAAGGTTCATGCATCCAAGGTCAGGATATTTAATAGCACAATATCATGTAGGGACTGACAAGAGGGTATCTTAAAACCCTCAGTGGCTGTGCTCACTAATAGGTTGTTTTCCAGTGCCAGGTACATTCTATGTTTTAGCTTTATAAATTTCAAAGTTAATCCAGATACAAGCTATTCAGCATTACAATAACATGTGACTACCTTCTGACAGCTTTGTTTTTTTCTTTCTTCCTGAGACACAAGCAGAGAAGAAAAGCTTCTCTGGGTGCAGAAGCTAATAATCACTAGTTAAACAACAAGAGTTCAAAGGGCTTGGTGCACCTCCTGGGGAAGTCAATAGGAGTTTTCTACTACTTGGAAACCAAATGAGATCTGACCACAGCGTCGGGGTGGCTTTGAGGGACAGAAGAGCCTGAATGAGGCTGAATCATGGCTCCAAATATCTTTGAGAAGGAAGATCTCAGTCCCTTTCCAAGTCTGAGATGGTTTCCAGCATGGAGAGAGGGTTTAGTAGTGTTGACTTCGCTAATTTTGGGTTATGATCACTCTGCAAGGGAGGGCTATCTGGTGGTTGCAGAAAAGGCACTGTTTTCAGAACTCCTGCTCCCCCAGCTCTGCTATTGATGTTCTCTGACCTTGGGCACATCAATTCTTCCACTGAAGTAAGTGGGAACTCAATTGCATTTTATGTTTCTTTATGAGTCAGATTCCCTTTCTGCAAAATGAGGATTATAACACTTAACTAACTCTCAGAAGTGCTGAGGCCTAACAACATATTAATGTTTAAGATTCTTGGATTTAAAAAAAAAAACAACACAGAAAACCTTTATAGATATGTGAATTTCAGTGAAAAGTGTCAATTTGTTGAAACTGAGAAGTTCTGCAGATGAAGATTGTTTTCAATGCATTTCTTGGCTTAAAATAAAGCGATTTAAAACATCATTTTGAAATGGTTGGAATGCCCTGTTTCTGCATTTTGGAAGTGAAATATTTTCGGTTTTCATTTTTAAATGACTTCTCATTTATTTCTTACTTTATATTGTGTGCTATAAATGACAGAAAATCAAGGCAAATTGAGGCATGGCATCTCTGTTTGTTAAAAGTGAGCTGTTTTGAATTACCTGAAAGGACATTATTTTTTTTTCTTAATTTCCTCTGACATCTCCTGGATTTTCTGTGACTGAGCATCTGGCCCAATTTCAAAATCCACTGGGGAATGGGATTTTTAACCTCCTTAGAACCTGAGAGGGCATGAAGGCACTAGAAGATTGCCCAAAATGTCACACAGTGGTTTTCCTGCTATCCTGAGGATCTATTCTGCTGAAGTGAAAATATCATCTTGGACACAAGGCCTTGGGAAGAAGGTGAAAGGCATGATCTGGAGATGTCCAGTTATCCATAATTGTGCCCACTGGACACCAATTTACTTAACACCACAGGAATTTAAGCATTGGAACAGGCTACTTTCAATGGCTGCAGAGTCTGTGTCACAGGAATGTTTAAAATTATTTAAGGCATTTGTAGGAAAGGAATAAGTAAAGCTGACCCTGCACTGAGTAGACTTAGGGATAGATGAACACCTGAAGTCTCCTTCAGCCCTGCAGGCTGATGCTGTGATTTGCTTGGGCAATGCAGTGCTGAATCCAGGAGGTCCCCTGGGAGGAGAAAGGAGGAAGGAGAGCAAGTAGAAAGGCAGGAAAAGAGAGGGAAAACTGAGCTTTTAAAGGGCACATATGAGCAAGACAGAATGAAAGAGAAACAGGAGGGGAGCTGGCTGGAATCATAAGGTACATCAGACAAGGGAGGAAGCAGGAGATAACTCAGAGGGGTGCGAACACAACAAATCCTCAAAGCAAAACTAAACTCAGCTGAAACACCCAGAATGACATTTGTGCTTTGGATATACAGTAATTTTTAAATGAAACAACTACTAAGTGTTATATTTCTTGAAAGTTTATGTCCTTTGCTTTCAGTCCAAGCTACAACAACCAAGTCCTCACACCCCAAGTACAGTTTTAATTTGGGCTCCCTTCTGTGTTCTTTTGGTCTTCCTCCTATTCCAGCAGCACAACTGCCCCAGCCATTCACCAGGCTGGATCAAACCAGGACTGTGACTGTGTCCCTTAGATGAGAGATCTCTCGGGCAAAACATGGGGACATTCATCTCAGTGAGTGGCAAATCCAACAGAGTTCAGTGGAGCTGGACAAGGACCAAACTGTGAATTATGAATTACCTTTTGTGATGCCCCAGCTGCCAAACATCTTAACAGCAAGCAGCCCATGTTACCTTCTATTACAGGGGTTGCAAAATGTTGCCCGAGATGTGGTATGAGGTGGCAAAGGTGCAGCTTCAGTCCTGTCTCAGCCTCTCTGTTCATACACCTTAGGAATGTCATATCAAACATTGTACACAAGTGCTGTGGCCAGAGATGTGTGACATGGATGTCCCTGCAGTCTAAAGGTCACAGGGCACCTGCAGACTGATTTTTAGGCAGCTGTAATGTATCCTGAGGTTTCATGGTGGAGTTTTCTAAAGCCTACATAGAGGCAGCACTCCTGTGTCACCACTGCCCTCTCTTCTCACAGATAGACCACAAGACCACATCTTGTGGTCTGTGAGCCCTGTGACCTTTCTTACTAGGATTCTTCTGGAGATAAGATTGAAGAGGAGGGTGATCTGAGCTGTATCTCTGCTGACACCCTGAATTCCCACTATTTATCAGCTTTTCTCTAAAAGGATTTCAGATTGCATTTTCATATCTAGCATATGGAGACTTGCATTTGTTTGACAGGTTGACTCTTTTATCAGATGTTTGTGAGGATTTACAATACTAATGCACTCTGTATGCAGTACTGGATTTCACATAGAAAAAGTGCTGGTAAAGGGACAAGCTGTCCTCAGAGCAATTTTCCCTTCTCTTTCCCATCCCACCTTTCCTGTCCTTTATGGACACAGGTCAATACAACAGAGGCTGCGATAACAATAATGCCCTTTCCAAGTTGTGTGTGTGTTTGTTTTGCAAGGATGAGTGATGTTGGATGCAGGCTACTTGAAAGAGCTGAGTACATGAAGCTCTTCTCTCCTTGTGGTGGAATTAAGAAGGGTGGGGATAATGGCAGCAAGAAAGCCCCAGCCAGTAGGGTGAGCAGTGATGGGCAAAAGAGGAGAAAGGCATGGAACCCTGCAGGAGATCTGCAGAGAGGAGACAGATACTGGCTTTGCTTTAAACTGAGAGCTGCAAAATACAGTCCTCCAGGACAGAACCCACAGGGCAGGGATTTCTTCTGTTTGACAGCCCACAGTGAATGAAGCACAAAATAGCCTGCTGTCTCTGCAGACAGCAAGGATATTTGAAGATGTCAAACTATAGTACAGGGGATGCACAAGAGGAATGGATCTACAGCTAACTACCTCCCAGACTTCTGATTTCTTGTTCCAAGTGGGAGATTCTAAAATCATGCATGTTTGGGGTTGGTTTTTTTTGCATTTCTGTTGGAACAAAAAAATATAGCTTCTTTCTGCTTTGGAATAGCATATGGAAGTAAAGCTCATTTGGTTTTCATTATCTTCCCTCAATACAGATTCAAAGGTTCTTGGATTCAGTCTGCATATTTTCAGACCTAGCAAAATACAAGAGGAAAGCAGAGGACACAGGCATAAAGTCAAGTTTCCCATTTCCAAACTACATGTAGAACCAGTTTCTCAATTTCTTTCAGGGGTTATAAGAACAGATTATTTTTGCTGCTTAGTTGGTGATTTGCCTAATACAGCTCCAGCCTCATACTGAGATTTGCTGATTTGACTTTGAGTTGGTAGTTGCATTTGGTGGTCTACAATGATCAATAACAGGTTGTCTTTGGTAATACAGTTTCTTGACTTATCATTTGAGTTGGTTAAGTGCACTGATAGGATCTGTAAAGCATCCAAAGGTCCATTAGGCTCAGTCAAGATCCTGGGAGCAGCTCTTCAAGGGGAGGCTAACTCAAAACTCTTCTCAGCTCTCTGCCCAACCAGCCACCCAGGATGAACAACATGCTGCTCTGTGGCAGCTGGCCCTATCTTAGTCCTGCCCTTCCTGTGTTTGTGGACGTGTTCCTACTTGTCCTTGTACAGTTACCCAGTGAACTGGTTCAGGGTCCCAAGTCACCAGAAAATTAAAAAGCAACCCTTTTGTGCCACTTAAGCTGGTCTCAGAGCATCAGGTGTGCTGGTTCCAGGGGCAGAGCAGTAGCAAAGCCAGGCAGATTTAGAGAAACAGTCACAAGTTTACACCAGCATGGAAAGTTCCTCCAGGATAACTGTAACTATAATAATAATAACCATTTATTTTGATATTCTCATTAAACATTAAAAGGATCTTCAGCTGGTTTACCATCACATGATACCACCACTTGAATTCTAAATGGCCACATCTACTTTAGGCTTAATGAGGTTTAATTAATAGCCACACCTTCCTTCTCTGGTATTAATTTTCCTGCAGATGCCTGCATTGCCCTTAGCCTCTCACCTACTTTGAAGGGGTAAAAGATGGTTTGGATTAATACTTAAGCTTCTCAGCAAAGTGAGGTTGGGGTGAGGGGGTGAGATTATGAGATGAGTGCTTAGCCACAGCTCCTACTAGAACTAGTACTAACTTGGTAGAGCAAGCAGTGAATGGGTTGCAGAGAAGGGTCTCATCTCTGGCCCATGCAGGGTAGAACAAGACAGAGGGGGAGCCTGATGCTGTTTGCTCAGACCCCCTTCTGTTGCTGCAACCTGAAGGTACTTTTGCTCTTGCAAGGTATTGGTTGTAGCTTCCAGCTCTGTCCATGCACTGCTAAACAGACATGGAGATAAAGAGGGAACAGGGAAAAGCTTCATGTGGTTTAAGATGAAGCAACACTGAACAGGCTGTTAAGAGTTTGGTTTAAGGTCATGGAGCATCCAGGAACTCAGTTAAGTGCCAGCCATCCAATATGCAAGCACAGTTGGCTAGTGTGAGGGGTGGTGGCTAGCTGCAAACAGATCCTGGGGGCCTGTTATTTTGCTGTGAATTTCTGTGCTTTTCAGAGAGATTAAATCAGAACTTTAATGGGCTTTTGATGTTGTTTTAGTTTGAATAGTTTCTCGTTGTATCTGCTTATTCAGTGAAATAGCAAGGAAGTGCTGTTACAGTGGAAGATGACAAGAGACTATAGAAGCCAATCTCAGCTGCATTTGCACAGCAGAAGCCTTTAAAAATCACTGTGCTATGAACGAGACGTTTCCATATTTCACGGCTATTTTTGCTGGATGCCTAAAGTTGATGATACAGCAAAAAAATTTGAGTGAAGGGAGACAGAAGAAAAACCTTCTCCTTCTGCTGTTCCTTTCTTCCTAACAATTTACATCTCAGCCATGTTGCTTGGCAAAGTCAACAAAGCAAAGTATGTTGTGGCTGTAAAATGATAAGCACATGGGCTACACTGAGAACATTTTTCTCCCTGGTATTTGGGTAGGGAAACAGGGAATTATTTTGAAGTAGAACATTACCATTTTTATTTATTTTTTTTTTCCTCCCTTGCTGCCTCACTCTCCTCAAAAGCTTATCAGGTAGCTCTGTCTCTTGGGAGAAGGTTAGAAGACCTCAGGGACATTGGTAATGGATGTGTGTTCCCACTCAGACAAGTGGCAACAGAGAACCCTCTGCATGCCTGATAGTCACCAGCCTTGGTGCTTCCCTCATTCAGGCCTCCAGAGATCTTCCAGGCTTCAAAGCTCATGGTGTAGGAAAAGCATGCAGGAAAGAAGCCAAATAATGGGGAAGTGCAGTCCTGTTAAGTGCTGCTTAGTGAGTCTGTGGGACAGGGCACTAGGCTGAGGAAGGTAAAGATATGCAAAAGAGAACAGGAACTGAACTAGAGGAAAGTTGCCTGCTGTATTAATCCATTGTGTTTCCAGAGAGGCTGCTCATGACACTGGAATACTATGTCCTTCTGTGATGCTGTGCCTAAAATTATTGGTTACTTTTCAAAGCCCCTAGAGTCTGGTGTTTGCTTCCATACAGTTGTCACCTGTGACCATTTCTTAATCACCTTCCATGTATTTGGCAGGTTTTGTCTCACGTAAAAGACACAGCATATACTGAAATACCCAGTTACAGCACATATTCTCCTGCAATTAGCTCAGTTCTTATGGCATCACTAAAAAAAACAGGCTTTGGGGTATATTTTCCAAGGAAGGAAGTGAAATTACTTTTTTTTGGTCCGGGAAATCAGCTCAGGAATGATGGAAAAAGATCCCATCCTTTTCCAGTACTGATGTAAACCCCCACTGTGGTGGGTGTTTTGAGCTTGCCCTGTGACTACCTGGCCATTTGGCATGTAGTCCAGCCCACCACAGACTTTGCTGGTGCAACATGGAGGGCAAATGCCACTCAAAAAGCTCTTTTTAGTCCAGATGTAGTGAAGCATCTTGTCCTTGACCTACCTTTAACAGCTGTGAAGGGGATACAGTTTTTGCCTTAGATCAGCAGACCAAATAAAAGCAGAGACCTGCAGTTACCTTGCACTAAAGGATTAAAGCTTCTCTGGGTTGTCACTATTACAGTGACCACAGGCAGCCCCAGAGTGGCAAAGGGGCTTCCAGTGGGGACATAGGTTTAAACCACAGGCTGAGGCATGAAATTTAAAAAAGCTGTTTCATCCAAAACTTTGAAATCTGTGGCTCAGGCCTGGCTCACACATCCCATGGAGGAATTGAGGTGGAGGCCACAGCACAGGGCTGGAGATCAGAAAATCAGCCAGCTCCTCCCAAGTTGCTGAACATCTCTAGGGCTCACTCACTCCATCCATAAAAAAAGGGTCATAACACTTGTCTCAGATGGGTGTGTGAGGATCCATGGCTGTAATAAACCTTGTGGTTGTTGGCTGGAATACACCATACCAACACTCTGTTGTTACTAAGGAATAATTCTTTGCATATGACCAAAACAAACTGAAAGAGATTTTGGAGGGTAGCTCCATGCCATATAAGTTACAGTGATGTTGGCTCAGGATAAGCAAATGGTTTGAATAAGTAAATCTACCAAAGGCTGAGATACAGAAAAAGCCCACTTTATTGTTTTTTTAATGGTGGAAACATCACACATTTTTTTTCTTCATAATCTTTTGGTTCTGGGAGCAGTGAAAGTGCATTAGAAGTACCTGAAATACTAGGAAGGCAAAGAGAACAGCTAACGTTAAACTGACCCTTGACAGAACTATGAGAATGAAGGCCACTTTCATCAGATTTCCAGTATATTCATAGGAGAACTGGGAGCAATTCTGGAAATGAAATCCAAAATATAAGATCTGTTGCAGATTGCATCTGCTGAAATATCTGCAGAAGTTAGCAACTCCTGCAGACTGAGGTGGAGTTTGTGGAAACAACTAAAACTTTCCAACAAGTAAAACTTTCCTGGATTTGACTCTGGGTCAAAATTTGGAGGATTACTGGAGTTTCCCCAGGCTAATAGCAAAAGTCAAAGGCTGTGAACCTACACAAAACATGACTGCAAATTGCTCTTCCTAGGGTCATACCCTAACACAGGTGTGTCTAACTCTAGAAAAAAAGGAGTTTGTGGAAACAACTAAAACTTTCTTTCCTTTCCCTTCACGATTTCTGTTTTGATTCAGACCTCTTCCTAGGCTAAAAGAGGAAAAAAAAATAAACTAAGTCAGAGCTCTGAACTCCCATCAGAGCCACTGAGGTCACTGTGGTTGTTACCAGAGTAAAGTCTTTGGCTGCAATCAGGACATATTGCCTACTCAGAGAGGAGCTGGCCCCTTGTGCTGCAGTGAGGATTCAATGGCCCCAGAAAGGCTGTGGTATGAGGCTTAATCAGGTTAGCTAGGTTTTCTCTCTTGATTTCACAGCCTCCATTCAGCACACCAGATTATAAACTTTCAACATGTAATTGAACCTGACTTGAGGAGCCAATTGTATTACAGTGAGCTTTAAAAGGGGGGATGGCAAGGGCTAAAGTTTTCATTCAACGGATGCAATTTCTATGCACAGAAATCAATTCAATTGACATCAGTTGAGGTTTAATGCTGAATTAAAGAGCTGCCAGGTTTCCCCCCTGGGACTTTTACAGTCCGGGTTTTATGAATTCATTAAAATGCACACACAAACTTTTAGGGAAATAGCATTACACTGTAATAAGAGCTACAAATCGACCATATTCCTCTGAGAGAGAAGTCTAATTTGAGTTGCCTAGTTGGCAAAATTGTTTTCCATCGCTTTGCATTTATTAGCAGAGGGTGTCATATTTTCCCTTGTTTCTATTTTGCTTTCATGCTGTTTGCTTAGCAAGGGAGACCATGTTTAGAAATGCCAAGAGAAGATGGCACATGCCCTCTTGGGAAGCTGTAGTGTTGTAGAGTTCTTTGAGGCAAACCATACTTTGGGGCAAGCCAGGATGGTTGAGCTGGAAGTCTGAAAGTCTTGGTGAAAACTTTTTAGGACTGTAGGATGGATAGTCTGTGCCAACTGGAATTTGGAGTCCCTCAGCCTAGGATGGAGGAGATAAGCAAGGTGTCCAAAAAGACATCTGTGTGGAAGGAGAACCCAGCTTTGGTGGGAGCCGAAATCAGATCTGAGGGCACAAGTGAGAGTGCCAGACATTTTAGAAGAATATCTGGAGTTCCAGTGGTGCCTTTCCCCTTGATTAATCTCACAAACTCACTGAGAAGCAGCAGCTTGCAGCAGCACACATCTTCCATCTTCTCCACACTAACTGCAGGTACGACTAGACTCACAAATATTGGTCACATCTGAGATACTGACAATGGCTGGGAAGCTGCAGGGGCAGCTGCAGGAACCACACCCAGGAAAAGGGTGTTTGAAGAGGTCAGTGCCATCAGGTTGCCTCTGGTCTGTGGTGTTGTGCTCTTCCTATCACACACTTTGCAGCACTCTTTCTGATAACAAGCATTCACAGGGTTTCATTAAGTATGCTCTCTAATTGGATGGATGACCCTGGTGTTGGAGGTCTTGACCTATCCATAAAACAAGTGGGACTCAGAAAGCACAATTTCCTCATCCTGCTGTTTCCTAGCATGACTTGGCTCCAGCTTTTGATGGATGAGGGATTCTCTAGGGCTAATTCAGCTCCTGCGGAGAAGGCAGAGTTGATGTAATTTGGGATGGTGAATTTTGCAATGGGGACACACAGGCCCGTGCAAGGAGACTCTACAGACAAATCTGACAAGCAGCCAACCCTCTGTCAAGTGGTAATAGATAACAGTCACTGCCAGCTCCCATTTCCAGGCTAACTTAGTGATGTGGAATGACTCCATATGCTCTAAACAGATCTGATCTCCCACTCCAATGGGTCAGGAGGACCTAGAGAAGCAGAAGAAATGGGCACAAAGGACAGGGCCCTTTGCTCCTGAGGTGGGTATTCCAGTGCTTCCTCCTTTGTTGGATGCAGGTGTGGGACTCCCTCCAAGCAAACAAAACTTAATGGCACCTCTATCCCTAGCGACAGCATAGGAATTACACAGAGGTGCCTAAGGAGATGTGTTAGAAAACAGACTTCTAGGAAAGGCATGTGCATCCATGGGCTTTCTGCACTTGGTTCTCTAGATGCCAAAGTAGCCAACAGATCATAGTGTTACAGCAGTGTGGTGGGCAGTGTAGTAAGGAAGTATCTGTGCTGTTCCTTAGCATTTTGCACAGACTAAATTTCTCATACTATTCATAAAGGGTTGTAAAGAGGAATGTAGGAGAAGATTAGTTCAAATATTGTATCAATAAATTTTGCTGGGCAGCTGTTATCTTTAAATAGCAGATATTTTCCCTTTTTTTGTCTGGTTTTGTTTTTTTCAAATGCACCTTTTTTTCCCCAACAGAGGTTTAACTATAACTAGGGAAATAAATGCACTACAAGTTCTCTGATGAGCCAGCTGGGATATTAGAAGTGGGGATTCTCCTTTTTTTCCTTTTCAGTGGATTGTTCTGAGTCTTTCTAGAAAACAAGACATGATATCATCTCTTCACACTTAGAGAACTCACAGGAGAAATGGGGGAGCAAGAGATAACTAGACAAGCACTCCTGAAATGAACCCTGCTGGACAGCAAGCCAAGAAGGAAGAGCATCCTTTACCCGTATCACCAGACTCTGTGAACATCCAAGTGGAAAGTTCCACCCAAGCTGTCTGGAGACCTAGCAGCAGCAGGATTCTTTTTAACCTGTAAATTGACACAAATGGGCAAATTACAGACCCAGCAGGAGAGAATATGCCTAAGGCAGGCGAGATGTGACTCATGCAGAAAAAGCAGTGAGAAGGGGAAAGCTCAGTGCCTCCGTTCCTACCCAAATCCTTTTCCCAGGTCAAGAAGCAAAACTCTTTGGAAATCGTCGTTGCCCTGGGAGGGGGGGGGGTGGGAGGGGGCTCACAAGCCAGAAGCTGCCAACTCCAAATGTAAGGTTTTCAAACTAGAAAGTCTTCAACACTTGACAGTGTGCCTGTACATGCAGAAAATGCCTGTGACAGATAGACTGCTAGGTAGGTCTTAATAAGAATTGTTCTTAAAACTGAATGTTCCAAGAACCTGATCCAAAAGAGAAAAATCCTGTGTGTCTAAGAAAATATTTTTAAAACTTTGTCCTTCCAAAAGATATTTGGAAACAAAGCTTGGATGACAGTTTGAAATATGCAAATATTAACAGTGCAGGTTATTGCAAATTTCCATTTATTTGATACCTCTCTCATTAGTACTCCCACACACATCCCCTTCTAGACCTCCTTGTGTCTGCACTGGACCATGAGATTCATTCCCTGGGAGACTTTCTTTGACTGGAGCAAATGGAGAAGGAATCAGCACATTGAAAACCCGGCAGCATCCGGGCTGGCAAAGGTGCAGTGAAAAGGGCTCGCGATTTCTGAGCAGCAACATCAAGGTTGATATCTTCCGGTTCCAGAGTGGAGCTCCTACAGCCATTCCCACCCCCCTTCATTCCCCATCCCCTGCCCCAGGGTCAGGAGGAGCCCGGGGAGCTCTGTGGAGTGATTCACTCGTGGGGTGTGAGTGACACCCTGTGGCCATTTCTCCTCCCGGATTGTCAGCACTCGCAAAGAGCAAGGGGAGGGCAAGGGATGCTTTCAGACCCCCTTCCCTCTACTCCCCTCCTCCACTTCCCACCCCCCTGCCGACTTCTCTCAGGTTCTCCGAAGCATTTCCGAAGAGGAGGACAAGGAGCAACCGCTTAACTCAAAGAAAAAATGCCTCTCTGAGCCTCCCCTGTGCTTCAGCCAAATCTGAGAAGGTGGAACCAGGAGTTCTATAGAATCATAGAGTCGTTTTGGTTGGAAAAGACCTTTAAGTCCATCAAGTCAAACCATTAACCCAGCACTGCCAAGTCCACCACTAAGCCATGTCTCTCAGTACCACATCTACACTTCTTTTAAATATCTACAAGGATGGTGAATCCACCACTGTCCTGTGCAGCCTGTTCCAGAGCCTGACAACTCTTTTGGCTAAGAAGTTTCTTCTAATATCCAATCTTAACCTCCCCTGGCACAACCTGAAGCCATTTCCTCTTGTTTTATCACTTGTTATTTGGGAGACCAAGCCCTTGCCTCCCTACAACCTCCTTTGTGATGTAGGAAGTGATAAGGTCTTCCCTCAGCCTCCTTTTCTGCAGGCTAAACAACCCCAGCACCCTCAGCTGCTCCTCTTAAGGCTTCACCAGCTTCATTGCCCTTCTTATGTCTCCATGTGGCTAATTCCTTTTGACCTGCTGTTCTCTTGCTCATGTTTTTACCTGACACTGCACAGCTCATCACTGGCTCGGTGTGATTACAGCATCTTTCCATAGTGTTGGCCTGAGGAATGCAGGAAACAAAGCTGTGAAATTGCCAGTTGTGCTCATACAGCTGTGGAGGATTGAATGGATTGGGCAAAGACTGGGGAATCACCTTGAACTTCACCAAGACAATGCAAACTGCAGCAGAGAACCTGTTATTTTTTAATCCAAATCCAGACTCAGAGCTGTCCAAGCACTCTGTCTTACTTTAGCCATTACACACCAGTGTGATGTAGATGCAAGACCATTAACCCAAAGTGCTCCCAAGTTCATCAACAGCCAGACTGTGATGCATCCAAAGTTTGGATGGAGGTCTGCCTGAGCTCAGACCCAGACCCCAACTCTGCAAGTGTTTGTCCTGATGTATAACTCTATATTTGGTTTGGGTTTTTCTAAAAATTTTTTCATGATGTCATGAAATAATGCAGATGTCTTCTTCCCAACACGTAGTGGGAATCATCCAATCAACCACTCATTAATTGTGAGGGTGCAGAACATTCTGGTTCGCTGTTGAGAACAGGAAGGAAAAATAACTCTTGCACAAGGAAGAAAACCCCCACACTGCAATCACATAGTTGCTGTATTACTTGTCTGGATCAAGTATTGTTTTGTTCAAAATGTCAAATTCTGGGTGTCTGTGTTTCAGCAATCCAGAGAGGAGTTAGCTTGAAAATCATCCTTCTGTCACTGAATTTCCAAATTACTGGAGAAAAAGGCAAGCAAAAGGAGCTCTGCCATCAGGTTTGCCAACTCCTATTTCAGCAGCAGGCCAACAGTTTTCACATTAATTCACTGCCCCCAGCCCAATTAGGTGTTTACAATTTTAGGTTTTCCTGCAGTAGGAGGGAGAAAGTGATTAATCTCTTTATTAGGGGTGGGTGGGAGGAGAGATTTCCATGTACATCCATTTTACTGACTCCACAACTTTGGGGTATCTGCTCCTCCTGACAACATTCACATCATTCCTCTCAATTGGATAATTTTAGGTCTTTGCATACCTGCTAATATCCTCTGCAAAAGAAGGTGGGGAAAAAGTAGATTGCGAATTTGCACACATTTGCACACATTTGCATAAATTTCAGCACATTCCCTCAGACATTCATGCCCTCCCGTTAGGAAGTGATTGTCCACTCCTGTGAAAACACTGCCACCTTCCTGTATCCATCCAGGAATGAGACATGGAGAGGCAAGATGGTAGAGTCACAAATACTTACAGACCAAACAGTTAATTTCCATGGGACATCAGCTCAGAAATGGAGCAGGTCAGCCTGCAATGCAGTTTATGAAATAATTTCATATCTCCCTGTTCTTATGTGTCCTAAAACACATACCAGAAGCAAAGGTCTGCTGTAGGTAGCCCAATGTAAGCACTTGTCAATCTACTTCTACTGGATGGCCACCTGAAGACCCCACTGAACCACTCCTCCTTCCACACTTGTGAAAACATGGGCAAACAAACCATCAGCTTATAGGTTCCAGGAACCACATATAGACCCAACTAGCCAAGAAATCTCTTTGGTTCTGCCAGGCATTTTCCAATGCAATAACCTGATTCAATCATTCTCCATCTTGAGAGACATGATTATGACAAACACTGCTTTCATGGTCCAAACTGAAGTTCCCTGGTGGCCCTGTATGACAGTGCATCAGGTTCTAATTTTCCCCGGAATCAGATGACTTGGCCTTCACTAAAAAATCAAAATACAACAGAAAATCAAACAGCCCACCTGCACCACCCCCTTGTAACCCCTCAGGTTGAAAAAATTATCTTCCTAGTGTAAATAGCTTCAGTAATTAGGATTGTTGAATATACAGTACTAAGGATGTGCAGTTCATGATTTTTTCAAGGAGAACATATTAAATTATGCCTTTTGATATCTCTTTTTGAAATGTGGGCTATCAAATTTTTATGTGCTGGATGTGTGCGCTGACTCTGTCCATACATAGCAAATACACTTTAAATACTAACTTTTCCTTGTAATAGCTTGATT
>NW_009953497.1:843209-847388 GCF_000747805.2 Chaetura pelagica
AAAAGAAGCTGCTTTGGAGAGTTTTGATAGGAATAGTGGTGAGTCCCAATTCACCCAGCTTTCAAATGATCCAGAAAACGACTGAGCCTCTTCTGAGCAATCAAGGAATAAAATTGGTTGCTGTAGGCCAGATATTCAACTGCTGTAAAGTAGCTTAAGTTTCAGCTACTTGAATGAAAGCACTGATTGACAGGTGACATTTCTACCCCAAAATGCAGCAATAAGGGAAAACCTCTCTGCTTTATCATGTGTGCAGCCTGTTTGGGGTGGTAACTCCTCCAGCAGTTCTGTCCCTGGGTGCACAAGGTCTCAGGCTGATTGTGCGCTGAGTTTTAGCAAGTAATGAGCAGAGGATATGAGACATCATTAGGAGGAAATTCTTTAGTGTGAGGGTGATGAGATACTGGAACAAGTTGCCAAGGGAACTTGGGGCTGCCCCATCACTGGGAGTGTTCAGGGTCAGGTTGGATGGGGCTTGGAGAAACCTGGTCTAGTGGGAGATGTCCCTGCCCATGCAGGGACTAGAGGATCTTTAAGGTGCCTTCCAACCCAAACCATTCTATGACATCCACCCAGAATATTATTCTTCACAGAGAACCTGGAGAGCCACCACCCTTAAATACAACTGTCCCACGTCCATCAGGTTTCCTTCTTCCTGTAGGAAGGACTATATATGAGGGTTCAGCCTTGGAAATCTGAGGTCTCCTGTCTTAGGGTTGCCCTGGCTACTAGGCAGATGGTTCATTTTGAGGGAACTGAAGCTCCAGTAATTCCCCTCATACTGTAGCTTCAGACCATCATTCTTTTGCTTTTAAGAGCCAGAGGGAGGCAGGCATATCTGTGCTGCCGAGTAAGGGCTTCAAGATTAGCCAAGCCAACCCAAATATAAATCCAGCACCCTCAGGCCTTTCCTGCAGCCATATACTGCCTTCCATGTGATTTTAGGCAATATTTTCCAAACTCCTTTCTGATAACACCACCACCTAGTTAGTAGCACTTAGGACACTATCCCAATATTGATACACACACAAAACCCCTCTCCCTGCAATCAAGCATTTCCTTCCACCAAGAGAGGTACCAGGTTGCAGGCACATCTGTTGGCTTGTTTATACTTTAATGTCATCCAAGTAATAAGAGCATCAGGAAAAAGAAAACAAAACACAGGAAACCCTCTAGTGGGGATGGTGCTGCTGTGTGTCCCTGTGCTACTACTGTGAGTATTAAGATGAAGCACTTCCAGCATGAATAATAATTAAAAAAAAATATCTAGAAGATAGATTAAAGCACCCCAGCACTTTGTAATAGTATTTGTAATGCAGATAAAGTGTTTGTACTCTAATTTCCAGCACGACCAACAAAATAAGTAAGTGTGCTTGGATTGCATTTTTCTTACAAAAACTGTTCCAAAAATTATTCATGTTGAAGGAAAACAACTTAAACGGGATTGAGAAAAACAATGCAAGCAGGAAAGTTACTCGCTGTTATTAGCATGACAAGTGCAACCTGTTCCTTTGATAAATGGTGCTTGAAGAAAGACACAAAGCTCATCTGCTTTGTGTTTTACCTTTAAGTAGAGAATTAATGTTTGCAAAGTGCTTTGAGATCCTCCATCAGACAGTGCTCGTGCAAGCGCAAAGCGCTTCCAGCATGAAACGCATTTCCAGGAGTTGTACTAACCTATTCATGTCTTTCTGACAGTCTGATCTGCAGCCTGAAATGGTCAGGGAAAAGATCCCTGCTGACGTCAAGGTGTATCAGATCAAGCCTGCAGGACATGAGTCTTGATTTCGTAGGCAAGTGCCTCAGAAGAGAGCTGGAATACTTCCATGCTTGGAGTTAGGCATGCATTTAAGTAGCTTGCTTTAGAGAGTATATTTTTATATGCATGCTATTCATTGAGTCATAGAGCTTAGGGCCAGAAAAGGCCATTAGCACAGCTTGGCCAACCTCCTGTTTATTTCAGGCCGTTAAATTTCACCCAATAACCCTGTGCTGAGTGTAAAAACCTGTGTCCGATAAAATAGATCTTCTGGAAAGTGCCTCCAGGCTTGTTTTAAGGCCAGGTGGATATAAGGAATCTACCACTTTCTTTGATCTAGTGCTTAATCAACCTCACTGTTTAAAATGTGAGCCTTATTTCCTTATTCCTCCTTTGAATCTATCTGGCTTGAGCCCCTAGCCATTGTTTCCTACTTTGTCTTTCTACCTTGGACAAAAGAGCCCTGTAGCAGACAGAGACATTTTTGGCAGTGGCATTTGCTAAGGTAGCATTGCAAAGGCTACTTTCATGCTTGGGGGTGGAAGATCACTGCTTGGGATAAGAAAGAAATTGAAAGAATTATATTATTCTGTAGGGATCCAAATGCAGTAGATCTGGTACAGAAACATTTGTGTTCCAAAAATCCCACAGCCTAGAAAGACAAAAACACTCAAGTGAGAGAAGAGTAAGGCCAGGGACATGAATACCAGCGGAAAAACATCCCCTTAGCTCCGTTTTATTGCCACTTATTTGCACTGAGAAGGCTGAAGGTGTAAAAAACCTTATTTTTCTGGCCAGTTACAGCCTGTGCCTTGGCAACACTTGGTAACACTGCTGCTTCTCCTGGGAACAAGGACTGTTTCACTACAGGAAACCTGGACCCCAGCAGGGCTGAAATCCCACCATATTTCCATGCCAGAATGGATGTTTTGGGAGACATAGATAACTTTGGGCCCAGCTTCACAATATTTTTCATGCTATGGGCACATGCAGTCAAAGTAGATGGGAACAGAAGCAGCCCAGTGATGGGGACCTCCTGGAAGTTAGGAGCTGGATACAAACCCAAACCTCTAAACTAAACAGGTTTAGAAAGCCATATGCCACCAACCCAGGCAGTAAGGAGAAACCGTCTGTTTGCTCAGAGCCCGGTGCAACTCCCACACATGGCAACAGAGATGGAGCTAGATGGGGACCCTGGAAAGTATCCTTGTTTCTTATTTTATTATTATCTTTAGGCTTTTCTCATCAAGCCTCCAGTTCAAAAAAGGAAAAAAAAAATAATTGTGAATAGACAGGGGACACTCACCCCCACATAAACATCCAGTGTTCCCATGTCCGGGATGCCCAACTGCTTCGTGATTGTTCTGCCCGCACTTCGGAAGCGCAGCAAGTGAGTACCATTAGCAGCATCTCCCACCCCGGTGTGAGTGCTCTGTTTGCTTTGCTGTTGGCTTGGTAACAGCTGCTGTTACTGTTCAAGGTGGCAGGAGGGCAAAAAAAGCGCTTATTGCTTTAGAGCTCTTCAGGAAAGCCTCGTAGTGTCTTTGGCAGGGTTTAATAGCAGCCAGGCACTCCCTGGAGCGATGTCCAGCAACGCTCTTGGGTTGTACTCCTTGGTGCTCCTGCCACCTCCACACAACACCCACAGCCAGGGGCAGAGCCCAGGGCCAGGCTGTGGTGCTGGGAGCACCAGAGGAGCAGCCACCACACACAGACAAACCCTAACATGTCAATTGTACCTGATGAGGCAATGACGTGCAGCTCCACCCCATCCTGGCTTGGGAATGGTGAGGGGGAAGCAAGCATCGCTCCAGCAGGTCCTAAAGCAGAGTCTCATATATTTTTCACACTCGGTGGGGCAAGTGAGAGGAGGTCTATCCCAACTGCCACTTCCCTCCCTCTGTCAGTGCATCAGCCAAGAGAGACGTCTGGGAGGAAAACTGGGGTCTATGTTCAGATTTCACCAACAGCTCTGTGTAAGGCAGCAATGACCACCCACCTTTAATGTGCTTTAATATGGGGGACATAGACTTTAAGAAATCCAGGTCTAGGTCCTGCTTTTACTTTGGCTTGGGTTTCTTTCAGCTGAGTCTGAGTTCACTTTCAAATTTTTTATATATTTATTTCAATACATGGAAAAAATATATTCATGCATGCAGTGGCATTTCCTGTGCTTGTTTGAGACATCAGTAGAAGAGTCTTGGCACCAAAATCGATCACTTTGGAATATTTTCCCATTAGTTGGTCTGTCAGTAAAGTGGGAAGTATGACTCCCCAGCATGCAGTTCCTACTGACAGTCAATGAAAACATCTGACCTAACATTTTAGTACCAACACCCAAATTACAGGACATCTTCTGACTAGCTAACCATTCCTTTTTTTTTTTTTTCCTTTTCTCTCCTCTTCTCTACCTCTTTCCC
>NW_009953497.1:847688-855146 GCF_000747805.2 Chaetura pelagica
CCCTCTCTCCTCCATGTCCCATTTCTTCCTTTAATGCATGATTGTACCTTGTCACGCTGGAGCACATTCCCATCCCACTAAATGTCAGCCTGCTTCTACCAGCTTGCATCCTACCAGCAAGGGCCAAGTCCAGAAGAGAAACAAACTTCTTTTTTTCTTCCTTTTTTTTTTAAAAAAATAATAAAATAATTAATCTCCCAGTGGGATCAGCTTGATGATCATCCCTCTACAGCCTATGTCTCCCTGGAAGATGAGCATTGTTAATTTGCTCTCTCACATGACTGGATGTAATACAGTTCTCTAACCTTTTAACATTTTGCTACTTGCATGGCATACCCGTGTCTTACTTATTGCTCATCAAATTATGCAGGGAACTCAGAGCCCTGCTAAGATGTTTTAAATACGTGGCATCAAAAATACGCTTCTGTAATCCAGGCAGCACAAAATCGTTATCACAGCCTCATCTGCATATTAGGATTCATTCTCTCAGCCTGAGAATGCAGCATTGAAATAGCCAAGCATAAAAGAGATGGAGAATTTTCTTCAGGTGGCAAATCATAAATCATCAGTTTCTAATTTATGGATTTCTTTTTTCCTCCAATCTCCATCCATTTATTTATTTATTGCTTTCCTGAATACACAGTTATTAATATAATCTCCTCCACAGACAGAGAAAAAGAAAAAAAAACAAGACATGTTGATAGAGCATGTTCAGCAAGTCCTCTTTCTTATGAGCCTGTATGGATGGGGAGAGTTGTGGAGCAGGATCACTGGGTGGTTTAGGCCTTCTTAGCCAAGGACTTCTGAGCACTGGACATCAAATTTTCAAGATGGCTTGAATGCCCTTGACTTCTAGTGTGACACACTCCTCAATTTGGGCAGTGGCAGCTGGTTCCAAAATGCAGATGGCTTGTTTAGAAGTCTTTTCCTTTCATCTCTCTGTTCTTCCACCTCTTACCCTGAGACTGTGTAAATTTGTTCCAGGTTGTGTGTTACTATTCGAGGCTTAGATTGTTTTTCTTACTGAATGTCTGTATGGTGCTTAGGGTGACGGGCTTTCCATTAGGACCAGTAAGTTTCAGTGTACACATGACAGGAGGAGGCATAGAAGCCTCAGTGTTTTGTAGCTGGCAACAGAAGTTCATATTTTCTCAACCTGCTGGTGGTTTTCAGTGCCTCTGCTTGTGGCTGTCCAACCTGAGAAAAGTGAAGGTGATCTGATTTGGAGAGAGTAGATTCTCAGCATTTCTAGTAAAGCTGAATGCCAAAAAAACCCCAACAACCAATCACTACTGGTGATGGAAAATGTAATCCAAAGCTTTTTACTTGAAAATCTCCAGTTCAATCCTGGCTCAGGCAAGCAGGCACTGGAAGTTCCTGTCTGACAGTTGCATCGGTGGCAGCTGGAAAATGAGCTACTAAGTTTCAGCTTAATTTCTAGTGAATACTTTACTAAAATCCCATTCAGTAGATACATCCTGGTACCTACCAACTGCAATTGCCTATGAATCATCAGGGATGTGTTTGTACAAATGATGCTGCCACAAAAACAAATGGTAGTGATTGCATCACTCTACCCCCAGCACAGAAATTGGACACTAAATCATAAAACAGTTTTGTTTCTTGAGGCCAACAGCACAGAAGGAGAGGAAAGAGGCCCAAATTTTGGAATCCAAAGTTGAGAGGTTTGTCTAACTATGAGCTGCTCCTAGAATATTGCTGGAAGATGCTTTGTGGACTGACCAAGTCAACAGCCTCAAGGGAAGGCACAGAAAGCAAATGAATTACAATGTCAAAGTCAAACTGGGACAAAAGCAAGTGGAGGAAGAGCCCACTGTGAGCCCAATCAGCCTCTCTAAAGTAGAAATTTTTCAGCAATTAATAGGACTGTACCCTGATAAAGGTTATGCTGTCACTGCTAAGAGAATGTGATTTTCCCCCTATACCCATATCTATATTCTTTGTCAGGAATGAACTTTAATAAGATTATGCTGTCAGAACTCATCACCAGAGTGACCACACACATGCAAGAGTAGATGCAATGTAAAGATCTGCTTTGATTTTCTCCTCTGAGGTGCAAAACTAGTTTCAAACACATCTTAGAGCCATTGGCACCAAGACAAGTCCTACAACACCATGGCAGGACCACCTTCAGGAGCCTTCTCTCAGAAGGGGAAGGAGACACATAAAGACAGGCTGGTAAGAGGTGAGATACACAAATCACAGCTCTGCTACAGCTTTTGGTAACTGTCCCAGGTTGTCTGATTTTTCCAATTGTGCAGTTGTATGTGTGAAAATGCCATACAATTAGATTCTAGACTTGGCCAAAAAATTGCACTGGTGGAGCATAGTGAGGTGGGTGATGCCTATTGAGCCTATACCTGGGCTGGGTGTGCAATTTAGCTATCAAATGACACCTCTGCATTTGGAGCCATGTATGTCCACATGCATTAATGAAAATCTTATATTTTATCCCCCTGTGTCTTCACTCCCTTTTCTACAAAAAGGATGGGGACAGGCTGGAGAGGGTCCAGAGAAGGGCCACAAGGATAACCAGAGGACTGGAGAACCTGCCATATCAGGAGAGGCTGAGAAAACTGGATTTATTCAGCCTTGAGAAAAAAAGGCTTTGGCAACATCTTATTACCATGTTCCAGTACTTAAAGGGTGGCTACCAAGAAGATGGAGATTTCCTATTTACAAGGAATCACAAGGAAAAGAGAAGGGCTCACGGGCACAAATTGTTCCTGGGGAGACTGGACACAAGAGGTACATTTTTTACCATGAGGACAATGAAACATTGGAATAGTCTCCCAAGGGAACTGGTAGATTTTCCCACATTGAACAGTTTTAAGTCTCAGCTTGACAGGGTGCTGAGCCACCTCATATTAACTAGTATTACCTAGAAAAATTGGCTCACATGATCCCTGGTGTCCGTTCCAACCTGGCATTCTATGATTCTATGAATTGCAGCCTTCAAAGGATTCATGCATTGCAATAGTAACACAGGCTGGAGGAAGTGATAACATCTGGAGGACACTTATTTATTAACCATTTTGTAATCATAATACATGCAATTACAGTTTGACAAGACACTGCCAATGTGAACAACATCTGGAAGAATACTGGGGTCTTGAAAATCAGTACAGTTTCATTTCCATTATTGTTTGCTTCTGCTGAGAGTGGCAGTAAACTGTAGTTAATAAAGGAAAGCCAGCTTTTATGGGCTAGGAAGACAGTAAATATATGCAAAATGGTTTGTTGAATCTAGCAGTGGGGTGCCATAAGAGGCTTCATAAAGCAGGCATAGAGTTTAGCATCATCCTTCTAGGGCTGGGAGTGATGCAGAATAAATCTCTCTTGAGTCTACTTACTGACTGGCCCAGTTCAGATAGTGTATACACAGACAGTGCTTCTTCCTCTGCAGAGTTTCTGTTAATCACTGTTAATGTCAGTCATCAAATCACTAATTATTTGAAACAAGAAGCTGCAGGTATTAAGACAGAAATTCAGAATGAGATAAATAGCACAGATCTCCCCAAAGGTAGGAAGAAGGTATGAACCCACCTGCCACTGGTGCACCCTGGTACAGGATGAGCCTGTTTGCCTTTCTAACATTTATTATAACAGGAGCTACTCTACCCTGGAAGGCAAGAAGCTTGAGAAACCTTCACATGGACACAGGGATGGATGTGGCCAGACCCTGACCACGTCTGTCTGCAGCAGATGGGAAGAGCACAATAAACCCACCTCATGGCTATGCCCCATTAGATTCAAAGCCCACATGTTTTGCAGCAGTTTGATTATCAAGCTGCAAGTGCCCACAGCCTTACACTGAATCACTTGAGCAGCCCTGATGGGAAGCCATGATTTCTTAAGTCCCACATCACTCTTCTAGTCCAACCTGATTCTTCCTGTTGACTACACAAACCTGAGAGCTGAAGCAACAAAATACTCTCTTGCTTTTGGAGAGGGTATAAGAGCAAATGCACAGGCAGACACTGTGGTTCTGCTGATGGCCAGTTGTGTCTCAGTTTATCACTTGCAGTCCTGGAAACATGTCCTGAGTTGTCTAAAACAATCCATTTCTCTGCTCAGAGCAAAGGCAATGAAAGGGTTATGACACCGTGGTGCAAATTTTCCTTATAAATCAGATTCAGAAATCAATGCCTGGCAGCCACCTTCTCCAACATATTTAAGATCTTGAACCATGAGCATGTGCCTGCAGATGTCAGAGTGTGGATTTACATGGCAGTTTGGGATGTGGGTCACTTGCTGCATTTGCATTATTATCAGCACCAGCTTCCTTTCATCTGATGATGGCATTTGGTGTCCTTGGCACAAGATGTTTTATGATACAGCATCTGCCATTTGAACACATGTTCACCTCAGAGGTGTTGGAGGGGGTTAGACAGCAGTACAAATGTGGTGACTCTTAAAGACAAGACTTCTCAACCTTACAAGCAACAAAACTGGATGTGCAGGGGAGGAGGAGGGAAGAAAGAACAGACTTGAGGCTTGATCTTGCCCAGAGCTGATTTCAGCAGACTCAGTGGGAGTCAGGACTATTCCGCACTTAACAGTGGGAGTTCAGGTAATTGTGAGATTGAATCTTACAGGAGACTATGACTTGCCAAAGGGGAAGCCAAATAACATCAAAGCAATCAAAGGAATTTTTCAGGAATTACTGAGTGAAATTCTCTGGCTCGAACAAGACCTTAGGCTAGATTAATTACAATTGGCACATCTAGAGCTACAATCTGCAAATATCACTAGTTATGTCCACTTCCATTTTGTTCTTGCTTCCAAGAATTTACCTTGAAATCCTGATCTGGCTGATGTGAAACAAGGAACAAAGAAATGAAAAGAAGCATTGCCAAGAAATGTCTTCAGAAGAAAGGTTGTGCAGGGACAGGGGATGTGAATGTCTTTGGAGCAGATGAGTGAGGGTTAAGTCCTGCTTTTGTTCAGTGAATCAATGGAGACAGAACCAA
Organism: Chaetura pelagica; assembly: GCF_000747805.2. Taxonomy (NCBI): domain Eukaryota; kingdom Metazoa; phylum Chordata; class Aves; order Apodiformes; family Apodidae; genus Chaetura; species Chaetura pelagica. The sequence goes on from NW_009953497.1 coordinate 852,683, forward strand.
GCAGGGTGATGAGATGGCCCCAAGAAGCCTGGGTGTAAATAGGACTGGAGACACATATGCAAAGAGCTCTGCCCAGTTAAATTCCTTAGCAGAGCTCAGACACCCAACACAACCACCAGTGAGGCTGGTTCCAGACCAGCCTCTGCAACACCACGGTACAGACCAACATCACAACCATTATCTCACCAGTCACAGAACTGCATTCCCTGGGTCTCACTGTCAGATCACATCCCAAGTAGATGGCAGTTGTGAAATCCTGCAGCACTGCAAACATTCATTTTACTAGTGAGGAAGGACGAGGTTCACCCATCACCACTCCTCAGACAGAAGCACAACTCAGATCTTGGCTTCAAGACCATTTTTCAGAATAGCCCTGACCCTTTCAAGATCTGTCAGAGCTGAGGAACCTCTGTTGTTACTCTACGAATCAGTTTGGGACTGTGCTGGTAAATGCTTCATTGGATTGGCAATGATTCAATAAATTGTTTAATCTTTCTCAATCAATTCATAGACAAAGGAATTAGACAGTTGATTAATTTTTTTTATCTCCTTTTTCTCTAAGCTTCTTTAAGAGCCAGTTCCTTCCTCTCTCCCCTCTTCCAGCACTCACATACACTCACATGCACACACTCACCCAGGACCGTAGTGCCAGCTTCCCCTGGTATAGACCAGGTGCTGTATGGCTGCTAACATCTCTGAACAACTGATAACATCTCTGGACAAAAATATCTGTGAGACAGTTTGTTTTATAGAGCAAACCAATAATTTGCTTTATTTGGGGCGAAGTGCAAGCTGATGAGCTGCTACATTAACTTTATGAGCTAGAGTTTCTCCATGTCCTCCCCAACTGCCTACAAAAAAAATAATATAAATAAACAAAACAAAAACTTTCAAAGCATAATATGAAGCAGGGTTGCTTCTCTGGATGGCTAAGGCAGTTTTATTTGTTTTTAAAAACTCCCAGCTGTAGTTGTCCATTTCTAACTCCACACAGCAGCACAGCATGTAAACTTCTGCCTCTCTGGAGATGCATTTTAGCTGCATGTTGAGGGTAGTTTTACGCACACTTTTAGAAGCATCTGCAATGAACTAGGTGTTACTCGCTTGAAATGTCTTGATGAAGCCAATATCCACAGTTTTGATGTCTGCAGCTACTATGAACATTTTTTTCAATTAAATCCTTATGCAGGCAAGTAAGAAAATCTGCATTTCTGCCTTTCAAAAGGAGAAGGCTGAAGCAATCCCTCTAAAACCTTGCTTGGGAGCCTAATGAAGTGGTCTGACTTCAAGGAGGGGCTGAGTACCTGGCATGTCTGATGTAAAATCAAGGGCTGGAAATCATACTCTTCAGATGAAGCGTGGTTCTTAATAGCCATATGGAGAGGTCTCTTCAGCCTGTCAGCACAATGGTGAAGCCAAGTTTGCTCACCAAGGCAAGGTATAAATCTTCCATCTGCCAAAATTCAGTAGTATTGGATACGGAGTTTAGGTTTATCTTTCTTCCAGAATATACACACAAACATAACAGTAGATAAATAAACAGCCTGATGGGAAAATACTAATTATAATTTAACAAATTAGAAAAGAAAGAATTTTCCTTCAGTCTGAGCTGTAAGAAAACTGGCTTAATGAAACCACTGATTAAGCTACTCTTCTTTCTCTGAATCATCATCCATATTGGTAATTGCTACCAGACAAAAGGATCCCATGGTTGATTTGGAGAGAAAGGATATTGAAAATCATTGTTGTTATTTTATGGCAGCCTTTGTCCTCCATCCTGTTTGATCAATTCTGGTATATTCTCCCCAATTCTCTTCTGCTGTCCTAAGCTTGACTTACGGTTTCAAAGAGTGGGTCCTGTCTTAAAATTCTTTTCTAAATGGGAAATAGATATGATGTAGGTAAAATAAGACATACAAAACTAGGGACCATTCTTATTAGAAGCACCAGATCCATCATTATAGACATTATTCCAGTTCATTTACACTATATACATCCCTAATAATCTCCCTCAGATAGAACTAGCAATGATTCCCTAAGTCCCCTTCTTGAAGACACACAGGATATGTATGATAAATTAGCTTCCAAGAGCTCAGATATTTAATTTGCAGCTACTGTGGTTAGTGATGATTAAGATCCTCTTGTTTTTACCGTGTTTCTTAAATAAAGTGTAAACACGTCCTGTCCAACTCAGTCAAACAGTGAGACACATGGGAACGCTACTGGGATTGCTAAGAAGGATGCTGAAGCTGGCCAGGCACAGACATAAATACTCATGGTCATACATATTACACCTACTTATGTAGCTGGTTTTGTATATATGAAAAAAATGCATACTTACACAGATATAGATATATAGGGAGTTATATGTATTACTTCTGTCAGGCCTTGACTGCAAGTAGGCTTAATTTCTGGGGATTCCCACTACAACACCAGCTTTATTTCCCACTAGGAAATGTAGGGA
>NW_009953497.1:855479-871952 GCF_000747805.2 Chaetura pelagica
AGGGAAATTAAATTAACCTGTCTGGGTACTTGGTGAATATAATTCCCTATTCACAATTGATGAATCTAATAGATAGGCCTAACCAAACAGTATGTGCAGAGAAGTCATGAGACAGAAGGAAAAAGAACAGAATAATAGGCAAGAAGACAGCCTAGTTCACAAATAGCCTCTTTCCAAGGTACCTCCCATGATGGGCCAGCTAGGTTTGCTCCTCCTGTAATTGCACCATACAGAGCTTTATTGAGTTTCACAGGTGCTTCAGGACAGACTATTGCACTGCTGGTTGAAGCAGAAAATGTCTTCACGTTTACACCTGGGAATCTAGATGTTCTCCCCATGAACCACTCCTTTTAGCTGCTTCCCTTGGCTTCTCAGGAGGAGCAGCCTATATGATCCCACGACAAATCTTATCAGAAATCCCCATATTTTTTTTAGAAGCTGTGTTTTTGTTCATTCCTTGGCTCACAACTTCTGTTCCCTGTCTGCAAGCTGCAGGATCACATGAAGATTCCCCAGGCTTTTCACAATGCAATTTTATGTTCTACATTTCCCTGACTGTATAGTTGATGTTAGGAGAAATGGCCCCAAAATGTTGCAAACCATGAAATGTGAATTCTCTCTGTGAAGTTACTTTCCATCCAGTCTCCTCAGTTCTCAGCAGATATCAAGTCAATATTTGTATCTTTCTTTTCTGCCCCTCAAATGCTCTCCAGATGCAGCTGATCTTTTCTTGTAGGCATCCTTCAGTCCATCAGACAAATATCTATCTATATTTACACACACAACCATATATGTGTATACAGCTGTAAGAATTAGCAAATAACTAAATAAACAAACAGAAAAACCTGTTACACACTACAACTGCTTCATGAATTTATAACATATGGTGGCAAAGCACTATAAAAACTGTAAACTATAAAGAGGGTTACACAGTCCCATTCATTTATCATGTTACAATGAGTAATTTGTGCACTAGGCAGGAAAGAGAAAACCCACACAGTTGGAGAGTGCATATGTATTTCTGAGGCTCACACTAGAGAGCCTTTTATAAAACATACACATGATTTGAATTCCAAAGTGAAAGCTCTGAGAGGCAATGCACAGGCTAATATTGTTAAAAGGGTGTATGCAGAGCTTAGGCAGAAAGGGCACTAGCTCATGTCCTTTAATGATAAGAGTCCTTTCAAACAGTCTGGGTTCCTGCACAGTTCATCCTCTGTCCATTTAGAAGTTGAGCTCCAGTCTACAGCTATAAAATTTCTTCTTAGTGTTGTTACAAAAATGGCAAGTTGGTGCCTAAAGAAGAAACCATGTCTGGGTGCTCCTTCTGCTGATTTTGATCAGGCTTCACTCTTTTTTGCCTTCCTTCACATGTCTAGTGGGGGTTATGTTGAACCATATTCTCAGGTGGGTCCATGTACTTACGGTCCAAGCTGTGATTTGCACTCAAATCCACAGATTAAGTACAGACAAAACAAGAACAATGAATCTAAGCACTGTCTTTCTGCAGAGGGTTTCTAACCAGGGTAGTGTCTCACATATTGTATTATTAAATCACCTAGATTCTCCAGCTAGCACAAAGCCCCATAATTCCTGATTTGACATTTCGTATTTATTTTTTTTTCCAGTTGGCAAAGAGTTTTTATCAAACATATAACACTTGCCACATGCTCTGTCCTGGAAATGGATTAGTTTTCCCAGTGGAGAAAGTGACTGATGTAGGCTGCATCCCGGTTGTCGTGTCCCAGAGCAAACGGTTAAGATCTTCTTTTTGTCTCTGCAAATGCCCCGTGGAACCCTGAGCTGGGTTTGGGCCCTGGGGTCATTGCTAAGCAGTTTCTCTTTCATCCTTTTTAGCACCAGCAGACACAGCTTGAAACATGTATACAAGATGCTGCTTTACAGCATCCCTTATTCACTAGTACCTTGGAGACTCCAGTTCATTGAAAGTAATAAAACCAGATCATCAAAAAGAATTCTTTTGAACAGGCTTTGGGCTCTGCTGTGCTACTTGGTTACGGATATTCATCTTCCTGGAAACTGTGCTGTTTGATACAGTGTACCAGCATGAAAGCATCAGCTGCCTCCCTGGTGCATTAACCCCTCGAGTTTTGAAATCACGATCCTTGAATAACAAAATAGCTGCTGCTTATAATTGCTTGAGGGGAGAAGCAGATTTTATTCTCCCAGATTCATGGAGGCTGCACACTGGGGTTAGAGGGTTTCCCTATCCTCATCCTGCTCCAGTGATGCAATGGGCTGTGTACAAAAGGAAAGAGGGAGAAAAGAAGCAGTCTCTGTTGGTTCCAGCTACAAACAGGCTGCGAGGTGACTCCTGTATCAAAGGGTGCCCCAGCAGTTAATCCAAACTGAAAACACACGTGCTGAAAACACGGGCATTCTAATACTTGGGGCTCTAGCCTTCTGTTAACCTTAGATATCTCATGATCCTGTGTATCTTATAAAGCCCTGATGTCAGGGATGTAACCCAAACTCCTTTGGTTTGGCAGGGGAATAGCTGTCACTATTGTCAGAGTTGCCAGAGTTCTTGTGCTTTTTTAATCACACCCAAACCTTCCTTTCTTTCATCTGTCTTAGGCAGATAGAAAAGGAGGTTAACACTGGCACCAGGAGCATAGGTCTACAGCCACTGGCTTTCATTTCTCTAAACAGGGAAAATTAATTTCTCTAAAAGGGGAAAAGAACAAGGATGTTGCTAATTTATCCTGAGCTTCCTGTCTGAGAGACTGGCGTACTCTATTACATAGTCCTTGTATACTGTGTTTGTAACACAGGTTGGATCATAGGCTGAACTCCTGCTCTTACCTCTGTAGGGCTGCCATGCACCTCTGCCTTCAGATCTCTTTCCTTTGTTCTAGCTTCACCCTGGGGTGGCAAAGCCAGCTTGTTTGCAAAATTCCTCCATTAACACACTTGCTAGGTTCAAGATTGTCCCCTGAAGTGCAACTCATCAGGTGCTGGGGAGAAGCAGCAGAAGATGGCCACTCTACCCATCAGAGCTCTTCTTCCTTATTCTCCCTTTCCAGACCCCCTCATCACTGGCCAATAACAGAGACCCAGGTTAGATGGGTGTTTGCTATGACCTTGCACAGCTTTATGCTCTGTCTCTCCTCCTCCAGTGGTGAAACTCCTGTGCTTACTGAAAATGGGTGAAGACAGCTTTACCTTCCCAACTCACTTCTTGCTTCATAACATTTCCCTTGTGAACTCTGACAGCTGGAAAACAAGTGGTGCCTTTTCATTCACAGCTTGCAAATATATGCAAAAAAGAGAACATTCAAGTGCCCCCTTTGGGTCTCCCTGCCTGAACTTGAGCCGTGTCTGCCCTCCTGCACCCGTGTCACCAGAGGGGCTGTCTCAGACTTCAGATCTAAATCACACACCAGCAGTTGTCTCTGCAACATCCTTCTGTTTCCAGGATAGGCTCTACCAGGGACAATGCAGGAAGGAAAATGGCTGAAGTTTCAGATCAGCTCAGAATAAATCAATGCAGGATCCCCAGGAGGTAATTTTTACAGAATCGCTCTGCACCAGAACAGCAAGCAGAGAAGCAGCATCGTAGTAGCTGCCATTGATCACACTTGATTACTTATTAAAGTTTATAAGGAAGGATGTTAGAGGATAAAAATAGGAGAAGCACCTATTATGACTACACTAGAAAGATCTGAGGGGAAAGGAAGAGGAAAATAGCTCAAAATGGACTCCTACAATGTTCTCTTATGTTACAGCTCCACTTTTCTCTCTAAATTTCATCACTAGTTCATGTACTATGAGGCCAAGGTGAATCTGTCACTTGAGAGATGTCTGAGTAGAGTCAGGATGCAAGCAATAATATGTGCACAGCCTTTACATGAACAAGCATTACAAAAAGATGCCTCTTAATTCAAGTTCATTTATGACTGTTTCTGCACATCTCTGCATGGACACACACACCTCTGCGTATGTGTCTGAGGACAAGCAGTTCCCTCTTGGCATGTATGAGTGTGTGTTTGCTCAGAGACATCAATCTGACATTAGAAGATACAGATCTTTGTTCATGTGGCAGTTTCAGTGCAGTAAGAGCATGTATGTGCAGGGATGCATTAATGTCCATAGGCCAGCATGCCTCCACCCATGTGCATGTCTGATTATAGACCCCCCCAAAAGTACTGGTTTGTATGAAGAGAGCCTGAAGCAAATGGGTCCTCTGCAGAACAGCTCGTAAGCCACTGTGGGGTTAGTTAAGAAAGCAAAATCTCTTCATAAAACCTAAAATAAGCCCTACATCAAAACCAGTACAAAACAACTCTAAACCCCTAGGCTACTGCAGGATTATACAGTTGTGAAATACATTATCCAGCCTTTAAAGTCATCTTTGACTATCTGCCTGGGGTCATTCAGACAGCACAGAGTCCAGTCACATAATACAAAAAAAAAAATGAGCTTGCAGATGTTCCCAGGAAGGCAGTATGTCCAGGTCCAAGTTCTTCCTGCAGGGAGAGGCTGATAGCATTATATATTAATACCTTGTATGCCATAAGAATGGCTCAGCAGATAATTAGCTCCAACACAAACTGCTGTTAGAAGGAGGTCTACTGTGGTTGTAGGAAGAGAAAAAATGAAAAGTTACAGGACTCCTGTGATGAGTCATTGCATCAGAGGCCTAGAAGCAGCCAGGCTAGTCCTTAGCATAAGGAAGCAACAGACAATAATTTCCAATAGTAGTATTTGGATGCATTTGCAGGTAGAGTTTTCTGTTTTATCCACAGCAGGCTTGGATCTTCTGTTGACAGATCTCTTATCTCTGAGACACACCAGGGCTGAGAGAAAGGGCCAGGCATCATCCCGTAGAGAGATCCAGGCAGAGAGGAAGTTATGTGCAAAACCTCATCCAAAGAACCATGTAACCAGTAGTCCATAGTGAGCTGCTTATGCATCCAGCCTACAGCAGAAGACCCAGCCAAACCAACATGACTTTCATATACTGACCTGTCCATTTTGTTCTTACACATGGGTATTCTTGGCTGTCCATCCCCAGCCTGATCTCTTTTATTCTTCCCAACAAGCCCAGGAGAGGATGTCCAAGGAAGACAAAGCAGTGTGAATTAGCTTGTCAGCAGCTTAACCAAAGGACAAGCCAAACCAAAGCTGCCAGCACAGCTAATTCCAGCTTCACTTCACCAGGCAGCTGGATAGTTCAAGTGCAGGAAAATAAAAGTGTTCTCTGAGGCTCAGCAACCACTCTTGGGTCAACATTTGAAATGGCCAGATCAGGAGGTCCATTGTTGTGGTGAAAGGAGGTGTGGTGTGATACCATTCAGTGGATACGTTTCATGAGAAATCCTGAATTCAGAGAATAAGGGTGTGGGGCTGTCCACAGCATCAAGGCAGGATCCTCCAAGCAACAAGAACTAGTCACCAAAAATGCTGAAGTGGCAGAGGTACTCAACACCTTCTTCACCTCTTTCTTTACCAATGCTGTTGGGTCCCAGGCCATAGCAACAAAGTCCAGGTTGATGCAGACACCAACTCACTGTCAGTGAAGGAAGAGTTGAACTTCAACTTATGAACTTCAACACAGAGATTTGTAAGGTGTTGCACCTGGGAACATGCAACCCAGGAGCACAGTTCAGACTGGGATCCACCTGGCTGGAGAGCAGCCCTGTGGAAAGAGACCTGGTGGAAAGAGACGTGGGGGTCTTGGTGGTTAACAGGCTCAACATGAGTGCACAGTGTGCTGCAGTGGCAAAGAAACCAGCAGGATACTGGGCTGCAATCAACAAGGGCATCACCAGCAGAGATAAAGTAGTCATCATGCCTCTCTACTTGGCACTTATCAGACCACACCTGGAGTATTGTGTTCAGTTTTGGTCCCCACTCTACAAAAAGGATGAGGACAGGCTGGAGAGGGTCCAGAGAAGGGCCACAAGAATGATCAGAGGACTGGAGGACCTGCCATATGAGGAGAGGCTGAGAAAACTGGGTTTATTCAGCCTTGAGAAAAAAAGGCTTTGGCGACATCTTATCACCATGTTCCAGTACTTAAAGGGTGGCTACCAAGAAGATGGAGATTTCCTATTTACAAGGAGTCACATGGAAAAGACAAGAGATCAGGGGCACAAGTTGCTCCTGGGGAGATCCGACTGGACACAAGAGGTACATTTTTCACCATGAGGACAATGAAACATTGGAATAGTCTCCCAATGGAAGTGGTAGATTTTCCCACATTGGACAGTTTTAAGTCTCAGCTTGACAGGGTGCTGAGCCACCTCATATATGCTACAGTAGTACCTAGAAGGGTTGGCCCAGATGATCCCTGGTGTCCATTCCAACATGGCATTCTATGATTCTAAGAGAAAGTATGAGGTGAAATGAGGCTGTATTCTATGGACAGTAATGATAACTCCAGGGGATTTTTTTGCTCACACCAATGACTTAGATTGTCTTTTTCTTCTGTTGATTGCAACAGACATTTGCCCACCCCTTTGCTTGTTTTCCACCTGCCACAATAATGCATTTTATAATTCTTACTGGGGCAAACTGGCACAACTGTTATCTTTGTTCTACATTACAGCAACACTGAAAGGAGCTCAAAATAAAATTCGGCTGAAAGCAAATACCAGCTCAGGGTCAGACAGGTGGCTCCACTCCTGTGCAACAGACCAGTGCCAGAATGCTTCATCCAATCAGTGCCAGCAAAGGTTTCCCTGCAATGTCTCCTTCACCTTGTGTCACTACTAACCTGAAGACCAATTTCCTTACCATGGGAACTAAGGAGAGCAAGTCACTGCTTTTTAAGAAGTGATGAAGTTCCTGGCCTTGTATAACATGTCTTCTGGTGCTTATATGTCACTTGTTCCTTATGGGGTACAGCTGTGAAGTGCTTGCAGTCAATTTAGCCTTCTGTTGCTGGAGATTTACAGGAAAAAACCCACAGCCTGTGCTTTCTGAGGAGCAACGGGGACTGGAAACTGTGTGTTTCTAGAGCTGGAAACACTTGTGTTCCCACGATTGCCTGCGTGTGCAGCTGACCTCTGCAGTGTCTTGGTTCTGGTGACCTTGGGTCCAGTCTAACCAATGAGCCACCTAATAAGTTTGTGTTAACATAAGCAGAGGCAGAGGTAGTCAGAAGACATCAGAAATCAAACCTGAGAAAAGGAATTAAGGGGAGAGAATTCACTAATTTCCTCTTTGCAATGACACATGCTTTCCACTCACTTTTTTGAAATGACATTTTGTCTGTGATTAGTTTACTGTGAGCATCTCTGGTGCTGCCTCCCCACAGCCCGTTCCCTCAAGAGCAAAATTAAATTTAAGCTACTAAAGTTGGACCTTTGTGAAGTAAAAAGAATCTTTAAAAATGGATTTTTTTAAAGGTCATTTTGAACTTTATCTGAGCACACATGGAGGCACAGGCCATTCAGCTAAATAATGCCATCTGACCACCTCCTGTCACCAATACTAGGATAAGAACATCATTTATGTGATGGGGAGAAGGGAAGGCTTTCTACTCATTCCCTTTATTCCTCTTCTAATTTTTGGAGATTGTAATGCTCTTCATTTTTACAGCTGCTTCTCCACTTGCCATTTCCCTTGAAAATCTGTAGGAAAGCTCATGAACTTACATTGAAATGGGACATCCTGATTTTGACCCAAAACAGGACAGACTGAACTCCTTGCTCCCATGAAATCAAGCTGCATTCTTCAGGGCTTAAACTGCAGCTCAGCCTTAGCATGTCATGCCATGTTGGCAGTCCCTTGATAGGATGGTGTCAGAGAAGTCCATCCTTCTTCTTGGGTCTCTTTCTCTCTTCCAGTGGTCTAGCTTTGTGAGTAATATAAAATATAACCTATTATCATGTATCTAAGCACATACTTAACTTCAAGCACAAAAGCAATCTAGTTGACCTCATAAGCCCTTTGTGGTTTTATGCTTCACCGTGTGCAGGTGTAGTCTGTGAAACCAAAACCCTGCTCCAGAGGAAGCTCAGGGAAGTACAGTATTTATCCTAGCAGAGTCCCTGTCTGCCAGAGAAACCTTCACCACTGACTTGAAACATCTAGAATTAATTATCTGAACATTATCTTCAACATTATCTTAACAGCACAGGGGGGGTGGCTTTGCACTGCCAGCCTCCAATCTGAACAAGCAGGGCTTCTTCAAACCATGAACTCCATTTCCAGATGTGTCAGATCCATCTTCAGCTGTCAGGAAAGGTAAGGGGGGTTGCACACAGCTTGCTGTGCGATGAGCCCTGCGGCAGAGCTCAGTGCTGGGAAAACACTGCATGTTATTTACTGTACCCAGCTCTCTCTCCAATCATGCCTTAAACAAGACCATATTTATTGAAAAGACACTTCAAAATCTCCCATGGCCTGCTTTGTGTGAGCAGGGACTTTTCTCAAATGAAATTTCAGCACTCCACCTCTCCCTGCAATGGCATCCACGTCCCAGTTCACAGCTGCCCGGTCTCCTTGAACAAGCTTCCCTTTAACAACGTTCAAATATTTAATTTGCCAAGTGCTGTGGGAATCCCAAAGGTTTGGAAGAACTATCTATTATAAATGACAAAACACGACATTATTATAGGTAGCCTGCCTACTCGATGTTAACTGTATTCTATGCTGCTCCTTTAATGAGGCTGTCTTTCAGATCCTGTACATATTAGGAAAAGATCCTGATGCTAGCACTTCCCAGGTACTCTAAAAATTAAAACAGCCAAGTCCTTACAGCATTAAAAAAGACTGCTTTCTAAACCATAAACCCCTCACTTTCAGAGGAAGTGCTTTTAATATTCTGTTATTTAGTTGTACAGGCATTCAGAAGGAGGTTACTCCCAGGCACCCAGTGCAATTCAGGAAATGTTCCCCTGAAACCTAACAACACAGTGCCCTCTGCTGCATTTTTCTCTGACATATTAAAAGGAGAAAAAAAAAAGAAACCCTGCCATGCTTTGCAGTCTATCCTCTGGCTCAAACTGAGATAAGCAGATGGTTTGTTAGTACTTATCAATGACTCAGTAACATCCAAGGTACTACATAAAACACTTTAGCCTTGAAAAAAAAGTCAAAATAAAAAAAAATTGATTCCATACAAGGAAGAGCAAAAGCAATGGAAAAATCAAGTAGGGAACACAGAAGTGCTAGCAGCTCCACGCCTTAGCCTGGTTGTCCCTCATCTCCAAACAGAGTTCCAAACCCATTTATTTTTAATTAAATAAGTAGTTGCTACCATCTCATTGCTCTGTCCCTCCCACCACCCTCACCTCCATCCACCACATCCTCCTGTGACAAAACACAAGAACTGTGGGAGCAAAACCAAGGACATACAAGATTAGCAAGACCAAAGACCACAATATCTGCCCAATCCTGATGCTGAGTAATCTGCATCAAATGGAGCTGGCTGCAAGCAGCACCACCCCAGGAAAGACTGGCAGGCTAAGAAGAAGGCAGTTCTGTCATCCTACTCTCCATTAAGACAGCAGTGCCAGGTGGTGACATTCCCAGGGACAGGGATCTTTGTGGATTCTTGCGAAAAAGGAGGACAAACTCAAGGCAGCTGTGGGAAACTTCAAGGCCAATGCCAGCACTTCGGCAAATCTTACTTTGAGCTACTATCACTTTGGGCTCAGTTAATTAAAATCAATAAATGCTTTTGCTTTGATTTGGATTTTAGGCCTTCACTAACAGTACTAAAGGCTTCCCTTCACAGATTCACCAATGATAAAGTCAATAATTTATAATTAGCTAGAAATACCATGAATATTGTCTTGGCAAGGTACCTCTGGATACAGGGACTCCAGGGAGTGCACAGGCATTAGGATTTTAAAGCAGCATCCTGATGGTGCTGTGGCTGAAGCACAAAATAATTTAAGATACTCCAAAAGACTATGTTCAGACCTGATCAACCACCAGTGTTTGGGAATGTTTCATTCTGGTTTCTAAGTTAACCTCCTAGAAAAACAGGGACCACTTGAATCAAAAGTCAATCAGATCACAATCTCTAAAGAACCAACTGTTGAGTTTTGCCAAAGTGTACAAAACCCATCCGTTTGGCTCAAAAATTTGGCCATTAAGAAATGTTTAGATTTTGTGGATTGTTGGCCTGGTATTTGAGACTCATGTTTCCAACCCATTGTCTGCAACAGAAGCTTAAAAACTAAGTTAGAGTTTCTATCCCCATCAGTGTTTTAAGCAAAGCACAAAAATGAGGAGATAAGTCTTGAAATGCCAAGATTTGATAATAATGTCTGGGTGATGCTGTTATCTAGCAAGGTCATGAAATGCATTCCAGCAGAAGTATGGTTTTATTTGATCCTTCCCTGAAATTTGAGCTTTATCCACTTCTAAACTTCTAGAAAATGCAGGTCTGTTACATTCTTGTGCTTCCTGCATCTTCCTGGGTCCCAGCCAGGCCTGGAAGCACCAAATAACCACAAGAAAGATTGCTCCTTGCGATCACCACCCAGGAGCAGGAAATATCATGAGCCTCTTGGGCGGACCTGTTTTTACTGAGGGAACCACCCTCCTTAGCAGATGAGAAACCTTGAACGGATCCAGAAATTCAGCCAACAGTTTCTCCTTGTCAACTATTAAGAATCAACCCACTTCAGAGAAGCCGTGAAAATCCTAAGGGATGGTTTCTTTTGACATATGCAGTTAGCAACACTACTCTGATCATCAGAGAGCACAGTATGTGTGAACCATAAGGCACAAAGGGCAAAGCTCTCTACTCCAAGGATTCAAAGATGTCCAGCCTGCTTGTCCATAGCATGGAAGAAAAAACTGTGAGGGCAACTACAAACTGGGTGGGAATCTGGATGCACAGAAAGATCCTCTCTGATGCAGCCACCCCAAAGGTGAAAAATTGGGAGAATCCCTGCTCTGTTCAGCACAGTATTTAATTACCTAAAGGAAAAAGCATGTAAATAGACTTTAAGAGACACACTCGATAATAAATCTGCAACAAAAGGCAATGTAGAAATCTGTGCTTTCAAATTTATTATCTGACCTCCCTGCTGAGCATTCCTGTGCAGCTGTAGGATAAAATAAATTGGTCTAGCTAAAGAAACTGTAGGGGACATTTGAATGTTCCCTGCTCTGAAATTTTAACTTGTGATGATTCTGACCGTCTCTCTCTCAACTGGGGAATGGCACAGTCACAGAGGAGAGATCAAGACATTAGGAATTTCACTGGAAGTGAGAAAGGCAAAAGGAAGGAGACCCCAGGCCAAAACCCCTGCACTGCAAGTGCAAAAGAGTTGTCTTCCTGAAGCTGACTAGAATAAAAAAAAACAAGCTACAACCAACCTTAATTAAAATACTCTCCTGGGAAATGTGCAGCATATAGTACTACTTAAAGGAAGTGGGTTTGCTTAGAAATACAGACAAGTTCCAATATTTCTCAAAGATTAAAGACTTTTTTATCCTTTATCTTTACATTTCTTTTCTTTCCCTTTTTCTTTCAAAAAGCCCTTCTAAGAAACTTAGGATGGAAAGGTGACTTCAGTGCACAGGAGATGGACACCATGCCGTTTGTTAAAGCAGACAAGTAAAGGGCTCATCCTGTAAAGCAGCTGAGCACCAACATTTCTGTCAGCTCTGGAAAAACCTCTGTCTTGCAGCACTTAGCACAAAGGAACTGTGGAGGTCATTATTCCACGGGTTTAGATCCAGCCTGAGCCTCTCTGACTTCATTAAAGCTTCATGTGGGCAAAGGGAGCTGCTGGTCCGCATGAATCCTTGGAGCCTGACAGCCTGATTGCTTTCCCTCTCACTGCAGCCACCTGAGGAAGGAGATCTGGCACTCTTTATACTACTGTTTATTGTAAAATACAAATGATATCATCAACAAACCTTGTGCCCTACACCTCTGGGAGGAGATGTTCCCCGAGCCAAAGTGCTGGCAATCTAATTATACCGCATTCAGAAAACCTCATGCTCACCTTGACACTTTATAATAATTATATTAAATAAAATTAAACATTGTTCAAGGGACTGTAGCCATACACTTTAGACTGAAAGTGTGATAGGTAAGATTAGATGAGTCATATTCAGCAGACTCCCAGGGAGAAATTTTGAACCAGAGGGACCACGACCGCAGAAAAGCAGACATTCAGCCACCTCTCATTTGCAGGCACAAACTAGTAGATGGTTTGCAAAACCAGGAAAGTGAACTTCAAGCTCCCACTCTGTCTTTTTTTACTTTGCAAGCATGAGTTTTGCATTGAAAAAATAAATCATTAAAGGCTGCATATCCTAACTCTTCCACTTTGATTATTTCTTTTTAACTGCCTTGTTTCTGACACTCTTTAAAAAGGAGCACAATGGCTTCTCCCTATTTATTCAAGGTCTTGATGAAAAATTATTCCTGCTAGGTCTTGAGCTCCCCCCATTGACTTCTCAAAAGCAGCTAACATCTAGGCCTCATTTTAATGTTCCACACTGTTCAGGCAAGCTTTTCTGGGTGGAATGTTGAATCTTTACAACAGTGAAGATGTGATTGCCCTCTGCTGTGTGTATGCTTACTGTATTTTTGCATTAGCACCACTAACAGAAGTTATTGCTATGTCCACCTCTTCCTGTAGGGTGCTGCTATTCAGCTGAAGAGCTTGTTTTCCTCTTTCTTCAGCAAAGGAAGAACAATCATTTCTCCCTACACTCTTCCCCCCTGGCCAGTCTTTTATGATCTGAAAGACTCGCCCAGTCTTAGGCTTGGAGCCCTGGGTTATTACACACTCTCTATTATGTGCACCATCAGCACTCCACTGAGCTGGTGGTATTATATTTAATGGTGCCAAAATCTGCGAATGTGCCAGGCTTTTGACATCCTTTGTTGCGAACAGTAATCCACAAACCCTGAGCTGCAGGCCATCTGCATGTCACCCAATTTTCAACAGCCTCCAGCATGGCTCAGTCTCCATTAACTCTCCATTTTTAATGTTGACAAAGGGTGTAACCATGCTCATGGCTAAAGACTTTGGCTGTCTCCTGGCTTATGACTGATCTCTGTGGTAATTCAAGAACAGACAGTTGTTTTTTCCTGAAGAAATAACCAGCCTCTCTTTTCTTCCTTCTAACCATGAAATGCTTGTGGCTTTGGGGCAATCTGGAGCTCCTTCTGCAAAACAGGAAATGCAGTTCTAAAATGCAGCACCCTTATTCTTCTGGTGCAGACAGGACAAGTTCCCAGAAGGTCAGGGAAGGCACTGGAATAGTGTGAGAAAGAATCAGGCCACAATTTAGGGCTTTTGGTACCTTCTTGATCTTTAAGACACATTGTCTGTTCTTTCTTAGCTGTGTTACAGCATCCTGAATATATAAAAGAGGTGGCAGCCTTAGGGAATACCACTTCATAGACACATCCTCAATGGAATATAAAGCTGGAGATGGGTCATGCTGTTTCCTTTCTTAGGCTGTGACATGAGGACTGAGTCAAGGAACAAAGATGTGGCTGGGACAGAGCTCTCTGGCTATTCTTCACTGTTAAACCAACTCCCTCTAGCAGCTCAAGGCTCACAGCTATTTGAATGTACCTGCAGAATGAGAACAAGACCAGTGACACATGTATTTGATTTCAGACAGAAGGATGGTAAGGCTTTCACATTGTTGTGTTTAAAACAGTTTCTTGATTATTTTCTACCAGCCATTTGCTCCTTCCTCCAAATAACTTCTTGCAAACAACTTAATTTAGAAAATGCCTGCTATCTGCATCAATTTGTCTTCTGCAGCCTTTTTTTATGGCAGAGGTTGTCTTACTCCATGTTTTTCAGAATGGTATGTAGCTTTACACTTTTAAATACAGGCTCAGACCCTTATGATGTGAAGAGCCCTCTTAGTCCTGTGCAAGAGCTGCAGAAATGATGCATATTCTGTTCTATTCTATTAATAAGCCTCCCCTACCAGTTCCTACCTCAATACCTTCCCAAGGCACATTACGCTACATCATTAAGAACTATTTTATGTGGTTTTGTTATTACTAATCCTTAGACAAAGATGAGTGGTACGCAGGAGAGGACTGTTTTGATGACATCAGATGCTTTTACTCTGTCTGCTTATATTAGAGAAAGCACACCAAGGCCTTTCATGTGGAAGGTGGGGAACCTTACTATCATCCTGTAAGTTCTTTGCATAGCTGCTGACTAGCCTGCAAGGAGCCACAGTTCAAGCATGTTTAAAACTTAATTAAACACATATTTCACTCTCCTGTGTTTAAAAGTTTCCTAGTTCTTTCCACAAGCAACTTGCCCCTTCCTCAGAATCTCTTGTTGCAAACCACTTCACTCAGAAATGTTTACAATACTTCTGCTGTTTCAAATATTTTGACATAGCCTCTCGGTGAGTGGAATGGTTGTCCAAAGAGCTCTAGCCAAGCCCTGAGATCTACCTCCAGCACACCTGAAGAGTAAGATCTTGAGATCTGAGTATGATTTAGTATTCTGAGGGAGAAAAAAAAGCCACAGAAGAGAAGGCAGGTTCAGGGCCTGCACTGCTACCAATGATCAAACCCACCATAAGCTACTGAGGTACATGGGCAGGCTATTAATGTGGTGGTCTCTTCCCCTCTAGAACTGAGCAGTCATCTTCCCTCTTCTTTCTGCAGCTTTCAATCTTTTCCTTTTCTCTCAACCATCAACAGTGACTGCCAACATGGCAAGATCTTACCTCCCTGTTCTCTCCTTCACTCCAGCTTTATGGAAAGTAAAGCAAAGGAAGGTACTGCCATTAGAGTGTTTCCAGACCACCCATCTGTGTTCTGAGTTCACTCTGTCCTCCTCACCCCTTCTTCAGAGAACCACAGAATGGTTTGGGTTGGAAGGGACCTTTAAAGGTCATCTAGTCCACCCCTCCCTGCAATGAGCAGGGACATCTTCAACTAGATCAGGTTGCTCAGAGCTTCATCCATCATGACCTTGAATGATTCCAGGAATGGGCACCTACCACTACTCTGGGTAACCTGTTGTAGTGTTTCACCACCCCCACCCCCATCGTAAAAAATGTCTCTTTTATACCTAGTCTGAACCTACCCATTCTTGCTCTAAGTTACCAGTGACAATAATAACCAACAGCAGAAAGAGCACAGAGGGAGGAAAAAAAAAACACACAAGTGACATGATTTGCCTTGGATATTTATTCCTCACGGGACTTGGCACATTGCCATCAGTGTTGAGCATTTCAACAGAAAAAAAGATATTTTGAATATTTATTAGTCTTTGACTTTCCTGGAGCTGATGGATGCCAAGTTCAATATGGAAACTCTCCAACTTTCAGACAGTGACACAAACCCTTGGGTTTGCGATATTAATTCCTGTAAGAATCCCAAGGGTAATGACATGTCTCATCAGGTAAAAGGAGTCTGAGAAGGAGGGAGAACAGTGGCTAGTTCTGGTCCTTGTGTGTTATGCCAAACCTTAGACCTGCAGTTACTATATCCATCTTCCTACATGCTGGTACTGAAATAAAAGGCTGCAAAACTGAGATTTGTTTTTCTCTGTGAGGAGTGTAGAAACACTCTAAGTCTAGAACCCTTTCATTGGCAACACTCAAATAAATGTAATACACATTTTTTCAAGCTCACTGGGCAGTGAACACCACACATGATCAAAAAGGAATGAAGCAAGTTAATTCAGTTGTCTCCCACCAGGCCCATTTTCATCACTGGTGGCATTACAGCTTTTATATGTGATTATTTTTAGCAGTAGTAAGTAGCAGCAGGGCTGGTCTGTGGCAGGCAGGGGAAGGAGCACTGGACTTTTTTACTTACTTTGTTACAAACTTTCTATAGAACGTTCTTAAATCGCCTCGTCTCTGTGCTTTCCTCACCTATGGGAAGTAATTTCTGTCACTCGGAAGCTTGCAGGGTTTGATTTAGCAGCATGAGTGAAGCTCTTAGGTGTTAAACCAGGACAAGCCGTTGTGATGGTTTCCAGAAAGCTGCTGGTGCAACCGGTAAACCCTGGTTTGCTGTTCAGGGAGATGGCCAGGTCCTTGGGAACCCGGCACACATCCTGCCGTTCCCCAGCCAAAAAACCCACCGAAGCAGAGGAGTCACCAGACGAGGCTGCCCCTCTGTGCCGCCATCCCGGCCCTTCCCGCTGCTCCGGCCGGGAACGCAGCCCCTTCCTCCCCAGTCCCGACAATCACTGCGATTCTTGGGAAGCGAATACCCAATCTCATCAGAGGTGTGTGTACTGATAAGCAGTTCCAGAGGTTTCATGCCCCCTTGACCGTGTGGTGTGCAAGAAAAGGAAGCCTCCTGCTCCTGTCTTGGCTGCTGTGTCCTCAGGCCACGATCCGCTTTACTACAGGACAAGCTCCCCGCGCTGCCCTGCCCTCCCTGTGCACACCAGGCCCAGGCAGCAGGCGAAGGCGGGTGAGGGAAACTCACCCCCTTCTCCCCCACGTTGTAGGCACCGAGGGGGGGAAAAACCCGCCCCCGCGGGTGCTTGTTCCACGGCGCGACAACCCGCCACC
>NW_009953497.1:872837-874250 GCF_000747805.2 Chaetura pelagica
GGCCCGCCCGGCCGGGAGAGGGTTGGAAAGCAGAGGTTGCGGGGATGCTGCTCCTCCGCGCGGCACCCCGGGGGTTTAAAGAGCACAGAAGTAGCGCCCCATCCATCCCGCTTCAATTAAGTACCACCCCTCGGGAACCCCCTTATCAGGCTTGAAATGAGGCAAAGATCCTAACAGGGATACTTGGTGCTTCTTTCCTTTTGCTACCGGAGTGAAGGTGAACGTTTGAGGAGTTCCACGTCTGCGTGCTTGTTCCTCAGCCAAACAGCTTTAGTATCCGTTCCTTGGAGTCAAGGTGCGGGTTTTGTTCCTTACTTTTGGAAAACTTAGCAGTGTTCAGCTTGAACAAAGTTGCATCCCTGGGGAGGAACAAGTTCAGTTTTCTGCTGTTTCGAAATTTAAGGGAGAAGGTTGACTCTATAGCAGGAGTGCTAAGTTGTAAATGGTGGTCATAATGTGTGCTTAACAAAACAAAAAAATACCCTAGTGATTAATAGTGATGTTGAGAGGAAAATACTCATCTAGGCCTGGTTTCACGTCAGTATCACAGGGTAGCTGTAACTGCTGAGCTAGAGTTATTAAAAAAAAAAACAGGATCTTCATTAGAATTTTATGAGACTGACACACTGTATCCATAACCTGCACAGAATCTGGGTGTTTGTAGACCTTGTTATTCTTGGATGTTTATTAAGAGCATTTTATGAAAAGTTAATTAAACCTCAGAACACTGTATTTGTTGTGGCTGTGGTGCAAAAACGTATTTGGAACTGTGGGATCAGGTCCTGGATTCCTCAATGAAATGGACAACTAGAAAAACACTCAGAAACTGCACTCCCATGTCCAAATAGCTCATTTTTTGGGAGAAGATACGATGACACTGTTGTAGAAAATTTAAATGAATGTATCCTATCTTATTTGCAAGTCAAGTCTTGCTAAAATGCGCTTACTTTCCCACTTAGTCAATGGAGGTTGTAGTAAATGAAAGAGTGCTGAAGACTTGCTCAAGTCTAGTCTGGTTGACAAAGGGTATCTTCTGCTGAGGATTTCAGTGCTGTCCATTGAGAAATACTTAGTTGTGCCCATCTGAAATTCTCTGTGTACTTTTAGTAATTGTTATTGCTCAAGTGCTGACATGCATGGCACTCAGGCCAGGGTTTCCAGTGTTTTTGAGATCACACGATGGCATAATAACTTTTTAAACCTTGCAACCTTTTCCTTCATGTGTTTCTGGTGTTGTGGTAGGTCTAACACAAGGAGCCTAAGGGTAAACCAGACATGATTGTAGTCCAGTGATTAAACTCAAGATGAATGTTCTTCCTGTGTTTGTTCAGAGCTTTTCCATTAGGCAGGTTTACTTGCTTCAGGGAGGCAATCAGGTTTGAGGAATATTATTTTTATTGTCTTGGAAAGGGA
>NW_009953497.1:874430-883913 GCF_000747805.2 Chaetura pelagica
AAGAGTGAATATCATGACTAGGAGGGCCCTCTCTCATGACCCATTCTGAGAGGGCGAGATGAAAAATCCTATATGAATCTTTATGAAGGAACAGGTGATAAACTTTGTGAATTGTAAGAAAGAGCTGGTTGTTGTAGTAGGCAGATTTCCTTGGCTTACTTTCCTGTTGGAACAGAAGAGAAAAGTAATAAAAAAAGAACGTGTAGAAGAGGTATATATTGCAGAGGAGCAATTAGAAGAAAGCTTATGGAAGAAGGAAGCTGCACATGTAACATTGAGTGATAAAACAGATAAATATCTGCAGCAGTATAAGTATTAACAACCACTCCCACTGTAGACTTAAAAAATAGTGCAAGGAGAACAATGGGTAATGCAGAAGTCTTCCTAGTTGTTCTAGTCTATAGAATTAATGAAGTGAATATAATTTGAAAATGTAGTTACAGCTTGGGTACTTAGTCTGTAATCACTTAGTTTTGAGTTTCTAAAGACACATGTATATGAGCAACGTATACTGTGTCTGTCTTTTACTGTGAATGGTTGTCTGTAGTGTGTTTCTGGTAGGTTTAATTGAAAAACTGCTGGTGATTAGCACTAGTGTAGAGAAAACTCATGCTCTGAAAGGACCTAATTTGGCTGAGTGGCTTTCTTGATCTGCATTTGTGTTAATTTTAAGTTGAAAGTTTTCACTGTATCCTTCTTTCACAAGTTGGTCTAATAGCTCTTTTGCTCTCTTCTTAATTTTGGCTTTACAATGTCAGGTGGCAGCAAGTTTTCTGGTGTATGTATTTTATGGAGGTTTAGCTCCTTTTCATTTTAAAATTGCTTTATGGTAAATGTAGCTGTTGCTGTTTGCTCCAGTGAGTATTTGTCAGAAATAATTTCCTGTTCCTCTTATCTAGGTATTGCTCATGATGTAGGTTCTTTCTACTCCTCCTAATAATTTCCTTTTCCAAACTGAAATAATCTGTTATGTCTTGCCTGTATTGAAGATTTTGTAACTGATTATATACTTGTTAGTTTCCTTCTGTTTCAATAGCACAACATAAGCATGTTCTATTCATAAGTATAAAGTGCAATAGATAGCCCTAATTACAGTGCTGACATTTGTCTTTTTTCTCTTCTCCATATCTTCAGTGGAGAGTACAGCTTGCCTAAATGCATTGTCTTAAATCTGTCCTTTCTTGAATGTAATCCTTTCTTGTTCTACTGATGTACTGTGTTCTATCCTCTCCAGCTGCTGTTGCAATGCTTTAGCAGTTTAAAAAACTAAACAAACCAACCACAATGAAAACAAAAACCCCAACTAATTGAAACTTGCCGGTTGTTTTTCTGTTTTGCTGTAGTCTAAACTAGAAGCCAAGTAGCTACATGTGTGACCTCTGTCCAGATTGTTTGTTTACTACTTTGTAGCAGCAATCCCTTTAAGCTTTGTTTTTTAGAACTTCCATGAGAGCACCTTGGGCTTTGTAACAGCAGTCCATGGCCATAGTCATTCCAGTTAGAAGTCTGAATGTAATGGTGAGTTTAGGACAAAAGTTTTTAGGGTCACCTGAGTGGTTAGAGGACTGGGGCACAGGATGTGTGAAGAAGGAGCTCAGCTCTAGTTCAACCTTGAGAAGGCTAAGAAGAAATTTTATTTGCCGTTTTCCACTACCAAGTGGGAAGACAACCAGACTCTACTCAGAGCTGCAGAGGGGAAGGACAAGAAACAGTAAATACAAGTTGCAATCAGAGATACTCCAATGAGATAAAATGGAAATTCTGTATTGTGTAGGATGGTCAAGCATTGGAATAGCCCAGAGAGGTGATGGGCTCTCTAAGTAGATACTCAGAACTGGAGTGGACAGTGCTTGAGCAACCTGATCAGCCTTCACATTTCTTCATGCTTTAATTAGGGAGTTGGATCAGATGAACTCCAAAGGTCCCTTACAACTTAAATTACTCCAATTGTAGAACTAATGTGATCAGGTATGCAAGCAGAGATTATTTTTGTATATTATGATCTAAGTATGATGTGGTAAGAAACTTAACATGCAGTTGGTACGGAATAACAAAAGCTTTGTGTTTGTCTGTGTAAAGCTGAAACTCCAGTAGAAAGCACTGGAATACTTAACCTTTGGTGTAGTAACAGCATGGATTGCAGCAGAATTTAAAACATTTTATTCATCGTGTGTTTGACATCTTTAAGCTTGTTAGGTGTGATTTAACTTACTCTTAGTGAAGTGTTGTCAATAAATTCAAAGCTCATCAGAAAGTTGTTTATAAAATATTTATTCTGAATTTGCAGCACCTTAGTGTGCTTAATTGTTGAGACTATGCTGGCAAGTGGATCCATCACACAGTGCTTTGAGCTCTTTTCACCTCCAGAGATTTATGGTTAATGGAGGTATTTTTTTTTACACGTTGCCTTACAATATTTATCTGAATGGGCAAGTCTGCAAATTATATTTCAAAGGAGTAAATACTGCCATATGTAATACTAGATCTTGTGCAGTGAGGTATGGCCTAGCTCATCTGGAAGGATAGTTCACAATTTCAGTACTACCAGTTTAGAAAGTAATGTTACTGTAAAAATCTCAGTTCTAAAAGTCTATATGTTTTGAATCTGAGAATACTCTCTGTCCACTCAAAACTTGTGTTGGAAAAACACCCAGAACTGTCAGGGCTGAGGCAGCCATAAACCTCAACTAAGTTGTTATTTAAGATGGATTTTTTTCTTCTTAAAACTAGGTTTGTGTATAGGGTTATTTTATTTTTGCTGACTTCTGGGTGCATGAAACATGTTTCTAGGACATGTTCTAGTAATACTGTATCTGAGTTTAATCTTGACAGTGCAGAAGAAAAGTAGCCTAGGCAGTGTCTTGCCAGTAGTAAAAGCTTTTCCTAAAGTCTAATCTCAATCTTTACAGTTCAAGACATTGGTTCTTCTTCCACTCACTACTGCTTCTCTTTTTCCTTGAGATAGTCAATTATTTAAACACAGCTATTTCTTTCCCCACTTTTCTGTGTTAAACCCAACTCATTAACTCCTGACAGTAATTGTTCTGTTCTTGTTCTAAAACTTTTGAGGTACAGCAACCAAAAGGGGCTTTGGGGTTGGTAGGTATGAGCTGTCCTGGTGCTGATTACACTTAGAGTCTTACCTTTACTGCAGCTTTTTATAACACACTTTTACTTGACAGTGTTTTGTATGTTATCCTCCACTCCTTTTATTTTCCTCTCAATATTATCAAGAAATCTGGCTGCTACTTTCTCTCTCTTGATATTTGTCCACATGACAGTTATTTTGGGGGCTTTTGCTGTCTGTCAGGGATGCAGAACTCTGTAGCTAAGCAAATTGTATATAGTAACTGTTTCTGAAGGTACTGACACTTGTGTTGTTGCTGTGATGTGGGATGCTTAATCTGAGTGCTGTTAAATAGCCCGGCTTTAAGTGAGGAACATGCAGAACATGGAAGTCATGCCAAACTTTACCAAAGCCACATAGAGCTAGGCACTCACAGTGTAATAACTGAGACCTAAAAGTCACCTGTGTATGTCCAGCAATCCAGTTTTACCCTGAGCTGTTTATCCATCCTGTGAAATGTTTGCGTGGTGTCTGCTTCTGTTGCAGGTGAAGGAACTCTTCCGCTCCATGCGTGTGGAGTACTATGCTTTGGAACTTGATGTAACTGGTAAGTAAAGAAAACCACATGCTGTTTAATGTAACTAAAAATGGGTGACTGTACATGACTCCTGAAGCTGTCTTGAACTACTTGGAAGATATGTAGAACAATTAAAATCAATTTTAATCTATGCAGAGATAAAAGCAATTAGGCTTCAATATGGATTTTAACACAGAATGTGTTTTTAATGTAACTGAAGGCATTGACTCTTGCTATACAAATCATCAGCTGATAGAGGATAAAAGATTTTATTTCTTTTTTGGGATCTCGTCTTTGGGGAAAAAGCCTGTGGTGTTTTTCTCCCACCTCAGGTTAGTTTGTGGCCTTAGATGAGTTGTTAATGTTTGACTTGGTATATGGGTGACCTTCATAGGGAAGACTGCTGAGTCACTGAAAGGAAGGGTAAATTCCAGAACTTTGGCTGTTGCTAGTTTGAGGTGTCTTTTTAAAGCCCAAGCTGCTTTAGTTTTAGTACGTGTGCTGCCTTATGCATGTATGTACCTAATGAATGTAGCTTTTAATGCAGTTTTCAGAAGTAGTTTCTAACGTAATTCTTAGTAAACTCTTAATTGCACTGATGAACATGTATTATCAATTTTTTTTCTGGGTAAAACTTAAGTTTCCGGTGCTTTTTTTAACGTGCTAATGCATTTAAGTGTTCATGTCTAAGCAGTGTTTGGAAAAAATATATTTATTGATCCATAGCATCTCTCCTTACTTATTTTTACTTTTTATTAAAGTTAAATAAAAGAGAAAGTACAATGCACAGTCATTTTTTTTTCTGAAATTACTCCTAATTAGTAATGTATTTCCCTTGCAATTGCTTTGATTACTGATACTAAAAGTGAGAATACCTTGGACAAAGTGATAACTGTAAATATTCCTTTCCATATTTACTGCTGGAAGATCCTAATTGAGCCTGTGTAGGTGCTGATGGTTCAGATGACAGGTCAGTCAATTATAATCTTACAAGAAGAATGTTTAAGACTGTGGTGAGTGGAAAAAGTCTGGAGATAACTTTAGGGCAAGTGGAAGAGAATGTTGAGTCGTCTTATCACATTATTCTCATAATACAAAGCTGCTGGACAAAACTATGTGCATTTACACAAGGCATATCCTAAAACCAGATGGTTGTCCTGAAAGAAAAGCTGTCTGTATGATCCTGTGTGGTATCTAGAAAACAGTTTGTGTAGAACTAAGTGTGACACTATTAGGAAGAGACTGATGAGAGTCCAGGAAATACAGGGACTAAACTCTTCAACTTTACTCCATTCTGTAGAATTATGACCTGAAGCAGCAATTTATCCTTGGTGTTTAAGCATGCTTTTTTGAGGAGCAGTTTCTAAAGACTTGCTTATGTTCAGGAAATCTACAAAAGTGATTCTTGTAATACAACTGTTTTCTTGGCAGGCCTGCAGTGTATTTCATTCCAAACTTTAATTCAGATTGTTTTAAAAGCTTGATTCTTGAAAATTGTTCTATAATCTCCATGTTTCTTTTAATCATAGATGATGGACCCAGTATTCAGCAAGTGTTAGCAGAGTTAACTAATCAGAGGACGGTGCCTAATGTATTTGTGAATGGAACTCACATAGGTGGCTGTGACGCAACTTTGAAGGTAACCTCTCTTTAAAAATCACCTGGAAATAGACAAGACTGCTGAGTGAATTTGCTATTTGGTTATAATTAAATTTTGCATGATGTCTCAGACTGGATGACCTAGGTCATAGAATCATAGGGGTTGGAAGGGACCTCGAAAGATCATCTAGTCCAACCCCCCCTGCCAGAGCAGGGTCACCCAGAGCACATCACGCAGGAACGCATCCAGGTGGGTTTTGAATGTCTCCAGTGAAGGAGACCCCACAACCTCCCTGGGCAGCCTGTTCCAGTGCTCTGTCACTCTCACAGTAAAAAATTTTTTTCGGATATTCACCTTGAACCTCCTATGCTCCAATTTGCACCCATTACCCCTTGTCCTATCACTGGTCATCACTGAGAAAAGCCTAACTCCATCTCCCTGACACTCACCCCTTACATATTTGTAAACATTGATGAGGTCAGAAGAGACATTCAGTTTTTGTTTGCTGAGAAATGTGTGTGGTAATTTGATTTTTTTTTTTCTTCCCAGGCTTATCAAGATGGATCACTGCAGAAACTTCTTGGGGATAGCAAAGATACAGAACCCTATGACTATGATCTCATTATTATTGGTGGTGGCTCAGGTGGACTTGCGTGTTCCAAGGTACGATGGCAAACTTTCATTAGATTAGTACAAGGCAGACAGTTTGAATTTTTAATTGGCCAATCTGGCATTTTCGGACTGCTCTAGATCTTCCTTCACAAGTGCCTTCTGGGATGTTGGTTATAAACTGTGGTCATTATCAGCCTGCGCAGAGTGGCACTAAGGGACAAGGCACTACCCAAGCATTCGCGCACAATTAAAGGAGTCACACACACCCCACCTGAGACTTTTAACTGCTAGAACCACAGTGAGTGGTTCCAATGAGCCCACCTGGGCACCTTTCAACTCCTTGCTCACACACACTGAATTTCATGGAATACAGGATAGCTGGCTGAACCTTGTTTGGGCCAAGATTGCTGTAACTGTGCAGGAGTTCTTAAACAGATTTGAGGAACCTAAAGATTTAATCCAAGTCCTTGACTGAGTCTACTCACTGTTTGATCTTTCAAGGCCTTGGAAGTTTCTTGAATGGAGTATAATAGGATTATTCAGGTTGGAGTGGATGTTAGGAGAATGTCTAGTCTAAGCTTCTGATCCAAGCACAGTGAACTGTGAGGTCAGACAAGATTATGTAGAACCTCACCCATTTGTGTCTTAAAAGTAGCCAGGAGTGGAGATGGCACAGCTTTTCTGGGAAACCTATTTCACTGCTCAAATGTCTTAATGCTGTGAAAATTCCTTATATCTGTTCTGAAGCTATTGTTTCAACTAATGGTCATTCTCTGTTGTCCCTTCACTTTACGCCAATGTGAAGAGCCTGGCTAAGTCATCTTAATGACTCACTTGTAGGTATGGAAAGGCTTCTTCCAAATCCACCTTTTTTCCAGGCTGAATGCATCAAGTTCCTTCACCCTTCTTTTAAGGCATGTGTTCCAGCCCCTTGAGCATCTTGGGGCTGGAATTTTCAGTTTATTAACATCAAGGGGTTTTTTTCCTTCATGAACATTCCAATTCAGGACTGCCCTCCTGAGAGGAAAGGAGAGCTAACACCATGAATATTTACTTAGATGAGGGAGGTAGAAGATCCATCTCATACCCTCTTCAGGTTGTGACTTTTGACAGCGTAGGATGATGTGGATGCAGCATTGAACATAAACATCCATTCAAAGTTTGGAAGAAAGTAATAGGTTTGGAAGGATTTCAATTTTTGTCTAGTGAAGGAGGGAGAAAAGCCACATATGATAATGAGACTAATGAGCTAAGGAGCCTTCTGTTAGTGCTAAGTATATCATGACCATAAAGGACAGACAGGCTTTCTTGTTCATGCAAAAGTTCAGTTATGCTGACTTGTCTCTATCTTTTACAGGAAGCTGCTGCCTTTGGAAAGAAAGTAATGGTATTAGATTATGTTGTTCCAACACCTCTTGGAACCTCATGGGGTAAGCTTCTGTTAACTTGTATTTTAACAAGTTTGAGTGTCAGTCATGCAAAGTGAGTTGTTCAATGTTATGGATTTGTATTCTTAGAAATTGTGGCTGAATTCCTTGTAAGTCTGGAACATAGATAAGAAGGGAGTTGTTTTCTTGGCTTGCCTGCTTTTCTGGATAATAATTTCTGTTTTGTGCATTGGTCAATATCTGTTCTTTTGACAAATGTAGTTCTGGTTCTGTTCCCTCTCACACTGTCTCTATTTAGTGTGTATGTGCATGTTCACATTCTTGTGTTCGTGGGTTTTTTTGCCTTTTAGTTCATCTAGTTCTATTTCATGAACAACTGATCTAGGCCACCTCTAGACCAGTATGACTATGGCTATGTGTGCCTCACCTTTCCATAATTAAAGACAGCTGCTGCCTGACCTTATTAATGCTATTGGGAGTTGACAATGAGTGAGTAACTTCATTGGTGAAGTTTTATTGGCTCGAGGTGTGAAGTCATAGCTTTCAAACAGATACATATTTCAGATTCCACATAACAGGTGATACTAAACGCTAGGAACTCTGTGCTTTTTGCCTTGTTTACTTGCCAGTTTGACTAAAATCTGAGGCACTGTGGAGTAGGTATTCTTTGTTCAGTGAGTCAGGTAATCTCTTAAACCGAATACAAACTGTAAGCTTAGTACTCTCATTATATTTTAAAATCTCTTACAACAGAAATTTCATGTTGCTTGTGTGACTGTAGCAAACATCAACAGATATATGGGTGATTATACAAAGCACATGATAAGAAAAGCATGAATATCCTGTTCATGCAGGTAATAACATGATTCTTTCCATCTTAGGACTTGGTGGTACGTGTGTCAATGTAGGTTGCATTCCTAAGAAGCTCATGCATCAAGCAGCGCTTCTGGGTCAGGCACTCCAAGATTCAAGGAAATATGGGTGGCAGTATGAAGAACAAGGTTAGTAAGAACACAATGAACAGACCAAGATGGTGTACAGATGGGAGTCTGAGCTTAAGATCTTTCTTGTACTTTGGACTTAATAAACTTAAGGCAGAGTTGAGCAGTTTTCTTAGGTGAATCAGAAGTCATCCTCCTTCTAGTCATAGAAACCTTAAAGTTAAGTTGTGGTTTGTTCTCTGTGTTATTGGAATTAAAGAAATTCTAGAATGGGCATATTTCAGATAGTAGCAAGTCAGGTAAATATTAGCATAGTAGAATAAGACTTGAATAAGTATCCTTATTACTGATAATTATGTTCGGTTAGCATGATGTATAATGAATAAAATCTTAAGTATTTCTTTAAGGGTTCATTGCACTTTGATTTCTTAAAATGTGAAATTGATATCTTGTTCCAGTTAAACACAACTGGGAGGTCATGGTAGAAGCAATTCAAAACTACATTGGTTCTTTAAATTGGGGCTATCGAGTGTCCTTAAGAGAGAAGTCTGTGACATACATGAATTCCTATGGAGAATTCATTGAACCACACAAAATTAAGGTATGTGCCGTGTTTGAAACCTGTAGTTGGGAGGGAAAACTAGTGATCTAAACCATATCTTTAAAATCCATCAAGGAAAAGGCTTCATCTTGACATTGCCAGCTTAACTGAAGTAAAAAACTCATTTGTGAAATAAGTTATTGATTCAAATTATTCTTGTATTTCAGTACATGCCACGATGTTTGCAAACCTAGTAACTGTTGTGTCAGAGTAATGTGGGTATCTGTAAACTTAGGTCTTGCATGAATAGAGCAAGATTGTCTCAATTGCTAACTTTGTGACTGAGGGCAGCAGCCCACTTGCAAAATCTTCAAAGTAAACCACAAAAACTGTTGAAGTCAAACTCAGATTAAGCACTTGCATAACAGCACTGCCAGAAGCTTGTGCTGTATCAGCATAAGAATTAAACTATGAGTTTTGCAAGAGAAGCATGTGTTGGCAAACCTACTGTAAGTGATCACATTGTTGCAAGGTTAACTTAGAAGATGGGCACACTCAAGACAGCTGTTTGGTTCAGTGGGTGTTTGTCTGTTTTCACTGAGTTTATGAAGGCTGAACTACATGTGTTTCAAACCGAGAGACCAGCACTGAAAAGAGTAGGATGCTCAGCTTACCTCATCTACCCACTGTTCCTGGAATGCAGGTCATCTACTTCAGTGTCCTTAGTCTATAAATGAAGTAAAACAGGCTTTCAGCA
>NW_009953497.1:884035-959848 GCF_000747805.2 Chaetura pelagica
AGCAGGAGGTTGAGCTAGATGACCTCCTGAGATCCCTTCCTACCTGAATTACCTAATGACTCCATGAGGAGGAAGTTTCCCTTCATCTGTGCTGAAAAAACAACTGAAGAGCAGGAATAAAGATCAGATTTTGAGAGAGGTGCCAGATGAAATTTCCCAAGTCCAAGGGCCTTTAGACGTCAAATTAGTTTGAATTAATGTAAGGCTCATAGGCTCTCTGAAGTCATATCACTAGATAGTGGGTTTTTTAATGTCTACACTAGCCTAGTGAATGTTATTCTATCACCAGCATTGTGTTGGCCTTTTACTGGAAATGAAGGGTGCGGGGATTTAATTTGTTGTGGCTTTTCATAACTTGAAAAAACTTGTGAACAATTCCATCTAAATGATTAGGCAAAATGGGCAGGATTTTGAAAGAGTAAATGATGCTAAGTGCTTTAACTAATGTGAGAAAAGCCTGATAGTTTGAAACATGAACCTGTTGTTCTTCAGTGGCCTGCATGGCTACTCTAAATGCATTAATTCTTGTTTCAGATTGCTTATTCTTGAATATTAAACATAACCACAATATATAAGGGGAGGATTACATGGTGGGGTTTTTTATTTCCTCTTAAAACCTGTGTCTGTGCTAAAGACTTTCTTAATTGTGTCTATATGAACAGGCAACTAATAGAAAAGGACAAGTAACCTATCACACAGCAGAGACTTTTGTCCTGGCAACAGGAGAAAGGCCTAGATATCTAGGTATCCCTGGAGATAAAGAATACTGTATTACAAGGTGAGATGGAAAGGCATATTTTTTTTGTCTCTGCTTTAGTGTTTGCAAACGCAAACAAGCTTGTGTGGAGATAACCTTGTAACTTACATTTCTTTTCTCTTTAGTGATGACCTCTTCTCCCTGCCTTACTGCCCTGGCAAAACTCTAGTTGTGGGTGCTTCCTATGTGGCTCTAGAGTGTGCAGGATTTCTTGCTGGTCTAGGGCTAGATGTCACAGTGATGGTGCGTTCCATACTGCTTCGGGGGTTTGACCAGGAAATGGCAGAAAAAATAGGTGCTCACATGGAGACACACGGTGTAAAGTTCATCAGGAAGTTTGTACCTGTTCAGGCAAGTGCTTTCTTCAGTTTTTTTCCCCTGCACAAAATTACTTTAAACAGCACATGTAAAATGCATATGTTGTCTGGGAAGGCTTTGGTGCTGTAGAAGAATAAATGTTTTATGAGGTCAAGGGTTTTTTACTGCTGAATGGTAGATTAGTAGGTCAAGGTTTGAAGTGACAAAGTAAGTGAGCTCTGCTCCTTGAGGTAATTCTAAGCTTACAAAATATTTATACAGGTTGACCGGCTGGAGGAAGGCATGCCTGGAAGACTGAAAGTGACAGCAAAGTCTACTGAGGGATCAGAAATCATTGAGGGAGAATATAACACTGTAAGTACTTCTAGGTTTGAAGTAACTGAGTAAAGCAGCACACACAATAATGTATTAAAATAGTGTAAAAGTTCTTCAGGATAAAAGCAAAGAGAAATCTTTTTTTAAAAATTACTCACATAAGTTACTGGCATAAAATAATACATGCAAATTCAATATTAATCTTCAATTGAGACCTGTGAGCAGAATTGATGATACTTTAAGTGTCTGGAATTTAGTTCATATAAACTGTTGTTGCTTCTATCTTTGTTCTGATATCAATATTTTACTTTCTGTTCCATCTCTGAAACAAGTTGCACATGGAAGAACCTGAGCTGTTGGTGCCCCTTTCAAAAACATTTGGAAAATTCACTTGAAGCATATGCTTCACATTATTTGCATAAGACCAAAGGAAGTGTTAATAATGTTCATTATGCTTTTCTTGCATAAAATTATTGCATTTAATTTTTGTTTTTTAGGTTTTGATAGCCATTGGTCGTGATGCATGTACCAGAAATATTGGTTTAGAGACAATCGGTGTCAAAATCAATGAGAAGTAAGTATTGCTCAATTTCCTTAAACCACTGGATACAATGATTTTTGTTTACCTCTCTAAAAAATACTGGTATCTTTTTAGCTTTTAAAATCCTCAGTCTAATGCCTGGCAATTTTGGGAACCCCTAAAACCATTTCTCTCCTAGATTTGAATACAGTTGTCCGTTAACTGTTTCTTTAACATGTATATTGTGGAAGAACTATTCTGAGCTAATGCCTACTTCTTGTCCATTGTGTTTGAGGATAATATATTTTAGTAGCACTACAGTTTAATATTCTGTTACGTTCAACGTTTTATTCAAATTGTGGTAAATTAATCTGGGGCTTTAAAGAGGCAGCAAACTACTCACTTCCTTCAGATCCAGCTTTTTTCTTGTTTCTCCCTGGTGTCAGTGCAAAACTGGTGGAAAGGAAGTGGTGGGATTATGTTCTTCAGGAGCTAACAATTTACTAAGCTAACTTAATTAAACATGTGAGTGATATTGCATCTGTTTTTCTCCATTGGGGAAAATGTACATTGCAAGCTGTAAAAGCTGTAAAAATTAATAAAGTCCAAGGTTGTCAGAGTAACTTCATTGTCCTCAGACATGCACTATTGCTTCTGTCAGAACTCACCCACTGAATACTGACTTCCACCACGTGTTTGAGGTCCCTGATGCTCTGAAGAGTTAGCATTTGAGGTAAAAAAGGCATAAGCATATTTAATAAAATGTGATCAGTAGTTAGAATAACATCTTTGTAGCAGAACTCCCCCTTCTGTTTTCTGCTGAGCTCTGAGGAAGGCAGAACTGAACTCTCTCCTGTTTTCTGTTTATTTTAAAGGAATGGGAAAGTCCCTGTAAATGATGAAGAACAAACCAATGTGCCTTATGTTTATGCTATTGGGGACATACTGGATGGAAAGCTTGAACTTACTCCAGTTGCCATTCAAGCAGGGAGACTGTTAGCTCGCAGGCTTTATGGTGGTAGTTCCACAAAGGTAAAGCTATAAGAGTGAAACTTGTTTCTATGCTTTTTGCCTCAAAACTACAGTAATGCAAGTTGATTTGCCCACTTGACTGTGGGCATTGCAAATGTTTTGTAAAAAAAAGTGCTAATACAGGTTTTCTTCTGTACTGCATAGAACTTGCATAGTCTAAATATAAATTTTGTTTTTTATTTTTAGTGTGACTATATCAATGTACCAACGACAGTGTTTACTCCTTTAGAATATGGCAGCTGTGGGTTAGCTGAAGAAAGAGCCGTAGAACTACATGGAAAGCAAAACTTGGAGGTGAGAGCACTTGTTTAACTTGTTGCTTGAGAGTGTTCTGTTTGGGCCTTGCTGCTTTTCACTCAAGGCATAATGTTAAAATTAGAAGGTTAGCTAGATAGGTCTTTGTGAAGTGTCATCTGGCTAACAAGGGTAGTGGACTTCCAGAAATCCAGGACTGGACTTGATACCATCTCAGTTGTGTGTAGCTATTTGTGTGTGACTGAGGAAGGACCATTTGAGTTCAGGAGGCCAAACTCAGGTTGCAAAACTATGTGGTGTTTTTGTTGTTGTGAATTAAGTACATATTGCTGAAGTATTCCCAACTCCTGGGTTGAACTATCTATTTTCTGCTTGTTCACTCTACTTAAATTGGCAATTAATTTATTTATGACCTTTTCTTATGGCTGTATAAGCATCATAACTTCCCTGGTAATTCATGGCTTCTGCACTTCTCTGAAGAGTTTCATAAAACTGTTTGTATGCCTTGTATTTAACTCCTTGCATCTTTCAAATACATTTGGCATTATTTAGCTTTTGCTGTTAACCATGTTGCAGGATAGATGTAAGCATAGTAACTGGGTATTAATTTTGTATTACTAAAGTACTTCCTTTGAAAGTACAAAATTAAAATTCTGTGTCTTATAGCTGTTGCTGTTCATTGCAAGTATTTAAATCACGGATGCATGATTTGAGGAAAGTCTTCCTCTAATGACTTATGGAGAAGGGACTGCTTGGGCTGGGGGGAACAAAAATCACTGACTTGTCTGGTATATGTTATGAAGATCTAGTGGATTAAATGTGAAACCACTTGTAAATACTTGAAAAATTAGCATTATGGCTGAATTAATTAACTAAATTCTAATGCTCTTGTCATCCTACCAGGTTTATCACAGTTTGTTCTGGCCACTTGAATGGACAGTACCAGGCAGGGATAATAATACTTGTTATGCAAAGATCATCTGCAATAAACATGACAGTGTAAGTAGCAAGCTGAAATGGGTAAGCTTGTGTATGCTTGAAAAGTTTTATTAGACCATCTGAAAGATGAGTATTTTCTATCTGGCCTGCCTGAGGCCAGCTCCATCCATTCTGTTAACATCAGTATTTGTTACAAAAGTTCTAATCAATTTGAAAGAGCTGTTTGGTGTGTTCTGGGTTTGTGAGGTTTTTTTGGTATAACAGCTGTTTGAGCAAGTGGTAGCTTTATACATTATGAAAATTCACCCCAAGTTCCTATTTAAGGGTAGGTACGTGAAGAAATTGATCAGGGTTTTTCTTCCAGGTGGGTTTTGGGTACCTGCACTATTTGGTGTCTTGTTTTAGGTTCCTGGACCTTGTGGTTTTTGCCTTTTGCAAAGTGCAGAGTTTTGTGTTTAGTACAAAGCTGGAAAACATGTGCTTGATCCTAGAAAAGTGATGAGAAATGGGAAGGATTTCTAGTGATCAGTAGGTTGCTAAATTATCTTGTTGAAAAATAAAAGTGCCAGTGTTGCCTGTCATTTTTTCCAAAGCTATCTGGGAGAAGATAGGAAGATTTTTGATGTTTAATATTACTTTGGAGAGTAGGAATGATGTGATAGCATGGGTTTTAAGCTAAGAGGAAGTAAGCTTGGCCTTTTCCTTATTAGCCCACCCTTTCTCAAAGACTTTCAGAAGGCTCAAAGCTCTGCTTTTATTAGAGCCTCATTGGAAGTAATCCAAATGGAGGGTCTTTATTTAGATTTCTATATGGGAAGCTTTTTTTGCTAGGATCTTGGAGGCGAATCTAAGGTTAATAGTATACTTAAATTGCTCATATTATGAGGAATTATTATTCTGTCTTGCAAATCATGGACAGACCTGGGCTAGACATCTCTGATGGTCTGGTAATATCCTGGGAAAAAGCTTTACAGTATAATTTATATCCCTTGTAATAAACCTCTAACCTAATTTCTGACCTAATTTTTGTAGAAAGTTCAAATCTGAATGTACTAAACATACTGAATGTCTATAAAATCATAAAAACAGCTGCTGAAATTAGCATGTTTAGTTGTAGGCAGTATTTTTGAATTAGTGCTGTGCAATGATATTAAAACTCAATTCTGCTCTAATGGACTGAAAAGAACTGCAAAACTACATTCTTTGAAGTAGTTATTAAAGGCTCAGGTTTTTGTTTAAAACTCAGCTGTTGACCTCCTTGCATAACATGTATTTTTAGTGTAGTAGGAGCTGCATACTAGAGCTTTTGTGAAACTTCACCTAGTACTAACTCTTGTTTTGCTCTCACCTGTCTTAAAGAATCGTGTGATAGGATTTCATGTTCTTGGACCTAATGCTGGTGAAGTTACCCAAGGTTTTGCTGCTGCAATAAAATGTGGACTCACCAAAGAATTACTTGATGAAACAATTGGTATCCATCCAACATGTGCAGAGGTAAGGGAGGGCAAGGAGGGGCACAGCTTGATTTAAAACCTGTTTTTGAAGACAGTTATCTAGATGCAAGGAAGGAAGACTGCACTGTACTTTGCAATTAGATTGATTTAGTATTTATTTCCTTACCTTTCTGCCGTACTGATATGGTTTCCTGTACTTTGCAATGAGATTGATTTAGTATTTCCTTACCTTTCTGCCGTACTGATATGGGATGGAAAGTGTTAATTGTGCACTGCACAATTGTTTTCCATTGTAACAGTTCAAAGAGATCTAGTAGTGTTATATTGCAAGAGACCAAAAGCCATGAGGATGATAATACAGAGCAACAGTAAATAAACTATTCTTTTGGTGTCTTACAGGTGTTCACTACAATGGATATTACGAAATCTTCAGGACAAGACATCAGTCAAAGAGGCTGCTGAGGTTAAACCTGCTGTTTTGCTTGTTTTCATCTTGTGCACACTTGGTTCTGTGGAAGCCCTAATACATCCAACTGCTTTGCAACAGAGCAGACGTTTGCATCAATACCACTGTATGTACTGCAGCTGGGAGTGGTGCCTTTCTGAGGCTTCCTCAGTAAGTGGTGTTACAAATGGAAACAGTAATACAGCAGGGAAATCTTGAACTGTAAATCCTGACTTTGCTTGGAATCAGCACTACTGTGCTTTTTTGACGTTCTGGCTCGGAACCTTATCATGAGGTGAGCTACAACTGATGACTGCCAGGCAGGGTTGGGAGATCCTCTTCATCCAGTCAGATGACTGAACTCCTCCTGAAGGAAATTCTTGACTTGCACAAATTAAAGCTAATGCTTCTAGTCTCCAGTGTCTTGTACAAATGCCTGATAGAAGACAAATACATTTAAGTGAATGATTCTTGCCAACAGTTTACAGTTGACAGATATCTTTTTTTGATGCATTTTGTTTTACTTAATTGTGCATTCAGTTGAAGCAGGATGGCACAAATGTTGAGCAGTGCAGTTCAAGCACTAGTCTCCCACCTCAACCAGTCTAAAACTTCATAGTAGTCCAAGACATCGCTGTTGTACACATGCGTAGTTGTTTGACCTCAGGTGACATGTCTTTAAGATAAAAATTTCAGGTGTTGGTATCTTGTGTGTCAGAGTTCAAGAGGATAAGCACAAGACCTTGTGAATTGTTCTTGCTGTTTATGGCTATATTTAGTGCAAATAGTCTCAAACCTGGTTGCAGTTCTGTAGTATAAAACATCACATAATTCAGAACTGTAAGTCTGTACTCCTGTGTTGAAGCCTTGGAGTAGCAGGGTCTGAGAGCAGTCTGTCCTCCTAATGTAGCAGGTGCCTGCCCATGATGATAATAAATGTTAGAATTTCTTTGAAGCAGTGTAGTGTTGTGTACAATCAGTACTCTGAGGCTTTCTTCCACCCCTTACATTCAGCTCTGGGGGAATTGTGCTTGAATTTGGCTCATAGTCTTGTCCAAAAGTTTTTAAAGACTGTTCTGATTGTTGTATGATAGTAAACAGTTTTTAACTATTTAATCTAGAATGTACCATGGAATTTAAAGTTCAATAAACAAAGCATACAACAGTTTGTGGTGTCTGACCTCATGGCTTGATATTTCATGCTTGAGATTTTACTGTGTTACGTTGATTATCACGTGCAATACTAAAACCTCCAAGACTTGTGCATGCTGTTATCTTTCAAATGGAGAAAGAAGTTGTCTTGTCACATCTTGGGGCTTGCTTGAGAAATCCAATGCACTTCTATTTCAGTATGTGGAATTGTCTGCTCAAACTGAGAGAAATTTATTTCACTTCTGTATCCTCCAGAAGATGCTGAAGACATACGTTGTAGTGTTTAACTGTAACCGAGCTGAAAGATGCTCAGTACACTATAGCTAGAGTGTTAGC
Organism: Chaetura pelagica; assembly: GCF_000747805.2. Lineage (NCBI taxonomy): Eukaryota > Metazoa > Chordata > Aves > Apodiformes > Apodidae > Chaetura > Chaetura pelagica. The sequence continues at coordinate 891,559 of NW_009953497.1, forward strand.
AACAAATACTGCTGATGTTTGAATTTAATAACTCCTGGAGAATTTGATGTTTTGCTGTTGGTGCCTAGTAGTACTGCAAAATATTTTCACTTGACAGTGGGGACACTGAGCTTCTGGTGTTGCTTTGCTGCAGAACTCTGGGGAGTTACTTGTTCTGGTCTCTCAGAAATATTGGATAGAGCCACCTGCTTGCTATCACTTCTGCAGCAATAACCTTAAAGAGTGGCACTGCTAGAACATTGGATACCTGAAAGTTTGCCTCTGAATAGGTGGGATGTTACAGTTGGAAATAAGGCATAATTGTAGTGTATAGAGACCTTAATCTCTAAATTGAAGTGGATGAACCAGAGACTCAGCTGTTTTTAAAAAGTCAGGGAAGAGCAGGTAACATATTGCACACTTTGCACAATCTAAACAGCTGAAATGAAAGTTGGCAAACCAAGCATTCAGAATGTTTTATAACATGAGAAACTGACTAGTGATGGCAAAGTTTACCTTGTGTAGCCTTGTTATATGGGAAGAGAAGGAGGAAACAAGTCAGTGAATGGTAACTTCCTTGTATTTGCTATTAGTAAGCACTAATTGAGTTTTATTTCAAATTCAGATTTGATTTGCAGGTTCAAGTTAATTGATCAATAATTACTACTTGCATCTCTGTAATAGTGTACTAATTGCAGATGTCCCTTGTGTCAGACTTGCCCAGGCTGTCAGCTCTTTCTAAGTGCCACTTTACAAGCATTGAGCAGTCTTGTATTTAAGCTTAAAACTCTTAAAACTCCAGTTAAAATATACAATAGGTAGCTAATAGCAAGAGCAGTACTTTAAGTGAACATGCTGCTTCTTTCTATAGGCTCACATGTAAAGTAGAAGGTGCCATGACAACAAGGCATAGTTAAAACCCAAAATTTTAAGCTTGATAGTAAGTATTAGAGAAGAAGGTAGAACCTGAGAAGTAAAAACCTGTAACAGCCAACTAAACACCTCAGAAGGTAGAGTCTGACATTGCTTTTTCCAATGGTTTGGAAAAAGGTTTGGTCTGTGAGTTAAATAAATGGAATGGCTTCCTGCTTCAGTCTTTTCTAAAGAATATTTTCTTAAATATAGCTGTTAAGTTAATAGCTGTTAAGTGACCCTAAACATTCAAGTTGTCTGTTCTTCCAAACATTGGAGTCACATTGTCTCTCATTCTCAACACCCTCTTTTGCCCGGCAGCTTTCAAGCCTGTTGTATCTAAACTAGAAATAAATTTTAAAGAATTGCAAAGCCTGGTGTAGTGGCCAAGAGTGGAGAGAATTTTCTGATGAAGTTCTGCAGAGGCTTTGAGACAGCTTTTTCCTGTTTCATTATGTTGCAAACTTCTACAGTTTCTGCTGGCCTGCCCTCTGACAAACTTTGTGGGAATGATGTACATCTGGGTGCAATGAGGTGTAACATCTGTGTTGTTAGCTTGATAAAATAACTGAGAAACCAGCATCGGTGTACACAGCTGATTAAATTATTCTCTATAGACCAAGTAACTGCAGGTAGTAAACACTAGCACTTTCTGTGCCTGTTTGCTTGAGTGACAGGAGTAGATGCTTCAAACTGCAGGAAGAGTCTTTGTTAAGCTATGTAAGTGGCATTTAAATGAATAGCTGTTTGTCTTCAGTTTTCAAACTGGCTTTGATGGAAACTCAGCTAGTGCAGGTCTAACTGGGTTTAGAATGATCAAAGACAATCTTCCTTACAACTAACAACAGATTCCTTGTCCTGAAACTCATCTGCTCCAAATCATTAGTAAGCTTGGGTAAAACAGACACTTAAGCAGTGGCATTAAAGACAAAATGGTGTGCTTACATATCTGTTGTCTTAAATGTTATTCAGCAAAATCTGAAGGAGTGTTTCATGCCTTTTAAATTCCTCTGATATTTGTTGGTACTACAATACCAGGAACCTTTTCTAGGCTGCAGCTGAAAATGTTCAGTTGCTTCCTGAACCTGCTCTTAGCTGAAGCAATGTTTTGTCTAATCATTGATGATAATGGCACTCTGTATCTGGACTGCATCTCAAAACAGTGGATAAACAGCAAAGCTGTGTGGTTTATTGCTGAAATTCTATCCTTTCGAGGTCTAGGAGTGGTTATGATTATAGTTAATATTGTAAATGCAGAAAACACTTAATCATCAATTCAGTAGATGGCTTTCCACACAGCATGAATTTTAATTATATTTTGAGCACTGTAATTTGTCTTGTGTAACACAGGCAAGTAGTTGGCCTGTGTAAGAACAGTGGGGGCAAGTCAGAGACAAAAGGGGGAGCTGAATATTCTATAATCCTTGAAGTGTCAGAATTAGACATGAAAGATTTTTCCTGTATGACTGAGCTTCAGATTCTCACTATTCCCCTTGGACTGGCTTTTGACAAAGACTCAGTGTTTACCTTTCTTCAACACATCTCAAATACTGGAAGAAAACTGAAGTATTTTTTATTTTTAGCTCTAAAAGAGTTCCTATGTGTTTAAATCTTGTTCTTGACAGTCCTTCCCTGAATAACTGGCAAGCAAAAAATTCCTGGATGCATGCTAGAGGTGGGAACAGCAGAGGAATGAAAGATCAAGAATTTTAACTAAAAAAAGAGTGGATCTAATAAAGCAACCCACTTTTTTTTTCTTTTTATTTGTAGCACTATATAATCTGTTCTCATAGTTGTAATTCAAATAAATGAAAAGACAGTTTCTTAACTTTTTTTTTAATTGACGGTACACAGTGAATGTGTTATATGACTGTGATTGAACACCTTCATTAAACTATGTGAGCTCACAGTTTGGAGCAGAGTTGCATAGTTTCTAGTGCTGCCTCTAAAAATAGCAGCCACCCTTTAAGATAATTTCTTTGCATGGCAAAAATGGGAGCAGTCCTGTGCTCGGAAGCGTTGCCAGGACATGATGTTTGGTTGGCAGCGCTGACTGCCTGCTAACTGGAAGGCAGGATAAAAGTACCATTTGTTTCTTTGGCAGAGCCAATGTCACTGATCTGCTTTTGGACCAGCAAGTATGACTATGTCATGTTTTTGTGTGCATCGTGGCCCTTGCTCTGCAAGGGGAGAAGTCACAAGTACCAAAACCAACCGTGTGCATCTGCATCAGATACATCTGGGTAGGGAAGGAAAGAATGTCTTATCTGGAGATCAAGTAGATAAAGCAGTTTGCATTTTTTCTGAGCTGTAGTATTTTCTATTAGCTTTTCTTTAAATAACTTGGCACTTTATGCTTACAGTCCAAAAATTATGGTGGTTTATAATCAGTTTAGAACCTTTGTTGTTTTGTCTACCGAAAGGGCAGAAGTGCTGTATCTATAATTAATTTAGTTAAGCAGAACTGATTGCGGTCTCTTATTTTTTGTGTAAAGTACAACAGTAGAGGGATTTTGGTATGTACAGTGTCCTGTAAGGAGTACTGTCTTCTGGGAATTCATTGTCTCTCCCACTGCACCCTGTGAGTCCCCAGCTCTGATTGATTGGACTTGCCTGTTTCTGCTGCCCTGAGCAGTATGCAAGCTGTAATTAAGTGGACTGAGAACTGAGGGTCTGTGAGCCTGTAGTAGTATTTCCCTGTTGTTGCTGTGTACTTTTAACAGCAGCTGGTAGTTGTGCATAGATGCTGGCACGCTTCACCACCATGCCTTTTAAAAATGTGACTGGAAAACCTGGCACTGACTTCCTTGTGTAATCTTCCCTTTGACATGCCGTGACTTGAGGATTGCGTGGTGTGTGGGCAGAGGGCAATTTAGAGTCCTGACAGGGTCTAACTATTGCAGGTAGTGGTTGAGTGGAAGCCATGGGCTGGTGTTTGCATTGGCTTGGGAGGGAGCCCATACTGGCCAAGGGTGGGCAGAAGAAGAAGGAATGGGGATGGAAAGGATTGGTTTCATATGTTTTTTTTCACCTACTGCTCTTCATTTTCTCCTTCACCTAAGGCAGAAAGAAAACCCATGGTAGAGCCTCTGTCACCCTGTGGTTAAACCCCTGTGCTGGGGCTGTATCAGCCAGGTTCTTTGCCAGACTGTCAGCTCCTTTCATCCCATCTTTTCTGGGTGTAGGTCCTGGTACAAGTGAGTGAATGGAGCGACAAGCAAAGATTTTACTATGCACTGTTCCCTCCCTTTGCAGGAAGAACTTCCTTGGCCCATTTTTCTGTGTTCTTCTACCTGTTTACCCACATTCACAAAGATTATGGCCTGCCCTCTGGCATACGATCTTCCTTGTCTCTCTCCCCAGAATAAGAGGCTTCATACTTTGCCTGGAGCAAACGCCGCTGCAAAACTGCCCTAATTTTCTTCCTCTTCTTGTCACTTCCCAGGCTTTCAATTACAGCTGTCACCTCCCATTGCATTTCTATTGCTCTTGAATGTTTATTGACCTTTGATAATCTCCCCTCTCCTCCCAGCTGAGGCACAAGCTTTAGGAGGACTATTCCTCTTGAAGGTGATTAAAGGGGCTCCTTGATTTCCCAACTGGCATCTCCATAACATTCCAGGTCCCTACTGGGCCATGGATGTGGGAAAAAAATACTTGGGGAGCAAGACAACTGCCTCTCACATCGGATGAAGTGTTACTAAACAGCCCCTTCAAGTCAAGTTCCCATTTGTCTCTCCCCTTTAGTAAAGAAGTTGAGTTTTTAAATTAGGAAGCCTAAGATTCTGTTCTACATTTAATTTAGTTAGTGTTCTGCAGGAGCTTAACTTCACCTTGCTGACCATGACCTCAGTCAGCAGGAAATGCTTCTAAAATCTGTTTGTGACTTGTACTTGGGTTTGCTTATCTGGGCAGTGACAGCAAAGGCTAGAACTTTGCTTTGTCATAGATCTGTTGTGTGACTGGTGGTTACTTAACATCTCTGAGAGTAAGCAGGCTGCGTGACGAGAGGATTAGCTGCTGTTTGCACAGCATTTTAAAGTTATAAAATGAGATGTGTTAAGAGCAAAGTCACTGACAGGATCTGTTTGATGGGGATCTGTTTCTGGCTGATCGCCCACTGTTGCGTTAGGCCTTGTTAGGGGCCCTGTGAGAAACTGAATTCCTGGACCTTCCTATTCCAGTTCTTACAACCAAGGTGTGATGGGTTAACTTGGCTGGTCACCAGCTGCCCCCAAGCTGCTCCCTCACTCCCCCTCCTCAGCATGACGGAAGAAAATTAAATTTAAAAGTTTGTGGATCGAGGTAAGGACAGGGAGCCCACTCACCAATTTCTGGCATAGGCAGAACAGACTCAACTTGGGGAAAACTAAATTAATTTATTGCCAGTTGATAGTGGAGTGAGATCATTTATTTATTTCTCACTAAAACCCCTTCTTCCCCAGTGTGGAAGTCCCCAGAGTGGAGTCTCTTCTCGGGGATACAGTCCTTCACAAACTTCTCCAGTGTGGGTCCTTCCCACAGACACTTTTGCCTCCATTCCCTTTTCTAATATCAAATACAAACCAGTTTTTAATACTTTTGAGCTGGGATTTTATGGTTTGGCAATTTCCCTGTGTTCCTGCTACTGTCCACAAAGCAGTATGAGTAGGGCAGAGCTGTTAGGTGTAGTATCATACCATCTGTGCTTTGCTTCAGTGTTACAAGTGTCTGTACTTGTGATCAGGGATCCATCAATCTTTGCAGTTCATTCTAGTGGCATGTGATGGCAAACACAGATTGCTCCTAAATACTGCAGAAGGTTGTTGAGCCTTGAGTTACTTCCTCCCAGTACAGTAGAGAAGACAGCTGTATTTGTCAGACAGTGAGAAATCAATACTTCTCAAAATTCAAAAGGTTCTAAAGATGAGTTCCTGAGTAGAGTTTGGGATTTCCCAGTGTGTTTGTTTTCTTCTGTTCTGCCAAAGAAACAAAGATTCAGCACACGTCTTGTTGCCACTGTTTTTGTAAGTAATTTTTATGTATACCAAAATACAAAATAAAGACAAATATTGTCTATAAACCTAACATAAACAAACTGGATTGTGTGGTGTCTGCTACATTGTTTCATTTGGGGTCTGGTTGGTTGCGGGTTGTTTGAGGTTTAATAGCTCAAGGAAGTAGAAGCAGGAAGGGGAAGCCATAAGGCAAAGACTTGGTTTAAATGCAGCTCTCCTCCAAAGCCTTGTGATTTGTGTCAGGAAGGGAGCAGTGCAACATGTGGCAGAGAAGGGCCAGGGGCATCTCTGACTTTGCTCAGCATTGTGGCCTTTTTCAGTCTCCTCCAGTCTCACTGGAGGCAGCACCATAGAATTGCCCATCACACCTTGAGGGTCACTTGGGTTAATCTCTGACATGTTCACCTTCCTGCTTTTTCATTGCTTCTCAGCTCTAAGTATGATATTAATAGCCTGAATATCTAAACAATTTTTTCCAGCTAGTCCTAAAAATAGTAACATACAGTTAAAAACTTAATGCTTTTCAGAGTGAAACATAAAAATGTCAAAAGGTAATTCTTACACTGATTTTTTAAATTATTATTATTCTTGTGGTTTCCTAAGTAATTTTTTATCAGTGATGTTACATTGAATGTATTCATTAATGATTACAATATGAAAGATTATAACCTTTCATTTGAGAAGCTGTTACCTGTCAGGAAAGAAATGAAGTGATAGTTTAATACTCTTTATCATTGACTTGTGTTACACTAAAATCATGATGTCAGTGGGCTAAGCAAAGATGAAATATAGAGCCCCCCTTCATATGGAAATATGGAACCTCAGTTGGTGCTTTGGGTTTTTTGTTTTCTTAGGTGAGCTCAAGAGGCCATTAAAAATCTTCTCCCAGGGTGTTTCTCTTCAGAGATTCAGCAGTCAATGCTGAGGGCAGAATTTATCTGTAGGAAAACGTGTGCATCTTGTACCCCAGAACTGCAGAAGACATCCTGAAGGAACGTTCTGTTCTCCTGCAGCACACAGCACTTCTGTTTAAAGCTTTGTAGGATTAGTGTAGAATGAGTAATGGATGGTTCTGATTTATGAAGCCATAGGGAATCTCAGAAAAAAAGGAGATTGCAGGAAGTAAGGTAACTTGATAGCTAGATTGTAACATAGGGTGTGGAGTTTGGGGGATTTTGGTCTCACCCAAAGCAAAACAGAGTCTTCCAATTGACAAACTATCCCTTGTCAAACTGTATCTTTGTACTGAAATGAATCAACTGTACAAGAGCATCTTGCATAAGCAAACTCCTATTTTTTGAGGGTATTTTTCTGTGTCTGTTATTAACACAGTAACACTTGAATATTAATACATGCCATAGTCCCAAACAGGGACAGGAAAAGGACAAAGATCCTACTGGAGTCTAGAATTAGTCTACTAGAAAAAGAATGACTATTTATTTCTCAGTTATTTCTGTGAAGGTTTCTGTAACCTGTCAGTCACTTTATGTCCCTGAAGATGCCATAATGGGAAAGCTCCAGTGTCCTCAATTAAAACAAAAGTGGTGCAAATTTTTTATATTTTACTGCTTTGTGAATAAATTGCCATAAAATGAGGCAAGTTTTTTAAAGAAGGGGATACACAGGCTATTGTTATTAATTAGAAAACCAGTAGGTAAAGTGCTTATATTATAATCCATGCTCAGGAAGAACACAAACTTACTTGTCATTTCTTCACTTGTGAATTTTGATCTTTTTGCTTCCTTTTTTTTCTTTTTTTTTTTTTTTAAAAAAAAAAAAACACGTTTCAACAGGTACCAAATCAGCACTGTGAGATACATAAGTTCAGAAAAATAGGGTGTATATTTTGGCATTAAGAACACTTGCCTGAAGTAAAATCTCTTGCAGTTCCCTAGGACTTGTGGGGAGGGGAGGCTGGTTCCTTTTCTGTGCTGTGTGCTGGGAAGGTAAGATTAATTTCTAGAAGAAGGAAAAGCCCCTGAACCCTGTGTATAGGACTGCACCATCCAGCCTTTAGGCACCAGGAAAATAGTGCAAAATAGCTACAGCCTTTCTGATTAAAGCCTTCTCATGGGTCTTGCTGCAGTCTTTTCCATTTCTGGTCTTATCCTAAAGCCTACAGATATTTGCACTTTTGCCAAGACAGAGGCCAATAAACTGAAGAGAGAAACTTGGATTAATTCTGTGAAAAAGAGTAATGTTACCATTTTGTCAGCTGATTCATCTAAAGTTTCTTGCAGCAGAGTTCTTTAAGCTTCAGTTAAACTTAGTTCATCATCTTCATCTTGAAAAAAATAATGGCAACAAAAGAGATGAAGAAAGGGGCTGCTTTTGTCAGCCACAGTGAAGGCAAAGAAAGCAGTAAAAGTGTGTGAAAGTCATGATTAAATTTCCTGTACCACTCTGCGTGGTGTGCTTGTCTGAGCTGACTGAAATTGATCTACTGTGTGTGTTTCAGATTAACATGTTATTGTCTCTGTGTGATCCTGGGGTGAAAACGGCTCTGAAAGCTTCATTGTAGCAATTAAATAGAATTGCTACTGTAACAGTGCAAATGGGAAACAACCCCTCAGGGAGTTGTTAGGCTATTTTGAACGCTTCCTGGGAGGAGGAGGTGGTGGATTTCACAGTATTTCTTAACTGATACATTTGTCCGTTCATGAATACAAAGTTCTAGTAAGGGTTGTAGCAAGTCTTTTTGGAAATGTATCTTAGCAGAATCATATTCCTACTTCAGTAGTTCTCTCACCATGAATTAAATGCTCAGTGGATTCAGGTTCTTATCCACTCACCTTTTTTCTATTTTTGGCATAGTTTATAGCCAGAGGTTTTGGTTTATTAAGGTATATTACATGGACTATTAAGAGATCTGCTTACACACAAAAAAAGGCTGTTTTTATTGATACTTATTGTATTCAATCTAGTTAAAGACAACATTTTTGACAACAGAAATTGGAGGCAAAAACTTAAAACCATATCCTGTATCTTAAGACAAACATATTGAGCTGTTTATGTAGAATTTGGGAGAGCTGAGAAACAATACAATGGTGGGAGACTGTGTTTTCATCAATCTTCCCCTGGTTTTTCTTGGCTTTCCTGAAAGCTGTAAACCAGTTACCAGTACAAATGAACCAGACATGGGATAACAGTCCCTGTCTGTCCTATAGTGTAGTGGTACAGTCCCAAAAGGTACATTAAACAGACCATACTCAATCCTGGACCAGAATTATCTTTTTAATTATGTAGAAATGTCCAGATTTAGAATCTATTAAAGTAAGACCAAGTTAGTTTTGTATCTTTGGATGGTGGATGTTTCCAAATATTGAAGGAATCTGAGAACTTGCTGTGGGAATTTCTGAGATGGTGGTCTCTGAAGCACAAAATAGTTGTGTGGCTTCAGAGAGTTGTGGAAAGGCCTCTGGTTAATAAGGGTATTTGGCTCCAAAGACCAAATTATAATTCCCAGACACTTTTGTGCAGTACAGCTATTTTTCCCGTGGTGATTTCAGTATGTAGCAGGGTACTCTGAGTCCTTCGCTGGAATTTGGGAAGATGGGTTAAATTACTGCTGAACACAGCAGCAAGTTCTATTGCCATTACTCAAGGGTATCAATGTTACATATTCCACTGTGGTTTGCACAGACCTGATCTTACCAATGCTGTTTTTAAATAAAACAGTTTCCACAGGTGAACATCTGGTGTGTGATCATAGCTTTCTGTGAGCATGTTGAAACTCACTGGTTTTTATTGAATTACACATCTGCCACGAATGCAGAGGGAATACACTATTTCAGTTTGTTTCTGCCTCCGAGTACCATCCTTTTCTGTACCTAATTCATCATACTCCAGTCTTCCCTCAAGGACCCTGGAATGAAAAGGTTATGTGCTGGAGTCCCCTGGGTTGCACTTTTTCATCTGCCTCACATTTCTGAGGCAACAATGACACTGTTTTACTGAGCTACCATTCTTTTGAATTGATCTGCTTGAGTTCTCAATGTCCTTGTACCAGTCCCTGCTGTCATGTGCCAGACAACCACTTCAGCTGGAGTCAGCATTTCCAGAGAGACTGGGCAGAGGAGCAGGTATTGGAATCAATGATCCTCAGTCCATTTGTCTTTCCTTTGATTTTCAAAAACAAGCTCCTGTGAGTCCTGAAATTAAAGTGTTGGATGATGTTGACTTTATATGAATACAGATGCTGCAAGATCCACTCCTTCAGGTCCAGCTTCCAGGAAAGTCTGGTTCTTCTTTGTATATGAACATTTGACCTTGCAAAAGTGCTGTTACAAAAGGACATCCAGGATTCATTTTCTGAGACAACAGCAAGTTACTAAGCTTAGACAGTGAAGGCTTTTGGCTGCTCAACAAACTGAACTTACTGTGCCCTAACTCAGGTATGTTTGTATTTTTCAATTATCTTCTCACCTATATATTAAAAGATGTCAGTGCTTTTAATTGCCTGTCATCTCCCAAGAATTCCTCCCATAAACTTGCACCTCTCAGATGTCTGAGGGGAAGTGTTCATAATACACTTACAGTGGCCCAGATTTGCATTTGCTAATAAGCAGGAGGAATGTAGTTGTTGCTGTCAAAACCAATTCTAAACATTAGAGAAATGTCAAGGGTGTAGTATTTTGTTGTGATCTTTATCAGGAAAAAGTTTTGGGTGCTTTTAAAGCTTCTTTAGAGGTTTTAAAAGCCCTCTGGCTAAAGGCCAACTTCAGATTTACTTTTTTTTTGTCATGGCAAAAGTTAATTTTTCCTTTATGCTGTGATTTGTCCTCTAATGGTGTTCTCAGGAAAATAATTTGATGAAAGGACTCTATCTTCCTTGGGGATTAATATTAACTTGTGTGATTTGATATTTTTATTAAAAGCAACAAAATACTGGGATAAAATGGGGTGTTTGCACATGTCATGCACATACACAGGCTGTCACTAATCTGCTTTTCTGCCAAAATACTTCATTATTGTGGATCTTTGAATCCTTGGAGGGGAAGTGGGACTGCATCAGTTGACACAATGCAGTTGTGTTACAGGTATTGGTGAGGAGATTAAATACTTGGTTGAATATTTGGGGGATTGGAGCATCTCCCTTCTGAGGAAAGGCTGAGAGAGCTGGGACTCTTCAGCCTGAAGAAGCTGGAACAGAGGAAGTTCCATTTAAATATGCTGGAAAAGCTTTACTGTGAGGGTGACAGAGCCCTGGGACAGGCTGCCTGTGGAGTTCCCTTCTCTGGAGATACTCAAGACCCTCCTGGATGCAGTTCTGAGTAATGTGCTCTAGGGATTCCTGCTTCAGCAGGGGAGTTGGACTCTGGAGGTCCCTTCCAACTCTGCCAATTCTGTGATTCTGTGAATTGTAGATGACAGAAGGTGATTCTTTGAGGAAGAATATTTATATAATGAGCTGGTGAATTTCAGTGTTAAAGGAGAATTTTTGAGATGCCCTGTGCTACCTGCTCAGAGGTTAAAACTGCTCACGTAAGGTCCGCTTTTCAACCCCTACAGTCAGTTTTGGTGCTGAAGTTGGGAGAATACCTCTGCTTGGTCTTTGTCTGCCCAAAAGATAAGATCGTGTCTCTATTTCTGCTTTAATTTGCATTGGGATTTCTGTTAGACTCTGACCCCACTGATTGGTGTCACACTGCCAACAGGCTCTACTGTTTTTCAGGAGGAATCTTACCATGCTTGATCATTTCTCCCAACACTGTGAAGAGTAACTTCTGGGCTTGTGTTGACAGTATCCTCTGGTCTGACAGTTTGTATCTTTCATTTCTGAAACAGAAGAAAAAACCTACCATGTCAAGATAACATTGAAGCTTTTGGTGTTCTACTTTTCTGAAACTTTTCAAATTTGGGAAAGAAAAATACTTTCATGTGGAAGAAAGACTTATTCTAGGGCTGGTTTTCAGTAAGTGTCAGCAGAGAAAAGTGTGTTTAAGGCCAACTTCAGATTTACTTTTTTTTTGTCATGGCAAAAGTTAATTTTTCCTTTATGCTGTGATTTGTCCTCTAATGGTGTTCTCAGGAAAATAATTTGATGAAAGGACTCTATCTTCCTTGGGGATTAATATTAACTTGTGTGATTTGATATTTTTATTAAAAGCAACAAAATACTGGGATAAAATGGGGTGTTTGCACATGTCATGCACATACACAGGCTGTCACTAATCTGCTTTTCTGCCAAAATACTTCATTATTGTGGATCTTTGAATCCTTGGAGGGGAAGTGGGACTGCATCAGTTGACACAATGCAGTTGTGTTACAGGTATTGGTGAGGAGATTAAATACTTGGTTGAATATTTGGGGGATTGGAGCATCTCCCTTCTGAGGAAAGGCTGAGAGAGCTGGGACTCTTCAGCCTGAAGAAGCTGGAACAGAGGAAGTTCCATTTAAATATGCTGGAAGAGCTTTACTGTGAGGGTGACAGAGCCCTGGGACAGGCTGCCTGTGGAGTTCCCTTCTCTGGAGATACTCAAGACCCTCCTGGATGCAGTTCTGAGTAATGTGCTCTAGGGATTCCTGCTTCAGCAGGGGAGTTGGACTCTGGAGGTCCCTTCCAACTCTGCCAATTCTGTGATTCTGTGAATTGTAGATGACAGAACGTGATTCTTTGAGGAAGAATATTTATATAATGAGCTGGTGAATTTCAGTGTTAAAGGAGAATTTTTGAGATGCCCTGTGCTACCTGCTCAGAGGTTAAAACTGCTCACGTAAGGTCCGCTTTTCAACCCCTACAGTCAGTTTTGGTGCTGAAGTTGGGAGAATACCTCTGCTTGGTCTTTGTCTGCCCAAAAGATAAGATCGTGTCTCTATTTCTGCTTTAATTTGCATTGGGATTTCTGTTAGACTCTGACCCCACTGATTGGTGTCACACTGCCAACAGGCTCTACTGTTTTTCAGGAGGAATCTTACCATGCTTGATCATTTCTCCCAACACTGTGAAGAGTAACTTCTGGGCTTGTGTTGACAGTATCCTCTGGTCTGACAGTTTGTATCTTTCATTTCTGAAACAGAAGAAAAAACCTACCATGTCAAGATAACATTGAAGCTTTTGGTGTTCTACTTTTCTGAAACTTTTCAAATTTGGGAAAGAAAAATACTTTCATGTGGAAGAAAGACTTATTCTAGGGCTGGTTTTCAGTAAGTGTCAGCAGAGAAAAGTGTGTTTGTCTAAACAGATAATGGACAGAATCCTAAAATTTTCATATATCCACTTAGAATCAGCAGCCTTATAAGATTCATATAAGACTAACACAGTATTTAGCTGCATGGCAAAGACTCAAGGCTTCTACCCATGAATTCTAGCACTAATGTTCTTTGGTGGGAATAGGCAAGTAGCAGCAAAGTTCACTATAAATGGGGACCTCTCCCATTAAAAGGCCTCCCTAATAATTTGTGAATATATATGCTGAAGCTAAGGTGTGTAATGGACTTTTAATTCACAGCAACAACAACAAAAAAGAGAGGCTTGTATTTAATTTACAGTGTACCTTCTTGGCAGTTAGAAAGAGGCTTCTCCCTTTCTGAAGCATATGTGACTCATAACATCTGAAAATTGCTTTGAAGCATTGGCCTCGTACAGAGCTACACTGTAATTGGCTTTTTTGAGAAGCCTCTGCACCATATGCTTTAAGGTATGTACTAAGTGATTTAATAGGATATGTCATTTTTAATTACCTTGGAAGAGCATTCATAATCTAAAAAATGCAAGTCATGTCCTCTTTGCATTACTGCTTCTAAAAGCATTTTTATGTAACCTGCAGGAAGCAGCACAGTATTTTTCTATCATCTAAGTGCATAGTAGTTTTACTTTTTTGTGATCTGCAGGATGAGTTCAGTACATGATTCAGTGTAAATTAGTCTTAACTGGGCTCTCTGAAAAAGTGCTGCCAGTTTCTGAGCTTAAATGGTCTAAAATTATTCTATCCAACTCTATAATACATCACTGTCTTAGTTCTCTCCACCTTCTTAATATCATCTAATGTGGTATAATCTCTCCTAACAGGAGGGGGGAAAGCCAAGGTCTTGCAATCACCCCATCCATACCACATGGCACCTGATTCCAGTGGCCAACTGTAGCAAATCATTGATTTTCTTTTTTTATCTTGATCTTGAGTTCTCAGCAAATTATTAGGATTTTAAAATGACATGAGACCTCCTTTACAGGGGAAGATCTTTTGCTTTGAAGTGTCATGTGCAATTTAACTTGCAGTGTTATAATGGATGTTAGCTACCTTTGACAGTTATTTCATGGTTTTCTTTGCTGTCTGTGCTCTAGCCCAGTGTAGTGGAAGAACACTGATGTCTGACAAAGGCCAATCTGCTCTGCTGGTTTTCTCCTTGCAGCATCCAAATGTTTGAACAGTTCTGTCTAGTTCTGGGTTTATCATTAATCCATTCCGTGCAATGCAGGTGGAAAATCCAGCAGAGTAGTAGTGCTGGGAGCTGACAACAGGTTTGTGGATTTAATGGGAATTGCAAAACACTGAAATATCCTGTTCCAGGAAAGAGGCTGAGACAGGTGGGGTTGGGTGAAGCTCGAAGTTTTGGATGAGTAGTAGATCTGTGAAAGAAATGAAATGCCTGTGAAAGGTCCCAGCCAACAAAGTAAGCCCTTAGCACTCACAAAAAGATGCCAACTGGCCATCTTGAACTAGATTTGGTCCTTCATCATCTGCAACTCTTCTAGCAATGTTTGAAAGTTTCCAATACTTTCTGGTAATTTAAAATGTATAAAGTATTTGCTGGTACCCATTGAAATGTGTTGGGTGGGATGAGCTTTTAGCATAAAATGGAGCTGAATGACTTCATCTGGAAATAACAAGGGCCATTCTTCAGTAAGGGACTAGTTGAATGGAAGCTTTATAGCAAAGATTTATCTAATCCTTTTCCTTTAATGAAACTTCAGCTTTACATTATGATTTCCCCCTTTTTTCATGGCTGAGATGAGAGCATTCACTTTGTACCCAGCCAAGATGTGATAGCTCTGTCTGTGTCCTTGCTCCAGTCCACCATCACCTTCTGTAGAATCACACCAATGGAACAATATAGTTTGGATACTGGGGGACATCAGACCCTACACACCAAGGTACTGGGTTGGCTTTTACTGTTTCACACTGCACCTTATTGACAATGCTGCTTGTTCCAACTCCTGCCCTTAGATGCTGATGTCTGATTCAGTTGCCTCCTTTTTCTTTTTTGACAGAGGAAAAACTAGAAATATTAATTTTTAGCTGAAACCAGATCAGATGATGAGGTGGGTGTGTGCATATATGAATGTAGATGATAAGATGTATTAGTGCCTTACACAGCTCAGTGATTTCTGGTTGCAATATCAATATTGGTCCACTTCCTTCTGCAGAAAAAATAACCAAACCAAAAAACACAAACAAAAAACCCACAACAAAGCAAAAAAACAAAACCAAAATTGAACAACTAGAGAAGCCACAGAAAATAAAGCAGAAAGACTCTACGAAGTTCATTTGGTGCATCTTCTTCACTGAAGGTAGGCACAGCTACCCTGGGATTGATTTTGCGAGGCCTGTCCTCAGCCTTGAAAAGCTTCTGCTTCTGCTGCTGGTTTTGTTCATGCATCTATTATGAGGGAGAGGTTAGAAAAAGTTCCTAAGGAGAAAGAAGTTTGAAGACACGTAAGAAGCATGTGGCAGAACAGGAGAAAGGGTTGGAATTTTCAGAACTTGTAACACACAGACTAGACATGCAAGAATCGCTTCATCTCACCTGGGATGGGGGTAAATATACCAAGAGGGTGAATGAATGCTTGAATAGGAAAGTAAGAGTTGCTGGTTCAGTGCTGCTGTCTGTTTTCCCTGTAAGGCATTGTTACCTGAACCTGTTTATGGTAAATGGAGTGCTGAGAGTCTCAAATTAACCAAATATTTTACATCCCTTTTTTTTATGAACCTCATGTTATACAGTAAGTTATTGTGTACAAGCTGCGACTTGACTCTAAAGGAAACTGTGCTGTTGTTGCTTTATGTTTCCCTTCCTAATAGTATTAAAAATACCCAGGCTTTTATGTGTTAGTATCAGCTTTCACTTTGCTAATGCTGTTTATTCTGCTGGACTAAATAAGAAGCTACAAATACTAAGTCATAACTTTGTTGAAGATGAGGGAAATGAAAATGGAGTCAGGAAAATTATTTCCATTTTAATGGGATTTTAGTTGTGTTCTGAATATGCCTCAAGTTCAAATCCCACACTAAGGAAGCTCATATTACAAATAGATTGGTATGTTAGTAGAAGCACATGTGGTTTTGTCTCCTAAAGTACCCATCTGTCAGGTAGCACCCTGATAGCTGCTTTGTGTATGCAAAGAGGATTGAGCATATAATTGTTTATTTACACAGTTTGCTGTGGGATTTAGAGGTGTCACTAAAGGTTTAGGCTCCCTCTGTACTGTAAAAGAGAGTTTGTTTAAGGTTATGTGAAAGATGTGTTAAATGAATTTAAAAAAGCAGTATCTCTGGGAATATTGCTGCTCACAGGGAGGTGTGTTTGCATGAGCTGCAGTCACAGGCATCCTGGAGTCTTATCTGGTGCACATACTTCTGAAAACACTTATTTTAGCATTATTTTCCTTTCATTTCAAAACTAAATTTATAATTTGTCCCACAATCAGGTCATAGGGAGGAAAATCAGACAGCTTGAGTTTCACTAAAAAAAACCAAACAGGAATGTTATCTCTCTTCAGACCCTTCAAAATATTGTTTCTCCAAAGGGACAAAGAAAATACCATTTCAGATAATGACTGAATTTAAAGACAGGTTGCATTTCCAGATAGACCATGTTTCTCTGTCTAATAAAATCATTCTAATCTTGCTAAATTGTTATTCCTGTATAATATAATAGTGACTCTTGGATATTTTCATTTGCTTTGTAGCGGAGTCGATTACCAAAGGCTACTCTAATGTGCCTCTAGGTAATCACCAAGTGATACAGCAACAATCCTATTATCTCATTTGTATCTTGGAGAGGAAAAAGGCAGAAAAGGACCACGTTTAGGATATATAAAAGATGGACTGAATTGTTACAGCACTCACAGTGTGGACTACAGTTCCTGCTCTCACTTCCTGTCATAATAAGTTCTCATCTCCCTTTTCAACAGAAAGGCTTGCTGTATTGCTGCTCTATTTCTGGCCAGGGAAAAGAATTACTTCTACTGGTGTGCTCAATGAGCTGCAAAATTTCAGTTAAAGCATCAACACAACAGTTAATAGATGTCATTCATCCCTAGTGCCAAGGATTAGTTTGCATTACCAGGCCGTTGATGTTTGTCTCTGGTAATTGGCTGCCTTGGACAGTTTGGAGTGCACAGGGACAGCAGGGATGGCAGGGTGACCTCCTCTGCTGCATCTATGCATGGTACATCCCCCTGCCCTCCACTTCTTTTTTAATAGTATCAAACCTCCAGATCAAGAGCTGGAGCACTGAGCACTAGGCTGTCCTGCAAAGTCCAACTTCCATTTCACAAAGCTGTTCTGATCCCAGGCAAGGTATGGCAAGGAGTGCCCTGGAGCTGGTGGGAGAGGAAGCCAATGTCCTAGGGAGTGTCTGACATGTCCAACTGCATCTTTCATTCCCAAGGAACCAAAGGCATTCCACAAGTGGATAAACTTCTTTTAATTAGCCATCAGACGTAAAGAAACTTCCATCTCCTTCCTTTGGCTTCTTTAACCTCCTTCCCAGAAGCAACGGTGCCAGAGCAAACCAGGACAGGCTGGTTTGCTCATTCTGGTTCTCATAGTTCTGTTCTCGTGGTTCTGATACAGATCTGTAGGGTGGTAGAATCAGAGGCAAAGATGTTTTCCACTGATTCAGAGCAGAGAGTGGAACCAGGTAGTTGCAGAGAAAACCCTCATCACTACATTGTGCAGTAACATAGGATGTGGATTTCTCTGAGTTTTTCCATAGAATTATTGGTCTTCTACCTTGCTGTAACAATGCCTGCTTAGGTGCCAGACTGGAATGGAAGAATAAGATGGTTTTTAAGATAGCTATTAGGAATCAGAAAGCCTGAACCCGTTCTTCTTGGTTAGCTTTGTGATGTCTTTTCCCTTTGATTTAAAAATCTGACAAAAAAACCCCCAAAAAACTACACAAGGAAATGCAACGTGTTTTGTCTCAGGTCAAATACAGTACTGAAGCCTGCTCAGGTGACTGTCCCACAGCCTGGCTGAATGTGGAGTTCTTGCCTAACATTTGAATGCAGGATAGGTAGGAGAGGGTAAGTCATATACAGTTTTGATGGCCTTAGTGAAATTCTATAAACTTCTGTGTCAAAAAGTTAAAATCGAATGTGAATCTGGGAAAAGTTAGAGGGAAGAAATGCTGCAGCTGCTCAAATAGAATATATCTAAAGAGACTATTGGTAGCTTTGCCTTTAGGAGTAAAATGGCAGGAAATTGAAGGTGCTTTAGAGTAGCATTTTAGAGGGGTTTTTGTTGTTCTAACTTCAGTAAATTAAGAACAAATTATTATTAAATTGTGGTTCTGTTATGATGCAGAATTACTGAGATGTGTGTTTAGTTCTCAGTAACTACTATATCTGCTGGGTTTATTCATAAAAACCCAGGCACAGAGATTCAGTCATGGATTGTTAGATCTGGCCAGTTTCACCTGCAGTGCTTTGGGCATCCAGGGAAAATCCTGCTAGACAAATTCCATGCTGTGCTCTTTATCATGGCAGTTCTCACTGCAATTCATACTTTGCCCTCAGTAATAACTCTGCAGCACCAGAAACCTCAGAGGGTATGTAAAAGTGTTTTAGAGGGCAATGGAGTCCAGCTCTGCATCTGAAAACTGCTTTAAAAATGTACTGATGGGATGTGAAAAATTGCAAAACACAAACTGGGTTCTGTAAGAGCTGTAATGATGTTTAGAAGAGAAGGTTATTAAATCATCTGTTTTCACTGAAGTGAGTCTGTAGAAGTGGATTTTTAAGTACAGGGCATCTCTATTTCATCATTTGTCATTTCTTCTTAGTAGTGGTTTATTTTAAAATGTACTGCACAAGCCTCTGCCTGTGAATTTCATCCTCAGACATGCCAATGATTCAAATATTTTATCCCAGAAAATGGTGAGAGAACTACCCGTGTAGCAACAGGAAAAAAAACAACACAACAATAATTCTTCTACCTTATACACATATTCATATACCAGAGCATGCACTCATGCTCAGGTGTAATAATCCCTATTTAATTGCCAGGGCTAGTGGGAGACTAGTGGTGGCCCCAGGCAGAGATTAAGGGGAAGTGCACCAAGTGACTCATTGCCTTATCTAACCAGCTTTGTGGGGTCTCCGTGCAGCTCTAAGTCATTGTTATCTTCCCTCTGCTGGTGCCAGTTTTAAATCTGGAATCAGTAAAGGAAGTTGCACCATAGGCTCGAATGAATAATACAGGAATTTTGCAGCACTGTGTAGCCACTGAAAACCAAGTTTGTTATGATTCAGTGGGTGCACAGACACTCAGGCCTGTGTGTTCTCACATGCTTGGCTGTGTGCACAGCTGAGCTTCACATGAGTTTGCTCCCTCTTCACAACGAGATGAGTTTAGGGAAGATTACTCTGCTGACTTTTACGTGGCTCTGGATTGAATGGGTGTGACACTGTTGGGATCCTGAAGGTCGTGGGAGGTGCATTGTGCAATCTGTGGGGTGGTTGCATATGAAACACTTCTTATAATACTCCAACCAAGAGCTTGGACTGAAAGAGGCTGATCTCTCCAGGCATCAGGACATGCTGCTTTTCTTGTGCTGAGCGCCCCTGAGCTTTGCTGCAGCAGCACTATGAGAGGTGAAGGGGACGTGAATTAGTCCCAGTTACAGACACTCACTATCCCAGAAAAATACATGGAGAGGGAAAATCACTGCAAGAGCATGGGTATGCAGGAAATTAGGCAAATGCTCAAAAGTTGCACTGAAGTTTGTGGCAGAGCATGAATTAAAACACTGAGGTAGAATGAAGGAGATTTTAACTGGAGCAAGATGAACATTTTTGCACTGAATTAGCAGCCAGTAAGACATGGGGATTGTCAAAACCTAAATATTTCCTAGGAACATACCAGCTATCTTGAAATTTGTTTCAGAAAGGATCTGAAGGACCAGGATGTTTTCAATTATTTTATACTGAGAAACTGGCCCAGTGGTCAGATTTCATCTAGGAGGTGGGAAGTGCAATTTACATCTTTGCTTTTTCTTATTCAGACTGAGTGCTTCATTCTGAGCTTCCCTCACCCCAAATAGTTGGGAATTTTGGCTTTTCACTGTTTTCAGGTGCTGGCCTCACAACTTTGCTTTTTAAAGGGACATACAAGTATCTTTGGAGTCATTAGAATTTAAAAGGATAAAGATCCTCCCTTTTTCCTTTAAACACATAATTGAAAGGGTTGCATTGTCTGTGCTGCTCCTACTGGGAGGAAAATACCTGTGCTTTGATGACTAAACATCATCTGTAATTAAGGATAAATATAGTCGTGGTCAATTTATTAGACTTACTTCTTCTTGTAAGAAGATAGTCTTTTATATTTTCTTTCCTCTCCCTGGTGTGCTGATCATGGCAGTGTTGTTTTATATTGTTATTAATGCTAATAGTACATAACAATGTGCTATTCACCCAAGGCCTGAGAAGACAGCAGAGTGAAGCCAGAAAAACATGTCAAGTCAGAAACTGTTTCAGGCCTTTACCCAGCCCTCTGTTGGTCTCTTTTCTTGTGTGTTGCATTGGTTTTGTTTACCTGGTTGGTTTTTAAGCACCAAGTGAGCCAGGGCTTAACCCAGTGCAGCCCCAGCAGACTGGGTGGTGATGTTTGTGGGGAAAACCATCTGACATAACAGTGGGTGACTGAACCTTCTCCACTTGTGATTTATCTTGTAACCCGGAAAATGTACAGAGACAGTGGCTTTCTCTAATGACTGAAACACAAGAATCACTTTACCCAGAGAAGGTGTTCAACTGGTTCACTCAAAAACAAGAACAAATACATGATATGGATTCTGCAAAATGAAAAGTCTTAAGCTGTTGGGCAACTTTGTCTTCTAAAACTGATTACCTAAAGGATTCTTCAGAAGGTTTGATGTAGTTTTCCATCTTACCAGTGGATGTTTTTGGGGCAGATTTGAGCTCACTCCAATTGGGACCATGTAGACATGTGAAGGTAGCCCTAGGTTGATTCCTATGCCCTCCAAGCCCACCTTCCTTACTTGAATTGAACACCAGGCTGACCACAGCTTTCTGGCTCCTTCCACTTGTCCACAACAGGACTGGAGAGAGGCAACACTGCAAAGAACCACAGCACGAATGGGAAGGAGTTACACCAGTATCTCTCTGAGGCTCGTGGCTGTATGAAAATGTGCAGCAGTGCTTTAATTGCAGCAGGAGTAAATGTGCATCCAGGATTCTGTTTCCCATCCTCAAAAGGGCTTGAAACGTTCAGGTTTTCTGGGCAGCTGACAAGTGCAGGTAATGAAGGGCTGTTTAGAGCCTTGGCAATGTGCAAAGCAAAGCAAACCCCAAAGGCCAGCTGCATTCTGCTGTTTAAATCACTAGATGCCTCAAGAGCCCCAGTGATAAATGTCCACCACTACCATATGTAAATAGCAACAGGAATTACTTAGGACAGAACAAGGGAGGGGCACTTTGGAGGAATTAGGTGGATTTAAGGAGAGGAGAAAACTTTCTTGAGAGAAGAATTCTTGAAACTGACACATTTGACCAGAGAAACACTGACTACATAGGAAGAAATATTTTTGTTCAAGTCTACAATGTTGCATTCTGTAATTCTAGTGTAGAAAGTATACAAAGTAATTCACAAAGTCACTACATTCAAGGGCCAGATGAAGTGTTTCCCATTTCTTGCAGAATTAGAAATGCAGGGCACTTCTTCACTGCTGTTAGTACTTTGTGTAAGTCACTCAAGAATCTGCAAGAAGTTTAGTGGTGCATGAGATGGGAAGAAGTTCAATATGTTTGAACAGGCTTAACTACATTTCCAAGCTGGATTTTCTCTATGCACAACAGCATCAAAAATTTGTTAACAAGTAACTGCATTACATTAATTTCTTTAATTTGTCCTCCTTAGTGCTTTATTAGCAATTCCAGGATAATCTGTTTCAAACTAATTATACCATCGTTTGGCTGAATTAGTGATAGAACCATTACAATCAGTCAGCTCAGGACATGGAAACACTTGAGATTTGATCTCCATTTGCACCTGGTGAGTGGATGTACGGGGCATGTCCTGAAGCTGTCAAGGCTGTAGAACAAAGTATAGCAATGTCTGAACAGAAGGCATCCCATATCTTCATGAGTTCCCTTAATTAGCTTGGCAGAGAATCAAATTGCTTTTCCTGCTAAAAAAAAAAAAAAAAAAGTTTCTGCTCATTTATTCTTAGTTTTCTGTACCCTGTTGAACTCATAACATTGGTAGAAACGTGGGGTTTGTTTTTCCCCAAAGAGCCTTGAAGTGTTTGAACTTAACGTAGGATGAGAGAAAGGTCAGTAAGTTAGGAGATTGCTCCTGGGAAAAGGGAAAAACTTCTCTGGTCTGTGACAATGCAAATTCTGAAGAGAATTTGGTAGGAAGCAGAAAAGCCAGAGAAGGAAGTGAGTGACAATGAAGAAGTGAATGCAGGGATGAAATGAGAACAGAAGGGGAGAAGCTGCTTCCCTGAGGTCACAGAAACAAGGCCCAGGAGCTAAACTTGAAATGGCAGAAAATGGAAAGCTAGACATAGCTGCTCCTTGACAGGACAGTAAATTGGACTCTGGCAAGCTGCTGTCAAACAAAGATACTAAATATAATATGCAGGATTACAGTGGAGGCACAACCAAAGCACAGGCTGCTACTGGGGGTGTGTAACCACAGGACCTGCAGAGGACAGATCTTGTGTCCATATTCATGTCAGCACTCAGCTGTTCTTTATGAAGTCTCTTTAGAGCCACCTGTAAGTCCCTTGAATATGAATGACAATTACTCACTGACTGTTTGCTTTTCCTTCTTGTGGATTGTGAAACTTTAATCAAAATTCCTCTCCATATAATAAGTTTGCAAGAGCTGAGTTCTTAATGGTTTTTTACAATCAGATCAATCTTTAATAATGAGATCCAGCTGGAAAAAAAAAATACTATTTTCTATTCAGACAATGCATTTTCATAAAAAATGAATCATCTTAAGTGAATACATTGATTTAAATTTAATTTGATAGGAAAATATAAAAATGAATAATTTTACCTTATTTCTTCCTGGCAATATTGAAATATTTTATATTGGCATTTTATTCCTTTCATTCCAACTTCTATGATATTTACATTATTTTGATATTCCTGTGCTATTGCATGTAAGACCTTCAGTGATTCCAACTCAGTGTGGGTTTTATTTGCACTGAAAATAAATGTCAAAATGTCAGAATTTCCTGGGGGCTGAGAATTCCACTTTCTGTTTACAAGACAATGTGAAAAGAAATACAGTGCTCCAGAGTAAGTCTGACCTTAGTACTTCTCAGCTCTGGAATGCCAGTCAATCCAATATATGGTTCAGGATTGTGTCATAAGATTTCTGAATAATTTATGCCAATCATCTTTTCATTATTTCCTCACCAGTATTGGCAGTGGTAATTTCTTGTAGTCTAATGCATTTTTTCCATCCATCTAGGTACAATTTATATGAAATAAGCTACAGAGGAGTCTCCTAGGAGCCTGGTTGCCAGTGTTAAGAATTGTTCCAATATTTAATCTTTTTTTGCTGAATTAGGTCTAATGCTGGTCAATGTATGATCTGAATAATCTCTGGTGTTACTATTGATCTTGATTTTACAAAATGTTCTGCATTGTTGATGAGTTTCAGTCCATGTGGAGATAATGGCAACTGTACTAATGTGCTTGCTCAGAAAATTTGATCTGAAAGAAATCAATGAGAGGGTGAGACTTTCCTTAAAACACCACAATGACAGTTAAAAGTATTAGAAAGAGATTTTAATGTATTTTTTTTGTTTAATTAAAACACATGACAAATCTGCATCTCAAGAAAGAGCTTCAGCTGTATTGAGGAAGTAATTAACATATTAGCTGAAAATTAACCTATTCAGATGGTGTTCCTGAAGGTAAAGGAAATGGAATACATTCTATTTTATTTTTTTTCATCAGAAATATGCCCAGATAAAAAAATTATTAATTGGATACTTTCCTGAAATAATGTGTCCCAGATCCTTCATCAGCTTGTATGTTGGAGAGCAACACATGCAAACCCTCTGCAGAACCCTCTCTGAAACTCCATGGGAGGCAAACTTCTTGATTAAAACGTTTGAGTTTGGCTGCCTTAATTCAGGTCAGACTACTTCATCTTAAAGTTGTAGGCTTTAGTTTCTTAATAAGCTCCCTTCTCTTGAAACACTGACAAAAGGAGGTCAGGTAATAGCCTCAAATATTTTTGTGTCATTAGTCCTGCCAGGTTCTCCTTTCTACCTGTTCTCCTGCTTATAGGATTGACTTAGAAACTAAACATGCAATAAATATAAGCAGCCTTACACAAAGGAGAGATGGTCACCAGAGCTTCCATAATATGTTACATTATGCTATCTAAATCTAAAGCAACAGAGTAAATTATCTTCTTATCAACAGAAACTGTTGATGATTTGAAAAAAAACAGGCTTCTAAAATGAGTTTCTCAGTTGAAGCTGCATTTGCTGATGCCTGCTGAAGGGCATGTGCCTGGTGGAAGCTTTCAGAGCACCTTGTGCATCCTACCCCACCAGAAATTCTGCATGAAACCTGTTTGTAGAAATCCTGATGGGCAAATGCTGATTAAAGCCTCTGAAGTTCTGCCAGAAACAGTAAGGAAAAAAACCAACAACAACAACAAATCAGCACAAGTTTTTTTGCTGTTTCTGTCATCTAATACAGAGCCAAACCTAAAAACGTTAAATGTATCTGTTGGTTTTTTCCTAATCACAGTAGTCTTACCCTATCTCTGTCTCCAGGGTAGCTGCCCTGCCTTCCAAGGAAGAACAATTATTTCTTTAAGAAAACAAATGTTGTTTGCCTTTTCTGGGCACAGATTTTGTGTTCTACTTCATATTTATTGTAAAAATTACAAGTTGGAAAATTATCCCACTGACCAGAGACACCACAGGAATTCCTTTGCTTTGAACAGCTTCATCATCCTCTCTCCTCCTTACTTCTTCCCAGCTGAGTGTCTGCTGGAATGAGCCTGTTCCTGCTCATGGCTGGAGCCTTCCAGAGGTAGGACAGCTGTTTTGGGAAAACCTGCTCCTGAAAAATGTATTTACTAGATTAAAAACATGTTGCCTTAGGTTTTGTGCTGTCTGACAGACCAGTCTCATGGTAATAACACTGCAGGAAAGTGAGTTAGTAAAGATTTTGTGTTGTCAGCTTTTAACATCATCCTTAGGATTTATATTTGTATTTTTCTAGGCAGCACGTGGTAATATATGTTGCTGTGTTTCGGATCTGGTATTTGAAAATACTTTCAAGAAATTAAAAAAACAGGCACCATCTCTGCAAAAACAACCTGCCTCTCCATTCAGGTCATGTACTTTGCTTATCATGGAGCAAAATTTTGCAGGTAATGCAACCAGGTTTGCTTGTCCTGGGTTGTTTGCTAAACTAAACCATCCATTACCTGACATGAAACTTGTCTAGACAATCCATTCTGAACCAAGTTTTCTTGGTACCACTTTGGTTTCTGTAAACAGAGATTTAACCGATTGTTTAAACCTTGTTTTCTTTGTCAAGAGGAGTTTAAACCCTGTTCTCTGTTGACAAGTTTCTTTCCTAATTGCAGCAAAGGAGCGTTGCTGGTGTCATTGTGCTGTGGCTGATGGTGGCAGCGCTTTCAATAGCAAGCTCTGTGCAAGGTGCAGAAGAAAAGCCCTCTGGAACCTGCTGTCTAAACAGATAAGTGTGTGCTGAGTACATAACCAGTGAGCCAGATCTCAGAGTAGTCATTTGTGGGGTTTAGTGGAAAGAATCTGTCCTTTAGGGCTGATTGAAGAGAAGGCAAATGTGTGTGGGGGTGCCCAGTGACAGCAAAACCAGAGGCATGCAAGGTGGCTGGTGAGCATAAAGATGTGAACAGAGGAATACTAAGGCAGAATGCAGACAAATATAAAAAAAAGATCTGTGGTATGCAGGCAAGGCAGATGTAAAGGTCTGGATTTACTGCCCAAAATGGGAGGAGGAGTGAAAAAGTCTGGGAATGATTGCTGTTGAGCTGGTGGTTGGGCAGGGGAGCGAAAGGGAGGAGGTTAATTATGCTCTTTGCAAAGAATTGCATCTGTGGGATGGGGTTTGCTGGGGAAGTTGTCAAAAATGAAAACAGCCAGATGAAAAATGTTTTAACTACAAGATCTTGTAGGAAAATTAGATACTTAAAAAAAATTGCTGGTGGAGTAAAAAAAAAAAACGCAACAAAGGATGAGTGTGTGTAAGAGCAGTGTGGATATGCCAAAAGAATGAATCAAAGTCCTGAGGCTGCACTGAGATCCTGAGCCTCAGTGACAGGATAAATGCTTTATTTTTCTCATGCAAGCTGCCAGAAATAGTAATTGCACTTAATTTCTGTTTCTCATTTGAAGAGATATTCAGTAGTTCTCAAAAGACACTCCTATGTCCAAAAGCACATTCCAAAGCTCCTATCCCCTTCGGAAGGAGTAATCGTCCTCTTTTGTAACTTACAAAAACATTTGGTCTCCTGTTGTATCTGCCTCTGGTACAGAGGTTTGGTGAATGCAGACATTGCTGTGCTGTTTGCTTTCTAGTGAGGTGTGGTTACAACACAGGATGAGCATCTTGTGTTGATAAGATTTTTCTGCAAGTCACCATGAGGTAACGGGAAGCGTCTGGTTTAATGATCCTCACTCTTTAATGTTTCATTGTATTCAGCTGGGGTTTTCATAACATCTGATTAAAAGTTCACAGGAAAGATGAATTTAAAAGATTTCAGGTTTGTTAGATCTGCTGCAGCTTGCCAGTTGCTCTGCCAAAAATTTTCCACTCTGTACTTCTTACAGTTCTGCATGGTCTAAATTTAATTGACTGGAGATGAGAAGCCTTATTACAGCTCTGTCATTGCAGCCGCTCTTCAGATGTTTCAGTAGCTGGAATGAGCAGTTGCTGAGTTTGTTTCTGACCTAATTCACAATGATGTAAAACAGCAGTGATTTCACAGAAGAGGAAACAGATTTAGCTGGTGAGAAAGCAGAACTGTGCTTATTGCCACCCCAGTAGCGCTCGTTTATAGGTGAGTAGAAGAGTGAAGTTCTTTGTTAAAACACCATATTTGAAACTTGTAAGAGCAGAGGTACATTACATAAGCTGTTCAGCTGGAATAACTTAATTCAGCTTTTTATTTCAGTGACTCTATTTAAAGACAATACTGAAAAAAAAAAAAAAGAAAATACTCTGGACTTTGCAGCCCACCCTCCTTGTAGCACCTCACTGTCTCAGCAGAAACAAAGGTGTAAAGATCAAGAAATGGACAGAGATGTGTTTAACATACATTTAAAATGGTAATGTTAATTTGGTGTATTTAAATAGTATAATTCCAGTAGTCTCATCTTAGTGAATTCAAAAAAATTCATTTATATGTTGATAAATCTGGATTTTTCTGTGCATTGATTTATCAAATATGTCTTGTTTATTGAATCTCCCTTACTGATAACAAACAATTACTACTTAAGGTAACTGAATTAAAACATGGTGTAGACCTTTGTCAGTTGATGCTCTGCCAAGAGTTTTAGTACAAATTAATACAGACCAGAAGTTTGTTTGGTTTATTGTTGCTCTTCCAAATCAGTACCTGAAGTAAGTCCCTGGCATCCACCAGGACTGTAACAGGAATTTGGAATACAAATGGGTATGGAGAGGCTGAGATTCTGATTCTGCCTCTATTAAAATTGAGGGGCAGTCCCAAAACTTCCCAAGAGTCTTCCTGCCAAATGCAAATAAAAGATTGACATGAGGAGCCTCGTGTACA
Organism: Chaetura pelagica; assembly: GCF_000747805.2. NCBI lineage: Eukaryota > Metazoa > Chordata > Aves > Apodiformes > Apodidae > Chaetura > Chaetura pelagica. The sequence goes on from NW_009953497.1 coordinate 919,466, forward strand.
TAGCCATTCCCAGGCTTTCTAGGCCTGGAAGATATAAATTAAGATGGACTTAGACACCTTAAAGGAAAGCCCTTGTCACAGCAGAAATGTTCAGCTTTCCTTCAACACCAACAGTTAAGTGAATTAGAAGATTTTAAAACAAATGCTTGGGTTAGAGGCAGGAAGGGAAGCACCTTTGCTCTCCTAGTTAAAGAAAACCCCATGAAGTCACTGGAGAAGGATGAGAACAAACACAGTACCTGTTAACAGACAAGTGAATAGTTGCCTTCTGCCTTCACAAACAGAAAGTGATGGGTAGTGATTCACTGCTGAGGAAGAGACAGTTGTGGTGTGACACTGCATGTTGCTTTTCCAACTCAGATTCTCAGTATTATTAGATAAATATTATTAAATGAATCACTGAAGGGAAAGGGTCAAATTTAAGTTTGGAGTTTTCTTCTTTAGTTACCCAATTTCTTCCCTAGTTACTTGAGTTGCTCTTACCTGACTGAGGTCAGCAAAAAGTTTAGTTGCATTTATAGTGTTCTTTCCATTTGACAGGGAAGATCCACATCAGAATTTGCAAATTAGGATTTTCAAATTTTAGTCCAAATTCTGAAGACTTGTCTTCTAACAAAATTTGTATCTTGGGCCTCTGGCCTCAGTGCTTGCAGAAGAGCAAACCAATTCTCAGACACTTCTTGAAGTAGAATTCCATTTTGCTTTAGCTTTTTTGTCCTTTAAAAATGTGTTTTCTGCTGTATTTTTGTACTAACAATTTGTTGGGATTTTTTCACAAGAGTGCTTGCAGAAGGCAAAGTTCAGCTAATAAACATGCAAATGTGTTCACAGGAAGGTTTGTGCCAGAAATTTTAATGGGTTCTTGTTCTGCTCCTGGTTGAGTAAGTCATGATGGTGACTCTGACTTTCTTCCTCTGTTCAAATTTGATTAACTGATGATGGAGGAGAGCAGAACAGGGTGAGAGGAAGGTTGCCAGCCCCACATGTAAACCAGGAAACATTAAAACAAAAGTCCCTCTGACTTTTCACCAAACAGAAATCTACTTAATGGGACTTTTATTGTCTAATTTTAAATAGCCAGTTGGAAGAAATGTGATTAATGTGTAAGTAACAGGCTTTTAAAAACAATAATTGCTGTGGTAAAACAATACTTGGGAAGGTTTTTGTGTGTGAAGTTTTTTTTTCAGCTCTTTTGATTGCAAAAAATTAGTAAGCAAATTGTGTAATAGTGAAGCTTCACTGAAACAGGCTTCTCCTTTTCAGGCTTAGTTATCTTCTCTACTCACTTCTCCCAACAACATCCTTCAGTCTCTTTCTTGAAATTATCCTGCAAAGAACTGGATCATTAAGTCTGTATTCCCAAAGGTATTAAAGAAATTTTGGCCAAACTCAACAGGAAAAACCTCGATGTCATTGGGAAGAACAGTAAGTTTTTTATACTTTTGTAAAGCATCCTTTATTTCTGAAAAGGGACATGGCTGCTGTTGCATCTCTCAGCAATAGTGTTTACATAAAAAAAATGTTCAATTTGGCTCTGATATGGAAACTTAACACAGAAATCAGATGTTTGAAGAGGTATTTAGACTGCACAGCAAGCCAAATAGAAAGACATCATTCCTGTGAGTGACTTACAGAATCCTTTTTAGTGCAGAAAAATGGGTGTGATGATGCTTATTCTGTCAAAAGAAAAAGAACAAATGGAAAACAAGGCTGAAACCTCTTTTAGTACATACACAGATAAATGACTCCCAGACCTGCCTCAAGCATCCACTTTTGCTACCTTGTGATGTGGTGGGGCCGACTGCGGATCCAACTTGCTAGGAGATTTTCATTCAAGTATCTGTTGCTATGGTAACAGCATGAAGAGCAGATGAAATAGATGCCAGGACCAGACAGGTTTCTCTAAGAACTCCACATACTGAACGATTGGTGGTGACCTGGTTCCAAAAGGTTATCAACACAAATTTGCACTGCAGCTGACTAGATGTTGCCTTCTCCAGGGGTCTGGACCTTGTTTCTGGTCCCCAGGGATTGTCATGAATTAGCAAACCCTGGGATTTCAGCAGAAGTTCATGGAATTCCCGTAGAGAAAATGCTGCTGAATTAACAGAAGTGATACAGTTTCATACTCTCATATTTATGCTGCCTTCTCATAATCAAGGGCTGGGCTAAGTTGAGCCTTGGGCTCTGTCAAAATGTTGAGTAATTATCACATGATAATCACACACTGCAGCTTCTCCCAGGCTTAATCTGATTTCTGCACCATAGTTGCTCACAAGCCACTTACATTCCGCCCACGTGTAGTTTAACCAATATAACTGATTAGATTCAATTTTCCATGGTCAGAGCTATGTTGCATAGAAGGTTCATCAGCAAATATTTGATCTTTACTGAGGTATTTCTGGTTGGTTCTTCTCTGTTTAAAGCTGGTGTACTTGATTCTTGCAAAGAGTTGAGTTTAAATAATCATAATGATCTGGTGCTGGCTGCTCACTAAAATCTTGGGTTTCTCTGACTGTTCTGAAAGGCTTGGGTTTCTGTTTTTTGTTTTTTTCTGAGAAATGTGTGAAGGGAGAGTGTGTTGTTGTGGTTTAGACAGAATTATTTGGGCTGGGCCAGTCAGCGTTCCAGCTTTATCTGGAAAGGATGGAAGGCAACTCCTTAAACATTGCTTATTTTCCCTCCTCTCCCACCTCCAAAATATGTTCTAACAAGTTGATTTGTTTAATCTTGATCCAATCTCAAGTATGTTGAGGATTTTTAGAGAATGAATGCTATGTCAAGGATTTTAGAGTACCTGGGAATACTGTTGAAGTCCTGCTTGCTCTATGTAGTTGCTGTGTTGTTGCCCCCGGCCTGGCAGCAGCATGTTGGAAGCTTCATAGTCATGTGGTCAGGTAGATAAGAAGGTGTGGATCTTGACTTAGAGGGATTAAAGTCTGCTTTTTAAAAAATACATTTCATACTCGATAAGAACACATCCAAATTCCATTCACAGAATTGAGGAGATTTCTCTTTTCCACTTCAAATCCCTGCATACTTGGGGGTACCGTGTTAGGTGATTTACGCCTGACTGCATCTGTGGGTACACCATCCTGTCTTGTGGTCTTCAAGCCTGTTGCTTCATGGCCTCACCAGAAGGTGTTCAGCCCATGCAAATGGCAGGTTATTTTGGACTCCTAATTTTTTTTTTGTCCCTAGTCAGCAAGTACAGTTCTAAAAATGTCTCTGTCAGGAGGCTTAGGAGTCAGTCTCCACATCAATTAGATTCTGTCAGCTTTTCCAAGCACTTAAAGCAATTAGATCTGTGGACATGTTGGCTAAATTTACATGGAGAACATTCTTTTTTCCTGCCCCTTGCTTGCATATATTAGATTGTTTTGCAGGTGGAGGTATATTACTAGCATAATGTAGACATTGGAGAGCACATTGTGCCTCCAGCAAGTGCTCTGAGTTTTTTTGTGGAGGGCAACCTCCCAGTTTCTCTGGTTAACTTCAGCAGATTTGTCTGCCTATGTTGCTGGAATGGACCACAGTCTGCTGGTCCTCACAAGAGACTGGCTGTGCTCATCCACAAAGAGAAGTTTCAGAAGTGATTCATTTCTTAATTTTTATCTTTGTTCTTTGAACATATAAATGAAGAGAAAATACTTGGTAATGAATAGAAAACCAGGGAGGAGAAGACCAAAAGAAACAGCAGAGCTCTAAAAAATCCCTGGAAGCAAACAAGGAAACTAGGGCACTTATGAGAGAAAGTCAGGGAGTGAGCTGGTAGAACAGTCCATCTGCATCCTTCTTCATTTGGACCTGATTTCATGGGAATACAGCAGGTCTAGGAGACGTTCTGACATAGGACTCAAAGTGTTATCATGTCCAGACCTTATGATGGAAATGGTAAAAGTTCAGCTTAAGTTTAGTATTTCTAAAGTATCAAAGCTCAGTGTGTGATGTTTGAGTTGTAGGTAAGGCTGTAAGCTTTCTGCTGCCTTTAGATGCCACATTTTGGTGTTTGTCAGTAGGCTCAGCTGCCCAGGTATGTACAGCCACAGTGCATAAGTCCCCAGGGTAAAATGCTGCCTCATCTTCAACTGAGTCTGATTTTGCTTTTCTGAGGTTAATTTAGTTGTTTCTTCCTGAAGTTGTTCAGTGCCTTCCAAATGGAATAAAATTACCAGGTGAAGGATTCTTCCTGTGGCAAAAAATTATTCCCTGGGGAGGAATCCACATGCAGTGTCAGCATCACTTAGAGCTCCATTCATGACCTATTTTGGGGAGCTGATGGATCTTAGCTCTCCTGAGCCTCATCTAGTCTGAGATGAGTTGTATTCACAGGCAATTACTAAATCAACATTAAGATGGTTTCATAGATTGTCTTGATTCCTTGATCTTCCAGGGCAAGCTGTTCAATAAAGCTCTGGGCTATTTAGGAGAATTTGCTGACTGAGAGCCTTCTTGATAACACTCCTGCACTTGTTCCCTGACTGCTTTTGAAGGTATCTTAGAAGCTATTTAAAATGATCTTTATATCTTGCTGTGCAGTTAGAGCTCTAAGTTTCTCACTAGTGTGTACAGATGTTTCTGGGATATTGGCAGCAGACAGTAAATGGGAATGTGTAAAAAAACCCTTCCCATTATGAGCCAGTGGAACTTCTCTTTCCTTCAGTTGTTTTTTTGGCTGTTCCCATTGACTGTAAAATAAACCTCACTGTGCCATCAGTGAGCAGCACTCGAGCAAAATTTGTGCACTGCAGGAATTAAAGTAATCTGACTTCCAACAAGATTCAGATCTAGCTTTTTGAATCACTTGTTGCTGACCTTTTCACAATGTTATCAAGCAGCTGTGAATTAGGATAGATACCCAAATAAATAAATATGCAGAGTTTATTCTATGTAAAAGGCAAAGAAGCAAAGCTTGTAATTTAGATCCAAATTTCAGTTGAAAAAAAACAAATTGTAATTCTAAAATCTATTAATCTATTTAAATATTTTCTTGCCTTTGTCTTTTATTTCAAATATATATATATATATAGTTTTATATATATATAACTTCCCACCATTATCTGAAGTGGTTGAGGTCCATACGCAACCACACTGGTCTATTTAGTGTGGAGGACTCAGGACAAATCACGTTCTTCACTTTTGCGTGGAAAAATAGGAAATAGCAGCACCATGGGGAGGAAAAATAAAGCAGGTAAGGGTAAAGCAGAAATGGGGCAGGGTTCTTAGCGTGTAATCTTGATTCAAAGCTCTGCAAACATATTAATACATAGTAAGGGAGGCTTTAACCTTAATAGCGTCCCCTTTTACTACGTTCATAACATATTTCTCTTCTTACACCTTTACCACATTCATCCACCCCAGAAAACCCATCTTAAAATACTAAAAGGGAGAAAAAACTGTTGATGCTGGGATCACTGATATTGACTCCTACCTGGAAGGTTTCTCAGCGAGAAAATGTAACATTTGAACAGCCATAATAAGGCAGAATAGTTGTGCCTGTGGCCTCTTACAGAGTCCAATACAGAGGAAATTAAAAGCACAGGAAAAGCACACCCTGAGACTCTTCCAATACAACTTCATAGCATCCAGTGCACTGGTGTGTTGCTGCTACTTGAACTTTACTAGGATGGATTTTTTTCTCTTGAGTTTGCCTAATGGCTTTTTGAACTTGAAAAAAAATTTAGTTGAACTTGTACTGCTGAGAAATACAAGGAATTGAATTCTGAATGAGCTGCTACATCCAGAAACATAAGAATCAGTTCAGAGTAGAGAAGAAATGATCCCAGCAGCTAAGCCTGCCATCCTGTGCTAAATATAAGAACAACCCTGTGCTGCAGGTGTCTGGAGTTGTATAGTAGGGAGTGGGGAGAAAGAGGAAAGGAACCTTGTGTGAAATCCAGAGCCAGGGTGCAAGTTTTGCAGCTATTCTGGCCAAAGACTGGAAGATTTCACATACTGCTTTACTAAAGAGTTGCTTCCAAAGCACAGATTGCTGCCTATTGAAGAGAAGTGAACCTTTCATATTGCATACAGACACAAATTGCATCTCTCAATGAGACTGTGCTTAGCTGGCTTTTGAATAGGAATTTTCTTTGTGTGATGCAAGTTGGGTTTCTGAGGAGAATTTCCTTACAAATACTAGAGACAGTAGCACAGACTTATTTCTTCCCCATTCTCCTTCCAGCTGGTGCTGCTGGTACTCTGCTCCATGTACATCCCACTCATTAAATACACAGATCTAAGTTAGAAAGTAAATGGTGTTGCCATTGAGAAAGTTCCCTGCTTGTTTATGTACTTGCCATAGGTCTTGTGTTTTTTGGGGTTTTTTTGTGGGTTTTTTGTGTTATTTTTTTTTGTTTTAATATTTTTATTTTAAGTTTTTTATTTAAATCTAATTTTGATGAAGGCAACAAAGAGAAATTTTTATAGAAGAAAATGCCTTTTCATCAGTTACAGTTGGGAGGTTTCACTTGTCACAGATTCTTTATTCAGTCTCTAATCTTTTTTCTAAGGATTATAGAAAAAACTCTTACGTGTATTTTTATAGCACCAGATACTGGTAACTAAGAGCTAGCAAAATAAAAGATTCCCACTATTTTTTCAGAAAGATGCTGGGCATGAAAGCAGTAAGCAAGATGAAATATGCACAGGTCCTGGAAAGTAGATGGCTTGTAAAACCTTGAGTTTTACCTTTGCCTTCTTAGTCTGAAATATTTTTTTTTGGCTGTTCTGATACAAAAAGGCATTACACAACATTACCCTGTTCAGTTGCTGGTCTCTCTCTTGTACCACAACCATGCTATTGGAATTTCCCTCACTGATGGAATACTTCCATTGCCATGAACCATTTTTTAGCACGTGCACCCTACGGGTGTGGGAATGTGAGAGATGGAATCTCATGCTTCTGAGTGCAGGTGGGGATGGGTTTCAAAGGCTTTGGGGGTTTTTTAATAAGCATCCTTCTTATAGGAATGTGTTGGGTTTTTTTAAACTTCCTGAACTCCTGTATTGCTACTACACAGCCTGATTAGTGCATCATCAGGAACCCTCATCAGTGTGTTCCTAGACTCAGTTCACAGCTGCAAAGAGTAACGTCAGCTCAGGGATTACCTTTCTCCCAAGGAATGCTTGAGACAGACAATTTGAATAATCACTGGGGACAAAGCTTGCAGGTGACAGGGATCTGGAAACTCCTACGTTTGGAATCTCCTTGTGTTCTTCCATTGTCAGCTTGTGCTTGGAGACGCAGCCTGAGGAACAGGTTTGCATGAAACTATCCTGCCTCACTGTACAAAGTGCAGCAGTGTGTCATGCACGTCTCCTTCCAGCCCTGCACCCACTAGGTCAGAAAGCAGAAATGCTGATGAATCATGTTTGCTTTGGCAACCTCCTACTCGGGCTCCTTCTCAAACCTCTTGTCTGAGCTGGGTGCCCTTTGGCACCCAGGTAGGACAGGAGGGATTTACCAGAGCTTCAGCAGGTTTTCCTCTGCTCCTGCTGACCTCTGCTGGTTGAACAATCTCAGGCTGTGCAGCTGCAGAGGTAGCTTAGATATTCATCAAGTTAACACATGTGCCTAAATGCAATGTAGACTTTATTAGTGGATACGTTCCTGTATTTATTTGGGTTATTCTGTGAGCAAAGGGAGGGAGATTTGTAGCGGGAAGGCAGCGTTCCTGACAATATTGAAATGAGAGCAGAATAAATCACTGCAGTGGGTTTTATAGGCAGCACTTCAACTGAGCTATGAATAAGTGGGATTTTGCTGTCGTTGCCTCAAAGGTTTTTGGGGTTTTTTTGGGGGTTTTTTTGTGGTTTTGTTTTTTTTTGGGTTTGTTTAGTTTGCTGCTTCTGCTTTCTTCACACAAAGGGTATTTTGGTAGGAAGTGTCACATTATCAGAAGTTACTGAAAGCCAGACTCACTCTGGGAATCTGAGATGGTAGGTTTCGTTTATAACCAGTGTTTTCTAGCTTTGGCATGTCATGTTGGTTTAGGAAACAAGGGTAAAGAATCCTTTTCTTTCTGCTAGTGGCCTGTCTTATGTGCACTTTTTGTTTGTTGTTTTTTTTTTTAGGTTCCTGACACTGAAAATTAATCCCATGATAGAGAGACCTTCAGAATATTCCAAGAAGAAAAACAAACAAACAAACAAAAAACAAAACAAAACAAAAAAAAACACAAAAAAACCCCAAGGAGTTGTAAGTAGCGAAAAAACCAAAAAGCAATTTTTCTAGCTCTTCTGGCAGCCAGAGTTCTATTTGGATAAGGCACAGACTTCATAAAAAAATGCAGGTAGGTATTTAAGGATGCTATCACTGTCTTTATTACTAGTGATAAGATGTTTGGTTTGGTCTATGAATTCAGAGGTAAAAATGCACTGTAGCAATAATGGTTTAGTTTTGGGGGCTTGAATTCTCTTCACGTGCCTGCAGCTATTTTGGCTTTACCTAAATCCTTTCTCAAGTCCTCTTCTTGTCTCTTTCATAGTTCCTGTGTGAACTTACACAAGGTACCATGTGTCCCAGTTAGTGTTTGTGAGATTTTTGAGGAAGGGAAACCATTTTCTTGATTGAAGACCCAGGATGAACATTGCCCAAATTCTCTATGCCTTGCTCCTGTCCTGAACTCACAGGGGATGCTCATTGACAGAGAAGGAAGATCAGAGCTGTATTCAAATTGCTTTCTAAATTTGATACCTGCTCTGCTCAAGAGCTGAAGTCAGGTGTGCTCAGATCTTCTGAACACACACATCGATATACACACAATTAAGCACAAGAGACTGGTTGTGTGATAAGTTCTTATTGATTGTCTTCTGAAGCTCTGGGAAAAGAACAGAACAGGCTTCTAAGATATACAGCTCTTCAGTGGGAGGGAAAAAACCCAAAAGCTATTCTTCCTCCTTGTAAGGACTTGAGTTGACAGGACATACCCAGTGGTTGGTGCTTTTAAGATGTTCCTACAAGAGTTCTAAAGATGGTACCTGCTAGGCACAGCAGAAGGAGAAATAACAGAGTTAAGTTTTCTGTGTTCAGAGGTAAATTTTAAATTGTCAAGCACATGGATGGCCTGCTGAGAAACAGAGCTAAGACAGACCTCTAAATATTGTAAGGCACATTTACTGTCATGAGCAAGAAATGATTCTGTGGAGAAAAAATAGGATCATACAAGAATCAGAGTCCTGCAAGGCAAAGTAAGACTGTGAGAAAAAGGCTGGGTTTGGTATATTTTCCTATAATTATTATTTACTTTGCAACAAGCAGACATAAAAACTCAACATAGATTTGGATTTTTGAGGACATGTGAAATGTAAAGACCTCTTAGATTCTGTTCAGTCATGTCTATTATAAAAAGTAATTCAGATGGGATTCTATAAAAATATTAGTTAGAGCTATACTTCTAGTTATTATACAGGATATTGCTGTACTCACAATGTCAGTTCATTATACAATATATGATTAAACTTGATTTATAATTATAGATGAGAAGATTGCATCCAGGAAGTTTACAAAACCAGGAAATACTGGTCCCAGAAAGACACGAATACCAAAACAAGAAAGACTCTCCTCAGTGACGCAGGTACTTGCTGTTGCAAATGTAGGTGTTTTTCCATGGAAATGTTCTGTTTGTCACCATTGCTCTTGTGAAAGAGGTGAAAAAGCCCCTGATGCACCTTATCACTATGATTGGGCAATTAAAGAATGATATTGCTAAAGAAAGTTCATGACTTAGCATGTATATGTTCCCATGTTCTGCTGATTGGGGTCGCTATTGGGGGGCTTGGACTAGATGGTCTTTTGAGGTCCCTTCCAACCCCTAAGATACTGTGTGATTCTGTGTGAATTATGATCAAATAGAGAAACTCACCTTAAACTGCTGTTTTAGTAGGATGAGTCTCTTGGAATGAAGCCACATTGGAAAGGACTTTGAAAGTTTGGATGTTATACTTGTTTAAAAGAATAGTGTTTGTCTATGAATGGTTTTGTTATCTCAAAAGCAAGTACTGCAGATTTCCTGAAATTGTCCTTACTCGTGGAGTACAGAGAAGAGGGGATTCCTGAGAAATTCTTGTGATAAGCAGAAGGTTCCTGTGATCCAGATGGACTATTCCATCCCTGGATAGGTATTTTGCAGAATTGTTAGCTGCTCAGTATAACTTATAGGGAACAAGACATTTGTTACTGTGCTGAGACTCTAATGACTAGAAGCAGGATGAAATATGCTGCACTCTCACACAGTTGTTTCCTTGAAATATGTTTGCTTTCCTGTGCATGCAGGCGAGCATCACAGCCTGGTTAGAGACATCAAGACTGTCTGGTGAGAACGTTTAGCTATTCCTGCAAGCAAGCTCAGCTCTTTCTGTCAAATTTACACATAAGTTAGTAGACAAGGATTTGTTTTCTCAGTACGGTTTGTAAGAAAATGAATCACCTCTTGATAGATATTTTAAAAGTGAACAAGAAAACTTTTATAACTAACTGCACTGGAATGCTTGTCTACACTGACTGTCCTTAAATCTAGGAGGATTGTAGACCTGAGAACATGTGCACTGATGGGTGTTGTGTGAAGTCCAAACCTGAGCGTTTGCCTGTGTGTTGCCTCACTCATGTTCCTTGTCCTTTTCCCCCGCTGCAAATATTTACCTTGCTTTTCCTTCCTTTCATTTCTGTGGGTAATTCCTTGCCATCTCATTCTGCTGGTAGTTTCCCAGTTGTCTTCTTGCCCACAATGAATAACCCAGGAGCAGCAGTGCAGTGCTAGAGCTCCTCCTGGTGCAGCTTCATCCTGAGAGGATCAGGTGCCCCTCAGCGGGAAAATCTGAGCTTCCTTTCCCCAGCCACTCGTGAGGCTGACTGACCACACCATCCCGGGCTGGTACCTTGGAAACCAGCTTAAAAAAATAAATGTAAAATATACATGGGCACAGCTTTTCACATTTAGTAACAACAAACATTGTCCTGCAATAGGGATCTCCCCAGAGGGTGCAGAGGATGCTGCTGTTAAGGTGTCTTCAGCCACTTGCTAATTCACCAGCCAAGAAAGGCAGTTGTTACACCACAGCGGCTGACAGGACAGGGGCACTCATTTTCCCGGACGATCCAGCCCTTGGCTTCCCTTGTTTCCCGTGGTTTCCCTGCAGTGCTGAGCAGCAACCGGGAGGTGGGGCGCGGGCTTTGCTGGTTGTTGGTGCGGTGCTGGTGCTGGTGCTGGTGCTGGCTCAGGCCTGATGCTGAACACTCATCCTCAGGTTTATTAGGTTCAGGGAGGATAGAAACGCGGCGGACTGCACATTCGAGTGGGGAAAGTAAAATCCTAGAAAATAGTCGGTGTTTCTAAGATCAGACTGAAGCTTGTAGCCAGGAGGTCTCCTGGTCCTGCTGGCAAAGGTTTCCACACCCAGGAGGCAAAGGTAAGAAGTGGAGGAAATAAAAAAGCAGGGAATTGAACTGACACATATCATGGAACTGAACTCATGAGGCTGTACAGATTTCAGCTTAAAATATATGTATTTTCTATGTTCACTGTCAGGACCAGGCAAAGCTGGGTTTGAATACAAGGCAAAAGTCATTTACATTTAGCTAAATAAAGATTAAAACCATGGAATCCCTCTAAGAGAGTTACTATGAGTTTATTCTGCTGTAATTCTTTGCAGAGTGATCTCCAGGCTCTGGAGAAGCTGGGAGAGACCCAGTCTGAGCTCCATCACATACGAGATTCACAGCAGTACGTGGCAGCCTGAGGGAGATTTTATTTCTAGGTTGATAAACACATAATCATGACACAATAAAATTTAGAACAACACTGCTTTAGTACTCACAAAGAATTTTTCCCTTCCCTAAATTGGTGCCTGGCTTTGGTGCAGTCAGTGCACATTTCTGTTTAGGAGCACAGAGTATAAGGGGCATTCAGATGTTTGAAAAATTCCGTAACTGCCCAGAAATAGCTGCTCTGAGACAGCACTGCTGCTAATTTGTCAAGTATACCACTAGGTTAGCTTATTTATCCCCTCCAAATGAACTGAAACTGCTTATTTTGTAGTTTATAAAACTGCATCCTATGAACGTAGGGCTCAAAATACCCTGCAGGTAAAGGTCTGTGCTGAAACACGTGGTTAGTAGCATGGCTTAAATAAGAATAGACTTGGGTTTTTCCTCAGGGGAAGTAACTGTAGAGTCTTTCACTAACTATGTGATGGAACCAGCTCTTAAATATTTGCTACATGCTACGTTTGAGCTGTTTTCAGCTACTGAGATGGAAGTTCATAATGAGACTGCTACAATAGGCAAAGGATTTATCAATCAGAGGCATCAGGAAAAGTCTTCCCCTCTGCCCTCATCACCTGACAATACATTGCACAACTCATCTTGAAACCTGTTGATAATTTACACAACACTTAGCCTGTCAGAATTAGGCTCCATTAAGAATTACTCATGTCCTAGAAACTGCCATCTGCCTCCCCCACCCCTCCCATTTTTCAGGTGAAGAAGAGAATATCCTATTTTCAGTTGTAAGTGCCATGATGCTAGTCCTGACATTGCTGCTGGTGCTATAAAAGCAGGTCAGTCTCCCTCAGGTTGGAGAGCCTAGTCCTTGGGAAGAGTAAGTAAAAGCACTCCTCTAAGTCAGGTAAGGTCTTTCCTTCTCAGCTCACTTTTAATTATAATTGCTACCATCTTCCTTTCTTTGTGAGGGCTGCAAATCCAGTTGGGGATCTGGTGAGCTGATCTCTGACAATATCAGATGTTCTCAGAACTCTTAATCGAAGGCAGCCCATAAAAGCACCCCAGGGAGTGCTTTATTCTCTGTGTTTAAAAGGACATGAAAGTACAATAGTTCTCTTTATACGGGTACAAAGCAGCCAATTGATCTTGTCAGTTTAATAAATAATACAATTGCTTCCATCAGACACTGTTAATAGACTCCTGTCTGGACTAATGTCGTACAGAATTGTACAAGTACAGAAGTGTTATCTACCTCCGTCTGCCCCGGATTCACCACCTCCCCCTTTATCACCTAGAGGCAAAGCTTCCAGCAGCAGTCCCTGAAGGGCATCAGGTCCCCTGATCTTCACCTCTTTCTTCATTTTAATGTGTGTTCTTGGAAAAGATGAGCTAATTTCCTGATGCATCTGTTGTCTGGCTGGTTCCTGGTGTTTGTACTGATTCAAAGAAGCTTGGGAAAGTAAAACAGGCAGTAGGTTTGGGGAGCATGGAGGGTTAGCTTATTTTTTTAATCTGACTATGTGGCTTCAAGATGCAAAACTTGGATCATGCTTTTCAAAGATTGCAAAGATGCAGGGAAGCTCAGATGCAGCTTCTTACCTGGGGCATTATGAACACAAGGACCAGACATCAGCAAAAGTGATACAAGGCTTTGGTTCAAAAAGCTCACAGCTCAGGGGGTTGGGATGTTCCTGGTTTGGTGCCAGCATAATTAGATTGTGCCCTTCCATGGATTCCCCACTCAGCATTTTAAGTGGGTCCTGAGTTTTTGCATTATCAGCATTGCTTTTCAGGAGAACATTAGCTGGGGTACAGACACACCAGAGTTCATGGAGAAAGTGCTGGAAACATTAGCAGAGGTGGATTTAAAAATTTTTATTTTCTTCATCTTGGTTTGTTTTCCTCTTTTCTCTGCTATACAAGGAGTGGTTCTGAGTTTTGCAGCTGAGGTATGTGATAAACAGGCAGGAAGAGAAGGCCTTTTTCACTGGGAGCAGCTTTCCAGGGTTTTCAGGACCAGAATGCTACACTTTGAAGATAGTTAATTTTACAGCAGTTATGGATTTAATCTTTTTACATCTTGCTGCCTATATATCTACTTATACATATGTTGATGTATGTGTGTGGGATTTATATACATATAAAAAAATATATATAGGTATGCTAATTATATATGTATACACACTTATGTATAAATCTAGCCTTTGCTGTCAGAGTCCCCACAGGTTGGTTCCCCAGAGGACAGACATGCCTCTGAGTGCTGCTGAGCTCTCAGCTCAGCCTGACAAAGGAGATATTGTAGGGAGCAAAAGATGACTGAGTCTTTTCCTAGTGTTTGCCAGAAAAATACATCTGATCTTAATGCCAGAATCAGTAATAAAATTGTTAGTAGGGGATAGCAATGCTGGAACTCAAAGGGGCACTAGAAGGATAAATGCATGATTCACATTGAGCTGCTCAGGTATTTCAGGTGCTGGGACAATATATGAACCTACAAGATTTGTTTCTAAGCAGAGAGATATTCTGATTGAGCAATGAGGTCCAACAGAATCAGGAGAAGTCAACAGACCTGAGACTCTTTTATATCTGTGGGGAAAGCAATTTAATGGAATTCAATACTTCATCCTCAGAGCCTTTTTCCCTGGATCCCTGTGTGATCGAGTCTGTGCTTGCACAGATATTGCTTTTGAATTGTTGTTGCCTTTCTTGCAGAGAAAATATTCACACTTCTGCCTTCTTACTTAAAGATGAACTCAAAAGCTTTTTATTTTAAAATTGAAATCCAGATTCCTTGGCTAGTTTTAGATATAACTTCAGAAAGAAAATCAGTCCTTTAAATAATAAAATGTCTGTGTTTAAGTTTTCTTTGCTCCCACATCCATTTTGGATTGAGGCTGCTGTGGGTAAGACCCAATAATGCTTCTAAAGTCACAATTGGTTTTTGAAAGGCAGCTCTGTGCTATTCTTTGAGTGTTTTTCATGCTTTCAGCTGTGGCATGAAAGACCTAGAACTCTGATCTCTGGTTTTGGCAAGTCAAGTAATTCCATTCAATTTCAGAACCATGCAGCTGTGAAGCTTTACAGTTTTTGATGTTAAAAAAGGCAGGGATTATTTCTGTTCTCTGTGATTTGTGAACAACTGCTGCTTCTGTTGGCAAACCCAGGAAGAAACCTGTCTGTCTGATGTGCAGGGACTGTTACTGATACCTGCACAAACACCTCAGTAGATATTACACATCTGGTTGGCATCTCCAAGATCAAAGTGCTCTCGGATGCTCTGCTGCCCTTTGAACAACATTTAATTGGCCATGAGACCACATTTCAGGACCTGAGACTGAGCTTTTCTTCCTCTGGTTGCTGGGTGAGGCCAGTTTAGGTCTGTAGGAAACTGGTCAGTGCTCTCATTCCTCTCTTGAGACACGTCCAGACACTGTTCCCCCTCCACTAAATAATGGGGCATTCCTAGCTGGTCTGGGTTGGGTGGCTGAGCTGCTCACATCCTGCTGTGATGACATCAACCCCAAACTGCTTTTTGCTGTACTGAGGGAGAAGTACAGGGCAGATTTTTCTCACAGGACAGGGCAGAGCATTGGTCCTGGTTGTTTCCACTCTCTACTAGAGGAAAAGGATCTGGCATTGCAGAGATGGACACACCAGTTATTCTGTGCAGGAAAACCAGAGTATCTGAGTGTTAACCACGTGCTATGAGCTGTCTGCTGCTCACCAAAGTACTGTGTTGTGCATTGATACTGAGTAGTTCTCTGTGACTCAGGACAAGGACACTGTGCTGTGGGTATTTATTGACTACATGGTGCAAAAAAGCTGCTTAGGTCCTTCATAGATAAATCTGAGATCTAGGTCTCCTCTGTGACAATTTTGCAGCCTGGACAGATGTTGGAGGGATGGGTGGCAGGGAGGTGGGATGGGGGTCAGAGCCACCCGAATTGGCAGTGGGTGTCAGGACACTGCCAGCAATCTGCACAGACAAGTGTGAGAAAGAAGAGGGGGAGGAAGGTGGGACACAGGGAGATGTGTAATGTGGAAGGGAGAAAGCAAAGCCATCCTGCAGGATGTCACTTCTGCGTGGAGGACTCTGATAAGGCTCAAACTGGTTTTTGCTGCACACCTGCTGTTTGCAGCCAAGTCTAAAGGCACCAAGGGTATCAGTTTCTTGCAAGATTAAACTCTTTGATTCCAATCTCTTTAGCTGGGAAGCATGTTGTTTTATCTAATGCTTATCTCTGTCTGTTTTAGGCTGTGGTGCCTGCTGAGAAAAGGTATGCATAATGAAATGATTAAATCATGTGTTTTCAAATAATCAAAGTCATGCTGTTTTCAGCTATGCAGAAATCCTGTTCCTCTTAGGAGACATCCAGCCAGATCCAGAATTTCTTTTAGGTTTGATATTTCTTAGAAGGATTCTGAATAAAAATGAGAATCTGTTTAAGGCCAGTTCTGCTCTTCTGTCTGCCCAGGGCCAGATATGATCACATTCATATTCTTCTTGTGTAGCTGCAGACAGAAAATAACTTTGCAGTCTGATTTTATGCTCTAAAGAAAATCATTCATGCTGTGACAGCACTTCAAAATATTCCAATCCTTATTCTGAATATGCTGCTGGCTATGACTGCAGTGCAGAAAAAAAATGCTTCACTGAATCGGTAGTTACAGGAAGGGGTAAAGTTTCCAAATCACAACTTTCCATCTTGATTTTGTAACTAATCCCTTGCCTCTGCTGTGTCTCCAGTTTGAGATGTCTTCCCTGTATTTCTGGACTGCTTCAAGCTTTGGTATCCCCGACACAGTTGGTCAACACTGCTTAAATGTTCTGCATGCTAAGGGCAGATGCTACTCAGGCTGCTGCACAAAGAGTCCTGACTGTGGGAAATCTCCCTAGGGAAATGCACCCTGGAGCAGGTAGTGAAGTGAAGGAAAGGAATCAAGAAGATCCTCATGGTCGGGGTCAAGACTCCTATCCATTCACCAAGGTAAGATCTCATCTTAAAAGGATGTTGTCAAGGCTGATTGACCTAAAATGAAACCTCATGTGCTGTTTTGAGAGATGAGCATGTATGTGTCCCTATGTTCTGCTGATTGGGGTCACTGGCAGAAGCATGTGAGAAACCAGCTGAAAACAAACAGGAATGTTGTTATCAAGGAGCCTCTGACCTCCAAAGGGCATGGAAGTGACAGCGAGCTGATGGAGGGTAACAGGCTTGTTGTAATGAAGGGACTGTATTTACAGAGGAGGTGGCACAGCAAATACAAGGAGCTGCAACATAGAACACTCTTGTAGGCTAATTTTTGCAGATCCTAAACACAGCCTCGGGGAGAACAGCAGTGAACAAATTCCTCTCTCCCTCTTAGAGCCACATTTAGGGAACTGAGTAATGATTTCAGTCTATCTAAGAAGGCAGAGAAATTTAATTGAATAGCAAAAGATCAGATCTACATTTCAAACAGAGGAATTATCTTTTGAGGACAAGCAGAAGAATTTAAATTTGACAAAAGGAGCTCTAGGAACTCATTTGCTTTACCATAATGGGAACTGTCACCACCAGTCTCATTTTTATTATGGAAGTGTTGCTCCAAGATATTGCAGATCTGCATGTGCTCTTCTCCATCACAAAGCTGAAAACATCTCAGGCCAAATTAAACTTGCAGTTTCAGAGGCCCACAATTCTGTACTGCAGCAAAAGAGCTAGAGACCACATGGTTGCACTGCTGGGATGCTACCCTTGCTCTGCACATCAGATCTTGGAGACCATGATATTACTTCAACAGAAAGCATTAGTCAGGGACAGTGAAAATGGTAAACTTGACTATCTGTAACCAGGCAGCAGATGGAGATGGAAGAAAAGGAAATAATCAAATAATCAATAATAAAATTCTGCATTAAGAGACAGGCAGCTTAGATGACTGCATTTGTTTGCATTCACCTTGTAAAATGAATTTCCTAGTTTTCCTCTAGATCTGGTTTTCCTCAGAAGACAGTTTTGTTGGGTTTTTTTAAAAGGCAACAAAAACCAAACATGATCACCCCCTCCTCTCAGCAGCAGTACAGAACAAATCCAGCATTCAAAAAGCAAAGAGCAATGATGTCTTCTCTTCAGATGAACAAAGCTGGATGGTTATGCCATCAGCTTTTAAAATGCTACTACAGAGCAGAGCTTGACACTATTCTTTTTTGCTCTGCCCAGTGTCTCTGGGACAGACCATGGGAAGTTCACCTTGACAAGAGAGTTTGCCAGCTACTCACAGACCTCACATGTGGAGCTTAAAGGTTTTCCCAACTAGGAGTTAATGCCACCAGTGCCCAGTTGCAGACTTCTGTCTCATTCACTTGATTGCTTTACCTCCTACTTGAACCTAAGACTTTAACCAGCAGTCAAGAGGGAGACAAGAGCTTATGTAGGTTTAGATTCTTCACTGTAATCTGCTTGAAAAATGTCTATTACTAAAAGGTGTGAAGGCTTTAGCAGTCAAGAGTAGAATGACTTTGTGTAAATAACAAATTACACCATCCGTATTGATTTTCCTTGTCTGAGCAATTCCCAGATCAAATGTGCTCTTTCTACAACTCAAAAGGTGATATTTCTAACTGCAGACACTCCAGATTCTGAAGCGCTAAATCCCAAGTTTTTCTTTCTCTGCTCCATCATTTCTGTAAATAAAAACTTTACAGTGAAGACACACCTTACCATCCTGTTGCTGATCCATAAAGCTGACTTTTCAAATAAGGAAGAAGCTTCCCAGCTCCATAAACTGGGCCTGGCTATGAAGAGTGATTGCACAGTAAAGACACAGTTGTGTGCAGCTTTCAACCTCCCCAGCATCCCGGGTGTTCTGATGGATGGTGCTCCCTACTCCCACCACCTGACTTACAGACTTGGCTTCCAGGGGACAGGAGTGCCTGGAGTCTGCCTTCTTCTCACCAAATTTGCTCTGCTTGAATCAGACAAGTAGAATGACTTTGTGTAAAT
This sequence comes from Chaetura pelagica, assembly GCF_000747805.2. Taxonomy (NCBI): domain Eukaryota; kingdom Metazoa; phylum Chordata; class Aves; order Apodiformes; family Apodidae; genus Chaetura; species Chaetura pelagica. Next base: position 938,171 of record NW_009953497.1, read on the forward strand.
AACAAATTACACCATCCGTATTGATTTTCCTTGTCTGAGCAATTCCCAGATCAAATGTGCTCTTTCTACAACTCAAAAGGTGATATTTCTAACTGCAGACACTCCAGATTCTGAAGCGCTAAATCCCAAGTTTTTCTTTCTCTGCTCCATCATTTCTGTAAATAAAAACTTTACAGTGAAGACACACCTTACCATCCTGTTGCTGATCCATAAAGCTGACTTTTCAAATAAGGAAGAAGCTTCCCAGCTCCATAAACTGGGCCTGGCTATGAAGAGTGATTGCACAGTAAAGACACAGTTGTGTGCAGCTTTCAACCTCCCCAGCATCCCGGGTGTTCTGATGGATGGTGCTCCCTACTCCCACCACCTGACTTACAGACTTGGCTTCCAGGGGACAGGAGTGCCTGGAGTCTGCCTTCTTCTCACCAAATTTGCTCTGCTTGAATCAGACAGTGACAGACTTGTGGGTCCAACACTGGCAAGAAACGCAGTGTGTGGTGGAACAAGAGATGAGAACATCCAAGCCCTTGGGAATCAGATGAGCCCACTGTCAAATTGATCCCTCCATTCTTTACACACTGCTGTGTGTTTAGATTTAATTCCCCCTCCTCCACGTCCACCAAGGAGATTTTGCTTCAGTGATGTTGCTTGTTTGAGATCCACTGGCAAAACTGCCAGCAGCAATGCCTTCAGCTCTGTGCAGAGGTGGAGGCTGAGAGGAGACCTTGGGTGGGCCCACCACAAACTTGCAGTAGTGCTGCCTAAAGTAACATTGCACAGACAAGATGACGGATTTTAGGAAATGAGTGAATTCAACATTTATTCATGAGTGGACTCTGGGAAGATTCTTAACATCTTTTTCACTAAAAACAACAACAACAACAAACTGGCATTTCAAAATACAGAAAATATATCAAATACCAAAGGGACATCCTATTGAGGGAGAGGAATTCGAGTTGATTTGACTCCAGAAATAAAAGTTGAATACTTTGAATTTTTCTCTGCACAATGATAGAATGTTTTTTATTTTTCCAAACAAAAATTATGTCTCAATTTACTTATTGAAGTATTAATTCAGTATCTTGTTCATGAAGGTGGAGTGAATGGTGCTGACTTGCGTTCTCAGCCTTTCCTGAGGAAACAAACCTATCAGCAAAGAGATGACGGTGACCAGACCTGAATGACCAAAGCTCTAATAAGGTACCATATGTTGTCTGAAACTGTGTCAGAGCCCAGCCAACTTGTTTGCCAGACCTTAGCTACAAGATCCTGTACCAAAGCGGTGCCACAGAGCTCTGTGGTTCCCAGGCTGCCATCAGCAGCAGGGTTGTTGATCAGCCTCAAATGCCCAGACCCCAGAGCAGAGACATCCTGAAACCCTTCAATGGGAAGGAAATAGATTTTGAGTAATTCCTCTGTAAGAAGTACAGCTTAACAGCACTGTGGTGTTCTCTGGTGTGAGGCACAAGCCTTTCTGTGCCCCCAGAGTTTCTTCTAGTCTTCTCCTGTCCCACATCTTCCAGCCTTTCTGCACCTGCTTCTCTCCTCTGAGCTCCTTCCTTCCCAGCAGAACCTGGCTGTGCTTGCATCCCTTTTATTCTTGATCCTTGTTAGTATGAGAGATGTTTTAGATGCCAAATTATGTCTGAATACCAGACTGCAGGAAAAAGGGTGCTGTGTGGTTATTTCCCCTGTCTCCATTAAGTGTTGTGCCCTTCCTGTTCAAACAGAGCATTTGATCCTTCTTAGACAATTTATCTCTCTCATTCTTTTCTCTTATAGTCTCCCACAGCAAGGTCCCAAAAGCTATCTAATAAACATGGATGTTATGACATCCTCCCACAGTGAGTCTAAATATCATACAGGAAATTGACCAATAAATGATATAATTACTGCAAAGATGAAAACCAGCACTCCCAAAAAACACAGTGAGTTGCTCTTTATCTTGTAATACAAATTATTTATTGCCTGCTCTGTTTTGTCTTCCTTCACCTTTCAAGCTCTTGTTTTGCCTCATCACTTGTGATCTTGTGCAAGAAATGTGTATCTCCAGGCACAGAAATATAAAGCTCAGTCACTCTGAGCTGCCACGGGAATGCAGGTCCGCCCAGTTGATTTTCTTCCCGTTGTACTGGGTGGGGTGGCTCTGCAGATCCACTCACATACACACCCTTTCTTTTTTTGGTACTGTTAATTATTTTAAGCTACTCTTCAGGTTGGTAGCATAGCTTATTGCTGTGGAAAATGGGCAGTTTCTCTCCTTCTGTGGTGACTAGTAAGTTATGAAAAGCTTTTTAGCTTGATTTATTCCGACTTCTGTCATGTCTTGCTGATTTATCTATTATCCTCTAAAATAAGGCAAATAAACCAAGTAGTTAAACCAGACAGAGAGAAGGGCATGTATCTCCCTATCCAAAAGGTATTTTTGAAACAAAAAAGACATGCTTTAAGCAGTAAATGATATATTTTGCTTTGAAGGAAGGACAGCACCGTATAATTATCATTGACTCTGTCATCACCGGCTCATCGAGTTATCGCTCAACTTTGCTTTGTTCCTCCATCCAGTCAAAGCAGTGGAACACAAAGGAGGAGGCTGCTTTGCTGAGTGTTCCAAGGATGGGATTGCTGAATGCTGCATTTTAATAATCTGCCTTGTCCACAGGAGCTGAGCCAACCCCAGCCAAAGCAGGGAGCAGTTGTTGGCCAACCAAAACACAGCTGTGGGAGCTCATTTTGAAGTCTACCAGCCTTTCTGCTGTCCCTTTTCAGAGATTAAGCTTAATCTCCTGTATGTGAGGCTTATGTCACCTTATTTAAGAACAGTTTCACTGACAGCCTTGCAGGGTTGTTGTTTTTTGGTTTTTTTCCCCCTCTTTGCCTTATCCTTTGTGGTTTTGGCAGGGAAACAGCTTTAGTAGAAATGTACCCAGACAAAAAAAGCAAAGCTGTGTAAAACCTGTATGATTGTGCCACACAGCCAGTGGCCAGGGCATGGCCATGCAGGGGGCCCAAAAAATCACAAGCTTTTGGAGAAAAGTGCAAGCTGATATATTGGCATGCTGTCAAAGGCAGGTACACCCAACCATTTTGTGTGATTTGACCCAATAGGCACATACACAAAACAGAAGCTGCGTTTTAATCCAAGTTTTACTTCCCTTTTTATATCTTTCTCTGAATCCCAAGGGGAATGGAAGTGTGGCACAGGAGGTGTTTGTCTAATCTGTATGGTTCAAAATTTCATAAAATTCTAAGTGAGCTGCAGCAAAATGAGCAGCTGAGTCTCACCAGCCTGTCTGCCTCTCTCCATGGCCTCATCTGCATTGTGTAAAAGCCAAATCAGAGTTATAAGTAACTCTGCTCCACTGCCAAGAAACTCATTGCATTGGTTTATCCAGAAGGACTTCTGTACCAAAGATAGCCTCTGGCGTGTGGGTTATGTTTCAGGTCTGCTTTTGGAAGAGAACTGTTCCAAGAGAAGCTGAATGTCTGTCTTCAGGTCTGTGATTATTGTAAAAGGCTGGATTTGAGCTTATTTTTTTACTGCCTGCGTGTCACAGCACTTTCTAATGACCACTGGTTGCTGCCTCAGTTGAGTAAGTTTCCCAGATTAACCAGGGAAAAGAGAAACCCTCCACCCTTGGTTCTTTTTCATTTTATAATTATCTGCTGTTTCTCTAGAGTTGCTCTTTTTTCCTTATATTTTGCTCTTGCCTGGTGCCTTGCAATTAAGACGAAGCAGCTCTATCTAGTTCACAATCTAAGATCACATGCTGCAAACCCTTGCTCATTAGAGCAATCCCACTGGAGAGAAGAAGGCTGTTTCATGTCAAGTCTGCTTGCTCAGTGAAGTTTAGTAGGTTCTGACCTTCAGTTACATGTTTTAAGATGTCAGCAAAATGTTCTGTGACTCACTGTTAATAGTATAATTGCTAATGGGCTGAATCCCTAAAAAATAGGTCCAAATATGTTTATATAATAATCAGAAAACTTTCATTCCCAAAGGGAAGGAACAGTTGTACTTTGCACATGCCTTGTGTTTTGGTCTGATGGTGTCCTACGTGCTGTGCCAAAAAGTAATAATTAAAGGGACATGGTCAACATAAAACTATATTGGAATTCCTTACCTGTGCTACTTGGCAATGCACTAGGGTGTGCAGAGTAAAGAATTTTTATGAAATAAGTTTGGTTTGCACGACTTTGGCTCTTTGTTCTTTCTGCAGTGCTCAGTTTTAAGTATAAAATCTATTTATTTTTTTTTCTGATTTCACTTCTAGTTGGTGTTTGATCACTCAGTGTTACTGTGCTGTATGTGTGCTGAATTTAAAAGACATCTGCTTCACTTCAGCTGTATCCCCCACTGTCATTCTTTGCTTCCTTCTGTTATATGCATGCTAAAATATTGCTGGCATGAATATGCAAGGAAAGTAAATGCAGAGCCAGCACCACAGATAATTGCTGATCCTTTTAAAGTGTCCAAACCTCTCATGAGGTCTTTGTTGCAGAGGCTGTTAAGCAAGAGAAACTGAGATTTGACTGCTCTCTTTGCAAGCAACAAGAGCAAGCATCTGCAATTACTTTATGAACAAAACCACTGGTGAGAATTACAAATCAATGTGTGCAATGTGCCTGGTATATTTTGCTTTAATGAAACCCTGATTCACCCAGTATTTGGAGTTCCTCAGCTGTCTTGTTAGATCCTCAACATCCAGGCATGGTGATAAAGGAGTGAGGCACCTCCTCCCCAGCCGGGATCACGTGGCAGATGCTGCAAGTGACCCTGCAATTTTTGATTTATTTTTTGTGTGTTTCCTGAGTGGAGGGTGTTGCAAGCAATTCACTGGGAATCACAGCTCACTTGGTAGCCTAGTGATTTTAAGTAAAATTTCAAGACATCTACATTTCAATTAAAATAAAAAAGAAGTTTAAAAATGCATAATGCTGAGTCTGCAGGCAGGTGGGACCCTCTTGCCAGTGTCAGATGGGGCCAGATGGGTCTGAGCTGTGTTAGAAGGCAGGTTATGGCGAGCAGAGTTGTCCTCTCCAGATGCTACCACCCTTCCCTGCCCAGAGAGCCTCAGACAGAGAGGGGGGATTGACTCCCACCCCTGGGAGTTGTGTTCTGTGTGGAGGGCTCTGACCTGCAGCTCTGGGCTCAGCTCCTTGCTCACACAGCCCAGCAGCTCCTGGCCTGGAGCCGGCTCATAACTGGCCAGCTGGAAACTCAGCTGGAGGAATTTACATCCATCTGCACCCACAGCCCATCACTGCTCAGGGTGCAGTTGGAGGTTAAAGCTAAAACAATCCTTTTTCTAGGAACAATGCCCTGGGCAAGGCCTGTTTGATCCAAAAGATTTGATGTTCTCAAGAAAAGAACAACACAACCTTCTTTACTTCAAAGCCATGCCTTTCCCCTTGCTTAGAGAGGTTATAACAGAAAGGTCTTGTGATCTTACATAGTCAATCACAGCCCAAGGGCTGTGCAATAGCCTGCTCTGTGAACTGCTTGTAACGAGTGCAGAGAGGGGGAAAAACAGCCAAAAAAGCAAAATGCCAGGATAAAATGTAAGGTCAGCTCGAGTATTAGATGTACTTGAGAAAACCATGGCCGGCTCGTGGGGAATGCTCAAGCTGAAATGGAGGGTCTGTGCACTGAGCTGGGCCCTGCCTGAGAGCCATCCCTTTCCCTGCAACAGCAGGGGGGGAAGAGATGACCAAAACAAGAACAGCACACACTTCCTCAGATCCAAAAGAGCATCGTGAAATAAATACTAGAAATATTAGTGTGTGTAAATGTTCAGTCGGGTCAAAAGCCAAAGGAAAGTGCTCTGCAAGAGCCAGGCCAGGCAGCCCGACAAGGCTGGCAGTCAGCAGCTTGGTAACCAGCAGATTAATGAGCTGCAGAGAAACGTCCCCCTGCTGACAATTTACTTCTGGCTGATCTCAGCTGCCATCGAAGGGCTGGCATGTGTTATGCAGGACATTTAGGGGAATTGGTTGTAGCTGAGGAGCGGGTGGCCGGGAGCCACTCCCGGCACAGCAGAACTGCTGGTGGGTAAACACTCCTCCTCCCAGGGGCTGGGTGCTTTCTGTAGCTGTGGTGCTTCTCTTCAGATTTTTTATCTTATTTATTTAAATATCTTTCAGCCCTGGTTTGTAATTCTTTGGGATAACTAGTTTGCTGTTGTTTTTTTTTTCTTCTGGAACTCAGTAACCACTTGGCTTCTTTCCACTTGATGCTCCCCATGCACAAAGAGGGAAGTGTGCTCTTCTGTTATTAGGGCTTATACATATATATTATATATATATATATCCCTCCCCTTTAATGAAATGAAGAGTGAGTTTGTCTGCACTGCATTTTGTAGGGGTCAGAGGGGGAGCCTGCAGTGCCCACAAGGTTCAACAGTGAATGTAGACAAAATTACAAGCACACACTGGGGGTGTTTGTGGGAGTCCGTGGTGCTTTCGTGGAGCTGAGCAGACCTGACAGCTCAGCTTGGAGTCAGTTCAGCTGCCAGGGCTTGGTCTCTCAGTCCCAGGCACTCGGCAGGAGAGGCTCTTGCTGCTCATGGGGAGCTGCAGGGATGGAGAGCATGCTCTGCTCTTGGCTGCTCTTTAAAGAGCAGCATAACATCTCTGCAGACAGAGGTTGTCTTTGTACTAGAAATGGCTTTATTCCCTGTGTCAGTCAGCAGTGTCCTGACCAGGTTTGGACATAAATACCCTGATAGAACAGGGTATTGATCTGCACCAGACCTGGCCTCCTGCTGCAATAGGCATTTTGGGGAAGTGCAGCTTTTGGGGGTTGGAGCATTTCTGGTGTGGGGAGAAATCTCTCTGCAAAATGCTCCTGTACTCATGGTGAAGGTGTGCTCCCCAGGAAAAAAAAAGACAAAAAAAAAAAAAGCCTAATTTTCCTGAAATTCTGCCAGTTTCTCTGCAGCATTTAATTTCTAATGTCCAACTGCTTATCCATGCAGGCTGGCCTGTTTGCTACAGTGGAGATCAAAGTCACTGTGGGAGCTTGTTTGGATTGAATTGTACATGAGCACAAGGGACTTCCTGCTAAAATTACAAAAACACAGTCTAGGTACCTATGTTTGTGTTTCAGTGCACTGATAACACAGTATTTCCTGGGGCAAACTTAAGCAAAATTTATCCCTTAATCTGGAAACGAATTTAGAGTGAACTTGCATTCAGAGATGTGTAAGTAAAAGAACTCAAAGAGAATAATAATAAAAAACAAGGATTAGTAGTTAAAGGTATCTTCACAGAATCATAGAATCTTAGGGGTTGGAAGGGACCTCGAAAGATCATCTGGTCCAACCCCCCTGCCAGAGCAGGGTCACCCAGAACACATCACACAGGAACGTGCCCAGGTGGGTTTTGAATGTCTCCGGAGAAGGGGACTCCACAGCCTCTCTGGGCAGCCTGTCCCAGGGCTCTGTCACTCTCACAGGAAAGAAGTTTCTTCTGATGTTTCTTGCAGGAGATAGTTGGCAGGAGTCTAGCTGATTCAACATTAACACCCAGAAAGCATAAGAGGCTCTAAGTTAACCATGAGACATCATTAACTTCCATCTCTTTACACCTATGGAAAATTATTTTCCTCCTATTCTTCTGTTTTCTGGCCCCTTTGAATGTAATAAAATGTAACTCAGCTTTTCAATTGAGTGAAACCTTTTAATCCTGCCTGTGCATGAAACACTTCATACCAAAGTGTGGCACTTCATAGTAAATTCAATTAACTCCTCTGTATACTCCTGAACTGTGAGAGACCCTCCATAAAGAAAATAAATCTGCAAATAAAGAGAATTTAGTAGAAAGCTGAATGTTTTCCATTTGCCTCAGAGACCTGGTGATCAGTGTTGCCCTCATGATGCCTGACTTGTATGTAACTCTTTCTCTCCTTTTCCTTCAGAGCAAAACCTGCTGTCTTCTGAAAATACCCTGAAGACAGGGACTACAGCTTGGATGGCTGCTCCAGGCAGCCCCACATCCCTTCCCATAAATGTTACAGGAGAACTCCTCACCATCTTCGGGCAATTTTTCAGGTCAGTAAAAAGCCAAAAAAACCCATCCAGGTCCAGGATACTCACATGGAATGGCTGTTTGGTACAAGCCAAGAGCAGGCTGCTCTGGATGGCAGCCTGCAAGCTTGCAGCACGGGGCTTTCCCTATGGGTTTTATTTTGGAGGGATCCTCTGTCACAACATGGGGTGCTTTTTGGAGACTGTGTTTGAAAACATATTTCTTCCTGCAACATGTGTCCACTGCTGCCCTAACAGGGTGCAGGGCAGGCAGTAGTGGATTGGAAGTCCATGTTACAAGAGCCAAATGTGAAGCAGAGGGTTTAAAATGGTAGTAAATGTGGAATTGGTTAAAGAGTGAATTAAATGGAAAGGAATCTGTGCCTACTGGTAGGCATGTTTTTACCCCATCAGCACACAAAAGCATTTATGGAGCTCCTACAAAGCTTTCAAGGTTCATTGTACAGGTGGCTGTGTACTTTTTCCCATAAACATCTTGTATTCTTGATGTCATTAACTTCTCTGGCAACTTGGCCTCTTTTGAATCCAGTATTTTTATGGTGGCATCACTAAAGCCCTTCTGAAGCTTGTCATGCAGCATCAACTGTTTCCAAAGCAGAAGGGTGGTGAGGAAAGCTGCTGGCACACCTGGGCCACTGGACTTTCCTCCTGCCTGTGCTGGCTTTGGGAAGTTCAGCTGAATGTGCAAGCAAAGCTCCTAATTCAGATCTGCTTCCCTTTTCATTTGACACAGGACTCATGGAACACAGTGAACTGGGGACAGAGCTTGTCAGTGGGTGTGGCTTTCGGGGGTGGTTGTTGCTTTGATGAGATGCTTGTGGGGACTCCGTTCTGCACATCTTGATGTGCTTGAATACAAGTCTGATCCCAGTGAGGCTACAGGCTTTGCTGTGTTTGAAGCTGCTTTGACAATTCACCTGTCTTGCTTAGATAATAGCTAGAATATTCCCCTAAAATCTAGTTGAAGAATTTCAATTCAAAACCCAGGATGCAGTCATTATACTAATCTCTTTTTATGCAACTGTCAATCCAGCCTCTGCAGGCTGGTGCACCCACTGTGTGTTCCCTCTGCACACCCCTGCTTTCCATCATCTCCTCCTCTAACCTCAGGCCCCTACACAGCTCTGCCTACACCTTAGTGCAAACTACACCCCCCATTCACCCTCAAGTTTCTAATGCTGAGAAGCCACAGCCCCTGCCTACTGACCCAGCAGTGTTCCCTGATGTTTCCATTCCTGGCCTCTGTATTGGAACAGGTAATAAAAATGCTGCTTTTTTTCATCTTTGTTAGGCTTTTCAAAAAGGTTTGTGAAAATAAGGTGCTTTCTATCTGAGAGGGTCTCAGAATTCATAGGCTCAGTTAACTGCATAGATTAGAAACCACCTGGAGGGCTTTTGTTTTGATCTGTGAAAATTTAAATTCAGCAACCAGTGTTTCCTCTGCAAGAGAGAGTGAAATTATCAACCTCAACTTCAAGGAAAAAGCTGCTTTCCCTGACTTCCTTACAAAGCTTGAAGTGTTAGTGATGAACAGTATCAGCCTTCATTTCTGTCTTTGTCATTATCATACTGGATTTTGTGCACGCAGTAAGTGATGCAGGCACACCACCTATTGTTAAGATAGATCAGCACTTCCAGCAGTAACAATCACTTCACCTACTTATTATTTTGCCAAGTTGCAACTATTTAGGTTGAAAGTTCCCCACCAGAAAGTGTCTGCTTTATGCTGATTAATTCATTTTAAATTTCAGCTAAAATGTTTTAGCTGTTCCAAGATTAAGGAGTTGTGTTGCTGAATGTTGTTCTTACTACTAACTGGGCTATAGTAGAAGCTTTTTCCCCCTTTTGTAAAAGAAATTCTACCAACCACACATGTTGGACTTGAAGCTTGTCATGTCTTGGATATGCTTTCTGGTGTCAGACAGGGCTGCTCTCAGAGCCTGTATGGAACAAATGATAAAATCACAGCCTGTTTTGTTGCCTCCTGGATAACTCGCTTTCCCTGCTCCTGTCCTCTCTCCCACCATACCAGCTGAGTAGCTTGCTGCTGTCCCCTTTCTCCCTCTCTTCACCAAATTCATGTGAGGTCTCATTTCCCCTTCCCCTCTGTGTGGCAGGGTTGAATCCTTGCAAATCTGTCCTCAGCTCCTGAACTGGGCACAGGGATATTGAAAGCATCTCATGTGGTCAGATGAACCTTTCCACCCTCCCTGAAGTCGGCAAATGGGGTGATTTTAATTGATTGTATGAGTCTGGACAATCACATTTTGAACAAATCCCAGTTGTTACAACCTCTCTGGAGTCAGCCACCAAAACTGGGAGATGACATTGCCTTTCCCAATTTCTCAATACTTTCCCTGGCTGCCAAGTTCATTCTTGTCTCAGAGTGCCCTTCTGGCACTTGTCCCTACCCAGGTGTATGTAGGGGTCCTGGGAACTGGGGCAATTCAAATTACTATTTTGTACCAACTCCTGCACTATCAGAAATGGTATCTTCTGTGTCTGGAGAAGGTTTGGACACTGATCTCTTTGGAAATGCTCATACTAAGTGTGTTTATTCAAGTTTCTTCAGATTGTTAGATTTTGCAACCAATACTCATGAGGGCAAGCACGTGGAAAGGCTTTTCGAGCAAGGAAAAAACAGGTCTCTGAAGTTAGGTAAGGAAAGATTCCCCCCTTTTCTTGCAGTCAATATGATTTGAAGTTGACAAGAAAGCCTTGATATGGGAGGACAGAGGTATTCACATCTGTCACTGCAACTAAAGAGGGCTTTCTCCAAGTGCAGCCCAGAAAGTCAGGTGCATTTGCTTTCACTGCCATTGGATCTCTCACCAAAGCACTGTTTTTAAAGCATTTGGTGTCCCAGCAGGATCTCCCACTCTGGTTTCCATGAGATTAATTGTTTCAGAAGCTGGAGTGGATGGAAAATTGTGTTGGCGAAGTCCATACTAGAAATAGCACCACTTCTCTGTGTGGGGAAACCAGATACTTTAACTCTGCCATGTGTCTGTATTTCACTCAGTCTAATATTTCACTCGGCTGTTACATATTCTTACTTTATTCAGCCATTATTTAGCACATTAAGGAAGCACGTGAATTCGTTTCATGTTGCTACTGATTGATACTTTTTCCTTTATAATCTTCTCATAGCAATTTTGAAAGTTTCACTGTCAGATTCACGGTGCAGTTGCAGCTCAGACTTATCTGAACCCAGGACAAATGTTGGACACACTGTCCAAACCAGGAGATTTTGCTTTGTGTTGTTCATTGTCATTCCAGCCTTGGTCACAAAGGGTAGAATTTCAGATTAGTTTTTTCTCTGCTGTCCTGACTGGTTGCAGAGTGTATTTTAGAGGCTGAGACAATGGTTTTATTTTCTTGGCTTCTGCACAATCCAATTAAGATTTCATTGGAAAATGTTAACTACTAAAGTATATCCCTTCTTCAGCTAAAGCTTTAGTGACAACAGAACGATAAATTCCTGTGCAGTCAAATGGTGGCTCATGAGATCCATGGAGTCATGACCACTTGGTCAAGCTTTAGAAATCTTGAGAAGAGGTCCTAGAAAGGCAGCATTAGCCTTGACCACATGGTTGTCTGGTTTAGGACCATGAATCTGCAGGAACAGTTTAGTTGGCTACAGACCAACTACCAGAGGAAATATAGCTAAGGGAGCAGCATAGCAGAGGACAGTAAACCCATATATACTGCACTGCAGTGTGATTGAGAGTCTTGAGTTACTGTCAGAGTAACAACTTTATTACAAATTTTCCCCAATTCCTAATGTTTTCCTTGTGCAGAGCCAGAGTTTATATTCTGGGCCAGCCGTATCTAAGTTATATATAATCATGGTTCCCCCTCATTATCTGACTGCTCGTTTACAGCTGCTTTGCAGTGCAGCAGGAGGCTGTTCCACATGGCCTGTGGACATCATTAAAAAGTGACATGAGCCTGGTGCTATCAGCCCAGAGGGATTTGATCCCCCTTCAGTACAGGGCTGATGCACAGCAGCAGCCATGAGGTCTCACCAGCTTTCTGGTGCAAAGGGGAGCTCAGAATGGGGGTCCTCAGCCTCCACACACCATGCCAGTTGGGTGAGAGCCATGGTGCAGTACTGTGCTGATTTATATTTCATTCACAGCATGTCCTCCTCTGCTACCCCTGCAATTCGAGCAGCGCTTTTTGATTTCCTCATTAGTTATTGGGTATTTCTAGTCTTGCTTTGATATAACCATGAGGCTGGAGGTGGCTTTACTCCCTCAACTAGTGTTTGGGAGAACCCTCTGAAGGACTGACTGGAGGACTGCAGTACTGAATTGTTGGCCAGGGGCATTTCAGGGCATAAGCCACAGAGAGACTGAAGCACTTTGTTTAAGCTCCTCCACTCCAGGATGCCAAATGGAAGTAAAACAGAGGAAGCTTCAGTGCACTTCTCTTTGCTTCAGGTTTTAAACATTCAATGTACACTGAAGCAATCATCTTGTACTGTGTCTGGCTAGTGTTTTCTGAGCATACCCCCACTGAAAGAGATAATCATGTTTTGTTTAAATGAATTTCTGGTCTGAAAACCAATTTCTTTTCAAGACTGCCCAGTTTACTGAATTGAACCTCTGCACAGTAGCATATTCAGTTTCTGCTGTAACCTGCTACTGTTGCAGAAATAACAGCCAAAAAAAAAATAGCACCCTACTATTTGCTTTATTTTTTATTTTTTTTCAATGACACTGGCTGTACTGTTGGTTTGAAAGAAGGTGTGGAGAAGGCCTATGACTCTGCTTTCCTCCTCAGCTGAGAGAGGCATTTGAATTCTCTCTGGCTTTGCCGAAATCACAGTATTGCTGAGAACATCTGTAGAAAAGAATTAGCTTTTTCTTTCCCCTCTCACTGACAGCAAACTTCAGAGAAGGTCAGGCTCATGGGTGTTTCTGTGGATTATTTTAGCTGTGCTGGAAAGGATAGAACCCATCTCACTGCAACCAGCTGGAAATACACCAAGTGCTTAAGAAGTATAGGAGCTAGCTGCCATCAATATATAGATTTGGTAGCAGTCAGGCTGTTCTTTAACATTTTCAGCAGTGCTAACATTACAACCCAAGATCTCTGAGAGAAATCTGGCTGTGCCCTGAGCAGTGCACAGTACCAGTTACTCTGCCAGAATATCTGCACTTAAATGGGAGGTCACCTAGGTCATACTGGTAGGTCCTCCAGGATGGCCCATGGCAGGGGCACCAGGTGTATTCTCACTGGGCTGCATTTGGAAACTAAGACTGGGATTCTCAGGCTTATGTTTCTGGCAGCACATGGCACAGAAATGCATGAATCACCACTCCCTGGCTAACATCTGTGAGAAGAGGCTGAGGCATCACCTGCAAACCTTTGATCTGAGTTGTTTGGCCTGTGGGCTGCAGGGCTCCTTGGGCTGTTACTCCTGAACTGCCATGGTAGTAATAAGAACTCCAGCTGCAAATCCAATACCCTGTCCCCCCCCAACTACAATTAACTGTGCAAACACTGGCCCAAAGTCCTTGTTTGAAAGATTTCTTTATAAAAGAGAGGAGCCAGCTGGCTGGGCTTTCTCTGTGGTGGCTCAGAGACTTGGAATGTGCTTTCTCCACCTCATTCTAAGCTGACTTGGTAACTTTCCAGGACTAAACTTCTTGGAAAAGACACCTCTGGATAGTGTTTCTGGAGAAGGCAGACACCATGCCTCCTAGACATGCTGGTAGGTGGCTGTTGGATTTTAGCAGTGCTGGAATTTACTGATGCAGACCTAATTCAATTAGGGAGTCCAGAGGCTTGGAGAAAAGCCTTTATTATTTTTAGTCTGAATAAAAATAGTGTCTTGGGCTTCCTAGAATAGTGAAAACACAGTGTCATGGGCGATTGTGGGACAAAGAATATTTATATGCCTTTTCAGCCAGGGTTTCCATGAAACAGAAGCTGTTTAGATTGGATTTGACCAGCCCTGTCATGTCTAGGCCTCTGCAGTTAGTTCTCTATGTTTAAAATTAGAGTAACAAACTCAGGTTTGACTTCACAGCAGTATGTGCAGGGTACTGCCTCACAAATGGTATTTAGATTATGGTGATGATTATTTTAATTGTATCCCCTTCAGTAAACAGGAAACTCTGTTTTTAGTCATGAGGGAATGTTTAGCAGCACTGAAGGGTCATAGAAACCTAAAGAATCATCTCAATGTGGTCAGTGGCAGCAGTATCCAAGTCACACGGGGTTTTTTTTTAAACACTGCTCTATACTATTGTCATCTTTAATTCTCCCCTTCCTCCAGGGCCAGGCTGCTCATTTGTAGTGAGTCTCAGCAATGTCAGTATTCCTGGATGTTCTGGTTATCCTGTCAGGATACGGGGTGCTTAGAAGGGACAGACCTGACCAAGCTTCTCTGATGCAAGAGGGGTGAGAGCATATGGGACCTCTGTCCCTGCCTAGAGCACAAGGTTTTCATGAGAAAGGGAGCTTTCTCAATATGTTTTTTCTGTGGTCAACAGACTTTTATAGCACTGCTCTGACCACTGATGGCAATTTATGTTCTTATTTGCAGGTAGGTTTTTTTTGTGTTTTTTTTTCCCCTTTCCCTTTGTATTTGGAGCCACTTCAGATGGATGTGTGCATAACAGCAGCAAAGTGAATGCTGCAGGGAAGACAGCTCCCTGCAGCACACAATGTCCCACCAGCCTGAAAGCTGCTTCATTTGGCCATGAGCACTTCTCAGCAGAGAACACCCCCTCGCTCCACATTCAGGGAGAAATTTGCCTTTGCTCAAACCTAGGGAGCTGGAGATGAAACTCTCCAAATCACTGTCTTGTGCTAAGAAAGGGACTTTCCAGGTACATAAACTAGGATCTCCCTGTTGTATTTTAGCTTCTGGCTGGTTGGAAAGAAGATGACAAGATCAGATCACTTAGTCCTGAAGCTCTGGTCATAGACAAGTCAATGTAAATAGACAGAAGTCCAGGTAACAGGATTTTTCACAAAAATTTCTGAGCCACCTTTGCTACGTGCTCTGCTCCTAAGATACTTGACTTGTCTGTGCTCTTGCATCCCACACGTCCAAGCAAATACAACCCAGCTTATAATAATCCACTTTATAACTTTTGTGAAAGTATAAAGCACGCTCTTAACAAATTTCTTTCTATCAAATGGACCCTTGGCTGGGATGAAAATGGATACAGTCTCTGAGCAAATGCTCAAAGCAGCCAAAGACCTGGCCTTTGCATTACAGGCTGCAAACTAACAATTCTGGGCTCGCAAATACATCAGCAAAGGCACCTCCCTCCCTCTCAGTTATCACCATCTTCAGCCAAATGGTTTAAAGAGCACAGTGCTCAAATTGCCCTGAAATATAGACAGATCTCCTAATGGCATCTCCAAGCTCCTGTTTCCCCATTTTGGGGATTTTTTGAATGGAAACTATCCCTAGGCTCCAAGGAAATAATTTGTTGTTCTGACATGCTGGAACTATGGGAGCGAGGTCAGGACATGGTGTAGATCTTGTGCCCATCTCGTCTGCTGGGGAAGTCCAATGGGACCTGAATGCAGACAGAAACTCGACAGACCAAGACTTCACAAATACCTTAGTGAGGTCATGACAAATTACGGTGAGGTTTGGTGCTACCCAGTAACACAGACTGCCCGTTGTATCCCCCCCAGTTTTAGACAGTAGGATACTAAGATACAGGCTCATTTCTCCTAGAAGAGCTTCAGGGGAGCAGATAGCTCACTGGGTCTCGATGTGCTGCAAAGTATTTGAGAATTAGTCACTATGCCAAATAAACCTCCTCCTTCCCTTAGCCTTTGTCTGCCTCACCCAAGGGATTTCTGACAGGTAAAAGGCTTTCCTGGGATCAAGGCAGGAACTCTCCAAGGGCAGGAGGGCTGTCACGAGCCTTTCTCATCCTCCACTCCAAATGCAAACTGATAGCATGCCTACGAAATAGGTGTCTCTGTGTGCACACGCATGAAAACAGCTCTTCTCAACCACCCCATGGAGTAATGAGTGTGCAGAGTGAGTGTTCATGGAGGGGTTTCAAAACAAACTCTGGACAGATGTTAGCCACTTCTGTTACCCAGCTGGAAGGCACTGTGAGGTTACACTGGTGAGTGCAGTGTTGGTGTTGTGCTCACGGGGCTTTTACTGGCTTTAGTAAAGATGTTTGTCACTGTAACAAAAGCTGGCAGCTCCTCCACTGCCTGTTACTTGACTCCAGTACCGTGAGTGTCTTGCTTGTGATGCTACAGTACTCTGACCAGAGGGATCTGTGTGCATGCTCAGCTTTCCTAGTAGCTACCACAGCTCTTGGATATGGGCTGCCTGGCTGCTGTTTACATGGATGCTCTCCTGGGCTAGTGCTACCAGACTACCAGTCATAACATGCTGGCATGCAGGTGGCACCTCTGTTCACCAGGCTGAGCCCAGTCATTTCTACCAAGAGAGCATCACAACCCCAGAGGGGCATGTCTCAGTCCTGGCCTAAGTTAGAGTAGTGGATCTGGCCATCATAAGACAGGCTTGTTCTCTTTGGGGAAGATTGGGCACGACATGTTTTTAATCCCAAACCCAGGCAGTTGGGCAGTGCTCGTAATCCCCCAGGGATTTTAATATTGCTGCGCCGCACTGTGACGTGATGCAGCAAGGCTTAGGCTGCAGCCTGGCTTTTCCATCTGTTCAAAAATTTACAGGCTTGGGTCCTTGAGAGCCCCTCCTGCCCTGAGGGATTTAGGTATGTAACTATAGGAGTCTTTGGGTTTTTCCCCACAACAGCATTTGGTGTTATTTGTTGGGATTTGCAGCACACGCTAAGAACGAGGCACGGGATATTTTTCATAAATAGTGAACATTCAGTGGCCACTCATCTTAAGAAATCTGCAAGATAAGGTAATTTGGGTGCTATGAAAAGTCTGGCAATGTACCTCCTCTCAGTTAGGTGTTTGTGAGCCAGATAAAACCCATTGGGCCCTGTTTCAGGAGATTTTACCATTCCCCTCAGACCCTTCATGATATTGCAGATACAGCTCTTCCTTGGAGCAGGCAACATCTTAAGGAAAGAGAGGGAGCAAGTCCCACCAGAGGGAAACTTGAAACACATTTTTTTCTTGCAAGACCTATTTGTGCTTGAAATGTTCAGACTCTTCCTTTCCAGCCACTATAACCAGAGTGTAAAAAAGAGAAACAAGTGTGCAAGTCCCTGCTCAGTGCAAAGTCTTGCTCGCAGGAGGTCTGTGTGACACAACAAAAAAAATACTTCTCTCCATCTCCCCCCATTGAATTGTTTCCCTGCAATGCAGGAAGAGCCCTGACATAAAATGGGCAAGACCACAGAGGTAGCTTCCTCCAGGGCTTTACAGGGTTCCCTGGAGCAGAAGGGCCATCAGCTGCCTCCCACCTCTGCTGGGCAGCAACATCACAGCACCACCTGCTCTTTGCATAACCCTGCTTGTAGCTCTTACAAGGACAGCAGATAGAGCTGACGGGTGGCAGCTGGTGCTTTGGGCAGCAAGGAGAAAGGCTGCAGCTTTCTGCTCTGGATGTACAAGAAAGGAGTCCCGTGCTCCTAAGGGGAGGCTCAAGAGGGTCTGCTGCTCTTGCCATTGGCAGGAGCTGCAGCTCCCGGTGCTGTGCTAAGATCAAGGGCAACTGGCTGTCCAGTGTGTCGCTGTAAATCACTTCCCAGCCTCGTGTGAGCCTCCAGAGCAGGCACCAGCAGAAAACAAGCTCCCAGCTGGTAACAGTGCATAAACAAATGAAATAGAAATGCCAGGTACAAAAGACAAACACTGTCCCTAGTTGCCACTGCTGAATAACATGGTTGATGGGAGTTTCCACCATACCAAAGGCATCTTCAGTGGATGCAAGCATTGCAGGCAGAGAGTAGTCCTTGGAGCCTGTAATTTGGTTTGCTCCCATCACCACTGGTGCTTCTAAAAGAAGACAGCTGCTGCTTTTTCTTTAATTTTCTTTAATTTCCTTTCTTTTTAATGTATTTATTTATTTATTTTTAATTCTGTCAGCAAGAAAGTTGAAGGAATGATCTCTGGAAATCTATTTTGACAGAGGCCAGCTTTTCATTATGAGAAGTGTGAGCCCAGTTTTCAGTTTCTTGGTCTCTAGGGATATTTTCCAGGAGATAACTGTAAAAGGATCTCTGAGAAGTGTTTTGCTTGGGAACAGCAAGGTCAGCAAGGACCAGATGCTATTTGCACTGTCCTAACCCTTAGTACCTTTTTTTTCTGACAAGGCATATGAACCTGCTTAACTTAAGGCAACCTTCACTGTCACACCCACCAAATCAGTCTTTGGGATAGGCTGCTTATTCCCTGCCCTGTCCCTCCGAGATCAAGGAGATTCCTCAAGGCATCAGTGCTACTTTGTATGAACAAGTGGTGAAATATGGCCAGACGTTTAAAAGATCCACCGAGTCTTATTGTATTATATGTACTTGCAATTCTCCAGTTAACCTCTCCAGAGGTACTTACTGTAAATTTTACCTTTCTCCAACCTCTTTCTCTTATATGCTGAGCCTGCAAATATTTACTTCAGCACTTACTGGTCTAAAGTCCACCCCAGCATGATTCTCTGCTGCTTGAAATGATGGTTGTTGCATATCAATGCGAAGTGAGAATAAACACTAGTGTTTTGATGAAATAATATTTGAAAACTCATATTCTTCAGGTGAAAGGGAATAGAAGAGAGGGTGGAAAATCCATGCACTGTTTGAGAAAGTGGTGGTTGGTGCTAGTAGCAGAACTGACCTTTCCTGGTAAATACGAAAAGGTGACAGAACCAGGCACCCTGCTTGTCCTTCAGAGTAAAATGTTGTGGTACCCACTTATGACAAGGGTCATTTGGGTAAGGTGGTATGAAAAGTTTTTGAGGGTTTGCAGAGCCAGAAGGGATTGTTTGGCAAGATCATAAGGTGTCCATCTCAGGGAAACACTCAGAACAAGCTGCACACACATTTACTCAAGTAGGGGTTAACCTGGGGCTTTGCATGGTCCCTCTCAGCTGCTCCATTACAGTGATGCCATAACGTTTAAAGCAATGAGTATCAGGATAATTGGGGCCCATAGAAATCCTGGAGGCAGGGTGATGTCCAATGCAGTTCTAGGAAAACAGGAGATTACCCGTGGTCATCTGTGGGAGTAGTTCCCTAGCTGCTGGTCTCAGAAGAAAGCCTGTACTGCATCAGTGTAATTCTCTATGTACCTGCCCAAGCCCTTCATAGATGGCAAAATCTGGGGACTCTGGCAGCAAACACTGTGTGCATTGGTGCCTGGCCATCAGCAGATGGAGGTCTCACCAGCATCAGGCCAGGGTAAAATATTTCTGCAGCATTCAGGCTCCAGAATTTTAAAACTGGCTGCAAAATCAAAATACCCTCTAGAAAGGCTCATCTTTAGAGTAGCTGGGAACCAGGACATGGGGAAGAGTTCAACAGGTTCCCTGGTTTCCAGTTGAAACTAGCTGCTTTCTATTCAGCATGGTCACCAGACCAGAGACCAGAGCTCAGCAGCACCAAGGTCCTGTGAAACAGCAAAGCATTTTTCAGAAACCTGCTGAGAAGACAGTAACAAGCACTACTAATGAGCAGGGATGTTTGTCCTTCTAAAAACGGTGGTTTAGCACTGGAGCTGATCCTATTTGCAGTTGAGACCAAGTAGGAATCCTATAAAATCTTCATGGAGTGCTTCCCCTTCTTAGCCCTGCAGATCTGAATAGCACATTCACCTCAGACTGTTGGAAGAGCAGCCTTGCATATCTGATGTGCTTGCACATGGCCCTGGCCCTGCCCTCCGGGTATGAAATACAGACATCAGTCAGCAGGACTCAACAGGTCAGTGTCTGACTTTCAACAGGGATGTATTATTGTATGCTCTTTTAAGGGAACCTCTGACTATGGGCAAAGTTTGGTCACCTGTATTGTTCTTACTTCTCCTCCTGAATCCAGGGAAGTTGGGCTAAAGGGATGATTATTATTTCTCTTGGTTCCTCTGAGAGCCTTGGGCCATATTTTCCAGTGTTTCAGTACCAGGAGATTCAGATAGTGAAAAAACTCCCCAAACTGTATGAGTGCACCTCACTGCTCCTGAAAAGCAACTGAAAGGGAGTTCCCACTTCACAGGCTGGATGTGCCTTCAGTCTTTGAACCTCACTTTGTTCCCTTAGGAGGTTCAAAGATAGCAGTGCCAGATGCCTCCTTTGCTGTAGTGAACATCCAAATAACCACTCTGGTCTCCTCTGATGCTGACAAAACCCACAAGACTTTATTACCTTCTGAGGCTGTTGGAGGCTGAGGTTGTCCCCTCTTCAGAAACAAAAATACAGGGAGGTGTCACTTTGTGTTGCATCCCCATTAGGAGGGTAATGCTCAATATCAAACTGTATTCACACACTCCTTCCCACCTGGCCTCAGCCAGCCCCTTGTCCCTGGGGTCTCTCAGCCCATCTTTGCAAGTAAGACAGATCCCAGCTCTTTCCACACTCACCAAAGGGGGCAAAAATGTCTGCACCACTTGCAACCAAGCACAACCTGCATGTGCAGAGCCCTCCCCAGCCAGCAGCCCCCTGGCAGGGTCTGCCTCGTGCCCCGGGGCAGGGTCAGAGACCCTCCCTGCACACAACTGACAGGCACAGGGCTCAGAACCTGAGGTTATCTTCCCAACGGGTTACTGAGGACACTGCTGTGTCCTTGCAAGGAGGTGGAAGTGTATCAGTTGTGGTCTCATTTCTATTGCCCCTCTCTAGACCACCCGACAGGGACTTCAAGGAGCTGTGTAATTCCATGGCCTTAGCTCAGTGTGGCCTGCAAGACACTGCTCAAGTCCTTATTTCATTCCAGCTTGTTCACTGCAATGAGTTCCTCCTGCTGGTTTCCTCTGCCCTCAACGAGGGCAGAATGAAGCCCAGCACGTGCACACACATCCAGGCTCTCTTTGTCATTCTCGGTGTCTCTTTCTTGACCTGTCCTCTTTTCCTTAAAGCTAAGAATTGTGCAGATGGAGAGGAGCAGTGATTGACTGTTGTCAGTGGGAATCCAGCTCTTAGCCCAGGTTTCTGATCTGGCAAGTGGCTTTGAGTAGATCTTGAGTGTTTTCCAGAGCTGGCTCAACAGTACTGCTGCTGTTTCAAAACCAGGGGAAGAGAAGCTCAGAGCTTGTTTTGCTGCAGAGCCTGGAGGTTGGAGGATGTGGCAAGAGCTTTGTGCAGAGAATTATGTCCTCCTGCTACACAACTTCACGGCTTTAGTTACAATTCCTCAGCAGCGCGTTTGCTTTCAGTTACAGGCTGCAGGGTCAGGGGGTAGCTAAGAAAAAACAACAACAACAAACGAAATAAAACAAACCAAAACCCGAACAAGAAGTACATTGTAAGGCCACGAAACTCCGTGATGCTTACGAAGCACCGAACGTGTTGAGAACAGTCCCCAGGAAACTCCCGAGCCCTGTCAGCACCTCGGGAAACTCTTCCCCCTGCGAGGAGTTTTAAAAGTGACGCCGGGAACCGGCGGGGGGCGGACACAGCTCGGCGGGGCTGGACGGGGCCCCGCACCCCGCAGCTCTCGCACCCCCCGCAGCCCCGCACCCCGCAGCTCCCGCACCCCCCAGCCCCGCACCC
>NW_009953497.1:960973-971923 GCF_000747805.2 Chaetura pelagica
TTGACTGTCCCGTCCAGTGTCCCCGCGTTCGGTGGAAGGAG
This sequence comes from Chaetura pelagica, assembly GCF_000747805.2. Lineage (NCBI taxonomy): Eukaryota > Metazoa > Chordata > Aves > Apodiformes > Apodidae > Chaetura > Chaetura pelagica. Next base: position 961,015 of record NW_009953497.1, read on the forward strand.
GGCACGGAACTGGGTGCGGCTTCGTGCGGGTCTCTCTGGGGCTGCCCGGGGGGTTCGGGCAGCGAGAGGAGCCGCTCGGTTCCACGAGTGTCTGTGTCACACCCACGGTCACTGCGGGTCCTGGGGAAGCTGGTTGAATGGCTCCCGGGACTTCTGCAGGGTGTGCTTTTAGAAATATCTTCCCCATTGGGAAACAATGCAGCAATAACTGAAATATAAACAGTTTCGTACTGGAGGGGTTGTTTATTTCCCTGCTGCCTTTCTGCTCTTTGGGGGAAATTGGCTCCTTTTTCCTTGGAGATGGGATTGAGTAATTCCTGTAGTTTTGACAATGTACTAATGTTTGCTGATTGCTGCAGCAATCCATCAATGGGGCCTTGAAAGTTACATCTTAACATTCAGGAGACTGATCTGACTGAAACGTTAGTGGAATTTTATCAGTGTGGAATAAATTAAACGGGATTTTCCTTTGATGGGGGGGGGGGGCTCAATCACTTTAATGTGTTTTTTCCTAAAAATAAAAAAAGGCTTAACTTGTTGGCTGAATAGGATTGAAAAGGAGTTAGGTTTTGGCAAGCATTTGTTATTTCTAGAAGAGCATGTGAAGTTTGTCAAATGAATTCAGCAATTCCAGAAGGCCACAACCAGTATTGTGTTCCTCAGACACAAAATATGCATCTTATTTTAGCCTTGGGACTGCTCAGTAAGAAGTGCAGCTCTGAGTTGGCTTGAATCTCCAGGGCTCCTAACAAGAGACACGACTGCGTTTTACATTGAATTCTCTTTCTAGTATTTGACTGGAAAATGTGGCTCTTTTCAGGACTCTGGTTTTCAAAAGGAGACTTCTGCCTGCCTGAGTCAGCGGAACGTTTTGTGCTTGCTTGACTTTTAATCCCTTGTATGGTCTCAACAGAGTTTCACACAGAGTTCCCGTCAGGTCAGAGCAAACCAGGTGATGGTAATGATGATGGCATCTCACAAGTGGTTTGGGGCATTTTGGGTTTGAACCACTCCCTTGAGAGGAACTGGCCAGCTGGAGCTTTGGGAAATGCCAGCACCCCTGACAGGCTGCAAATCTGTTTTCTTCACTGGGGGCAAGTGTGGTTTTTGAAAAGTCCTGTAGATGGTGATAGGTCTGGGGCAGGGGTCCTCAACTGCTGGAAACCAGTGGTGTTTGTCACTCAGTGGAAGCCCTTTTGCAAGGGTGGTGAACACCTCCTGCAGATTTGCCCTTAAAGTTCACAAAAGAAGTGATTTAAAGTGATATTCATGTTGTCTAAAATCTGGTGATTTTCTAGCCCCACAGTTGTCTCCCTGGGCTCAGCCTGCGTTTTTGGTGCCATTTCTTTCCGTTATTCTTTTTCAGTTCACAGTTTTTCCTTTCCTCCTCTGTGAAAAACACTAGCAGAGGAAAGGTCATTACCATGTACAGAGAGGGAAGTGAAAAATTCCCCCCTTTTTTTTTATCCCAGTGGGAAGCAAACTGAGGCCAATTACAACTTACACTAATAAGTGAATACTTTGCAGACAAAGATGTCATCTTTAATGTGATGGTTGTTTGGAGTTCTAGTTGTCTAGTGTCTTTTAGTTTCAACATAATAAGGAAGAAGAATGCTAGGAAAAGCAGTAGTGCTGTCAGTTTACCCACTCAGCTCCTTTTCTCCATAGCTAGCAGGATTCTGCAGTTTGCCTGTCCTGGGCCACCCACCATCCATTACCTCTGACCTGCTGAATTAACCCTTGCTAAACGCACATAGAGATCTAATTGTCCTGTCACTGGGACAAGGAACACAACATGGTAAGAAAGATGGTATAACCAGAAAACTTCCAGTTTGAGAGTGCTAAGGGCTCCCTCGGGTGGGGGAGCAGGAATTAACTCCTCCACCAGCATTTCCCCCTTTTAGCTCCATCCGGGCAGTTGTGTGCATGGAGCAGTTTGCACTGAGCTCCGTGGCTGTGCTGAAATAAGGCTTTCTTGTTCTGGCTGAGGAACACCCACACGCCAGCGTGTGCTGAAATAACTCTGCTCTTAAATGCCACTGAGCTGGTTATTTTGGTGCTGGGCTGAGTTTGTACAGAAGTCAGGGGCAGAATCCTCTGTTTGTAGCTCTTGGAGGCAGGAATGGGCTCTGCTGGTGCTAAGGAGAAGTGAGACGAATCTCAGTGCTCCTCATGGAGATTATCCATCCACATGTGGGTTTATGTGCTGATTTTGTATCCTGATTGTTTTATGTTGGCTTTCCTTGCTGCTGGATGTACTAGTGAGCAGACACAGGGGCTGCAGTCCCTGCCTTCCCCTGGCCGTGGGGTGCAGCTGCACCCATGGGCTGTCGCCTGCCCACTTCAAGGTGGTGATGACCTGCCTGTCCTGTTGGCCTTCAGCTGTCTCACTCCAGGCTTATGGACATGTGGCCAAGGGCAGAACTTCTATATGGCAGGAAGGTATTAGAGTGGTGCTGAGCATACAGGTGGGTGCAGTTTGCCAAGACCACCACAGTGGGCAGTTATGGGGTTTGGCTGGAGCAGTTGGTGTTTGGATTGACTGGACCCTCCAGCATCTGGACTGGTGTTGTGGGCAGGTACGGAATCACAGAATCATTGAGGTTGGAAGGGACCTTAAAGATCATCAAGTTCCAACCCCCCTGCCATGAGCAGGGACACCTACCACTAGATGAGGTTGCACAAAACCTTGTCCAACCTGGCCTTAAAAACCTCCAGAGATGGGGCATCAATAATCTGCCCAGGCAACCCATTCCAGCTTCTCACCACCCTTATAGTGAAGAATTTCTTTCTAATATCTAACCTAAATCTCCCCTCTCTCAATTTAAAACCATTATTCCTGGTCCTACCACTATCTTCTCTGATGAAGATATGCTCAGCTCCTGGGCAAACCTCATGTGATGCCAGCTTGGTGCTGGGAGTAACACAGTCCATCAGGAGGCCTTGGCTGTGTAGCTCTCAACCCAGCCATCCAGGAGATGCTGTGTGGCCTCAGCATGATTGTCATCTGTCTTCTGAGTTGATCTTCTTCCTCTGCTGTTTCCTCCAGGAGTAGCATATCATTACTGGGGGCTATGTGACTTCTGCACATGATACATTTTCTGCATAAAGAAGGTGGGAATAAGCACTGGGGCTCTCAGACCATTGTTTCATCTAACTCCAGTCTCAGCATGTCTAGGCTGGCACAGGGCTAAATGCTGGAGGCTGCTGATTCAAAGCTTTGGTCACCACTGTTCTCAGGGGAACCACACTGAGTTTAGCAACAGTGGAGGAGCTGGGAATGGCTCTGCTAGTACAGATGTGGGGAAGAGAGAACATCTGGAGGAAGTAAAGGGAGGTGAGTGACAGGTGGTAAGTCCCTGCATTCATCTGTGTCTGTGGTTTCTGCAGGCCTTAATTAAAATTTCTCTGGGTGTCCCCAGTGGTAGATTTTTTTGGAAAATATGAGTAGGCAAATTGTCCTGGCATCCAGAGAGCTGGCAGTTCACAGGCTGCTAGTGAGGGGTCGGGAGGATGTGTGCGTGAACTTGCAAGTCTCCTAAGCAGCTAATAAGCAGTTCTGCCATCCCAAAAGAACATAATTCCCAAAGAGAAACTGGGTGCTATATGAAGTATTTTACATAACCTTCCCCCTCTTGAAACTTCTATCTCTGACCAGTGTTGTTTGAGAAAAAATCCCCTGCCAATCTCAGAAGTTTTTGGAGGAAGAGACACGGATGGAAGCCTGAGGCAAGAAGGGAGGGTGAGGTCATTCAGTCTGAGACCCTTGCGTAAGAGCCAGGCTGTTCTGTTCTTGCCCCATCCTTCCTGTGTCCAGTCCAGTGTCTTGTGTGTGCTGGAGGTGACTGAGGGGGACAAAAGCAGACCTTGCACAGAGGCAGCCTGTTGTACAGGGAGTGCTCTGCTTCCTGTTGTTTGTGGTTTGTTCCAGTATTGAACCACCTTCTCCATTAAGAAGGAAGCAAAATCCCTCAATCTCAAAATGCTGCTTATGTCTGCTCTGGTTCTGTCTGACTGTAGCATCCAGCTGTTTCTTCTTAGGTCTTTATAGCTTAACATTGGCTTCTGCACTCTCTGTGTTCTCTCACGACCTGCTATCAGCAGGAGTTGTTGGACTTCCACAGGGCTTTGCAGGTTAGCTGTGCCCAGCCTTTGCTCTGACTCTCTTACAACAGGAGATGCCACCAGGAATGTAGTTGTACCAGGACTGTAGTAGCACCAAGGTTGTGATACTGCCTCAGAAAGGTTTGTAAACAGGGAATAAATAAGACCTCTCCCTCCATCTTTATCTGCTCCTGCATCAACCAGTTGCATCTCCTCTGGGCACTGATAGAACAAAGACTCCTCCAGGTACTTCTGGAGTAGAGGTACCATTTATTTGACTGAGCCTGAACAAGGAGGACTGGGATGTTAGAGGAGGGTGAGCAGCAGTGCCAGAAGCCACACCAGCACATGTAGCACATATCACAGGTAGGAAACTGCCTCATCATTTTGGTGTGGTTAGCAGCCAGTGTACCAAGGTAGGGCTGAAAGATACCCATTGCTACCACTTTCTGCCAACTTTGGGATGGTTTCTGTTGCCCAGCCCAGCATCTCTTGGCACTAGCAAGTCCTGGAGAAGCTCCAGCTTCTGATCATTGCAAATCTGGCCTTTCAAGTTGTCTGAGCTATGCATCCAAAGTCTGTGGTTACTGTTGTGAACTCTTGGTCAGCTTCATCCTTGTGCCTATAGATTTGTCCCTTCAGTGGGAGACAACTTATTATAGACTTTATAGAATGAGAGAGATTATAGAGTTTATAAGTTATTTGACTGAACCCTAGTCTTGGACAGAGATACTTGCACTCTTAAGTATTAGCAGACCCTTACAAACCAGGGATTTTTTATATATATATATTTATTTATTTATTTTTTTCAGAGCAGGAAAGAGTCTGTTTTAGACCTCAGTTCCTTTCCATTGTTTAAAGGCATTTTCAGGCTGAAATTCAGATGCTGCCTTGAGACATGAGGGCCGTTTGGCTGGCCAAGACCTTCTGAGACTGGGTCATGTTTGCAGCTGGCTGAGACATGTCCTCAGCCTTCCAGATAATGAGGGCTACGTTGCCTTCACCTTGGCTAATGCTGCGAGCACAGGCAGGGATGTGAAATCTAAGATGCCCTCTGAGATGGTGTTGGTTTTTCTGTTTTGTTTTGTTTGCTGTGGGTCAGTTTTACCCAGCTCAGGTTCCCAGGCACGGCACAGTGATGCTCAGGCTGCAGCTGCTGCCCTTCCAGGGGCCAGTACTTAAAGTACAGTAATGTCTGTTAGACAAGGCATTGTGCATCATGGGCTGGAAACCCCTCAGATTTGCCATGTTTGAAGAAGATGTGAAATGCTGCAGCTGTGACCTGTCATGGTATAAAAATCTGCCCAGTCCAGTGTGGAGAGCAGGGCAGTAATGAAGCCCATTCTCTAGTCCTTCTTGGCTTTTTATGGTTTCCTGAGAATCTCTGATACAAGAGAGGTTTGGGGGCAGAAGGATGGGACTTAGCATGTTGGGAATTAATTCTGTGCCTGCAGGAGAGATTCATATTTCTTTCAGGTGGATCCTGCCTTTCCTGGTCGTGCATCACTGCATCCTTTTAGCCTGGCTGTTTGTCTCTGGCAGCACCTGTGCTTTCTTCTTTTTGCCCACTCCCCAGACCCCAACACTCCTGTTTATCCAGCAAAAAGGACTCCACAAAAACAGAATCTGGGATCTGTAGGACTTTTCCCTCAATTGGTGCAGGAAGGACCTTTTGGTGATCATCCATCAGGCCTGAGGCTGGAAGATGAGTGTTCTCATAATGACCAGGGCACTCCTAGTGTTGGTGGGTTTTATTATGTGATGGATTTTTCTTTCTTGGTCCTTTCTTCCCACAAGCATCTGAATGGAGAGCATGACAAGCCCTCCTCCATCTTAATCCCAGTGCAAACACAGCTGTCTTTCCCAGGACCCACTATCAGAAGCTAATAAGCTACAAAGGCATTAGATGCTTTACTCCCATTACTCCCCCTCGGAGCTGAGTACCCAAATAAGAGCTTAACTCCCCAAACACCTCTGTGGGGCCAGGAGGGGATGGTTCATATTGAAACTTTGAGGCATAGCTGGACAGATACCCAAAACTTTCCTAGTTAAAAGGCAGTTAAAGGCTATTGATAGTCTGAGAGGGAGGGAACATCTCATGGAATAGCTCCAGTGGCCTGAAAGGCCTGGGATGAACATGCCCATGCAAGGCCCTGCCTTCACTCCATGGCTTGCCCTGATGCTGAGAACAGGAACAAAATGAAGCTACCCTGAAAGCTGAGGATATTTCTTTTTTTTCCCCTTCATTAAAATCATTCTTGGGTGGAGAGGGGTGACTGGTATCAGTGGAGGGTTGAACCCCATATTCCCAGCTTCTGCTGTCTAATTCAGACACGTCTGCTTTCTTCTATGTATGTACCTGCACCTGTGGAGCTTGTGGTGCTGTAAACCATGACACCCTGTCTCTGTCTCCTATCTGGATCTGCACCTTTGGGACAGGTCTATATTCAGCTGCAGGCCCTCTGCAATTTCCTCACTGTTTCACATGAATCTTTAAAGTTTTCCCTTCTTCAAATACAACTGCCCCCTTGGCAGTAAAGTCCTTCCAGCAGAGCTGGATGGTGGGAGGGAGGTAAATGCACCCTACACGTGCTGCCACCCTGTGTGTTTGTCCTTCTTCCTGATGCTCCTCCCCAGATGCCAGCATCCTTGCTTCATGGCCAGCTGTCATGGTTTATTCTGGCTAGCCCAGTTTTTGCTCTGTTGCAGGTTTGCACCCTATGTAATTCCAGTAAATTATCCAGTAAAATCAGATGCAGAGCTCTGATAAACAGGGTTCAACCCTCAAATGTCTCCTCTGCAGCCTGGACTCACCCTGGGAGATACCTCAAAAATGGCTTGTCAGTATGAAAAGCTGGTGAACAGCAGCTTGAGGGCCCTGCATGGGATCTGGACACTAGCCATGCCATCAGAGTTCCACCTTGGATCTGGTGCTGTCCTGCTGGCCCACCCAGCCTGGCAGGACCTGTGGTTGTGGGGATATCTTTGTGCTGGCTTGCTGGTGGACAGGGTAGTGTGAGGGAAGCTAAGCTCTCCCCAACATCTCTTTTGAATGCTATTGAGCAGGTTTCATTCTTCCCTGGCCCTTTGCAGCAGCCCTTGCTGGGGTGGCTGGGATGGACATGCTTTCTGAAGACCCGTGCCTTGCAACCCTTTCCTTTCCCTTTTAAAAGCTCAGAAGCAAAGATCTGCAAAAGTCTGGGTTTGTTTCCAGATAGACAAGATTTTCCTTGCCTCAGAGAAGGAATTAAAAATCTGTTTATCTTGTGTAAATCCGTTGCCTTTAGCTTGCTTGGATGGCACTGAGCAGGTTTAGCTTCAGGGCGTGGAGGTGTCCAGCCTTGAGCCAGCAAGTGGGGAATTCCTGCAGCCTGGCAGAGGAACAGGCTGGCTGGCCTGGCTGCTTCTGTTTTCCCCATAGTGCCCCTGAGCTCTTCATATTTGGATGAGCTTTGATTAGATAAAACAGTTGTAAATTTACAGGCAGGCAGACTGATGGGAGTTTGGCTGGGAAGAGCTGGGAGTTGGACTCTCCTGGGAGGAGAAAGCAGTTTTTCTCTGCACTGGTTCGTACTGCAGCAGCTCTGACACCCTTGGGTTTGGCAGCTACATCTGCAACCAGGGTGTCTTGTCACCATCAGACATGTAACAAGGTCACGTGCTGACCAGTTCAGGCTGAGTAGCAAGACTTGGCCCATGCAGGAAAGCCTGGCCACATAACCCACATCCTTTAGCAGCTTTGTGCTGAGATGAAAAATTACCACTTGGTATTAGAAATGGTTGAGGGTCTGGTGTTGAGGGTGTGAGTGCTTGTGGATTCAGTGTCTGCCAACTTCTGCTGTCCCTGTTGCACCCACCATCCCATGCAGCCTCTGATCTCTCCCTGCACAGTGACCAGAGCTTCCTGCACCTACAGCTGGGCTCTGCAAGCACCAGCCATTCTCAGCCCCATTCCCAGCCCAGCCTGGCTCCCTCAAGCCCTGTTCATCTTCCTCTCTGTTAGCATCTCCTGCTTTCCCCCCCACCTTATCAGTGACCATCTCTGATGCACTGGAGCAGGGAAAGACAAATACATTGTGTTCCCAGGGGTGCTGCTCTGCCTGATGGCTGTCACCAAGCCCTGGTGGTCATGTCACATCATGAAGCTGTTTCTGCAGCTGGGAGATGCTGCAAACTGCACTGCCCTGGATCTGAGCCCCGTGTCGTGCTCAGATGAGTTTACATGGCCATGTAGACAAACCGTGGCTGAACACAGGTGCTGGGACCTGCTGTCCTGAAGAAGAACCCTCATGCTGGTGAGACCCACCTTTTCATAATGGGACTTAATTTTCATGGACTCCCTCAGAGCATTATCCAGCTGGACTTCAAGCTGCTTTTCCCCAAAAAGTCTCTTGTGAAGGTGGCACTGTCTCTGCAGTGGCCCAGTGGCAGATCAGCAAGCCATCCCTTGGACTGGGTCTTTGCCATCTCTTGGAGTGGTCTCCCCTGGAGCCCTGCTTTCTCTGTGGTTTTGTAGCCTCACCCCATATGTGAAACCTGATCCAAGCCTGCTCTCTGGCCAGATGTTGCTTCACTGACCTTGCAGGACGACGGGCAATGTTGACATGAGGTTCAAAGGTGATGTTTGTTTGGAGTGGCTGGGTGTGGGTGTCTCTGGGGCTGGCTCCTCTGGAACAGGGGGCTTTCCTGGAGGCAGGGACCTGGGAAATAAGCACAAACTAATTGAAAGTCAGAAGCTCCTCAGCAATTCCCCATCCCCATTGTTATCCTGATGCCCTGCAAGCAGGTGACTAACCCCCTTGGCCATGGGGAGTGTCTCTGCACATCGTGTTTCTCCATGGCACGGGAAGGCGGCGAGTTCAGACCTGCAGACACCTGCAGAGCTGGGCCATGCCTCTTGGCAAGGGTGCAGGGGTAGCATATTCACAGCTGGGTCTTTTCCAGATTTACTCCTGGCAGTGTTAGAGAGATTGATTTCCCTTCACCTTAATGGGATCAGCAGCCACAGGCGCTCTGAGGCTGAAACAAGGCTGGTTTGAGGCTGGTGGAGTTTTTGCTTCAGTTGCCCATGAAAGGCTGCTGCTGGGTGGGTGTAGATGGAAGACTCCCTGTTTCCTGCTTCCTGAGGTCTCTATTAGACCTTGCTCATGCCCTGTAAAAAGGAAAGAGATGCCTTCAGAGCACCTGCTGCTAACAGCCACTCTCTGGGCTTGGCCAGAAACAGGGAGACAAATCCAACAGCCACTCAGACAAGTTGCTACCAGTGCTGCTGCTGTTGCATCTCAGTGCTTCAATGACACTGGAGATGTCTGTATCCTCTGTTAAACATGCTGGCTGGGAAGACAGGGGCTCTTTGGTGGCCTTAGGCAATGCTCACTACCAAATGCAGCAGAAGTGGGCACTAGGAGCTATGCAATGAGAGGTTATATGCTGGAGATGGTTCTCTCTATCTTCTAGCAGGCTCTAATTAGCTCCTGTCCTCTTCTGCAAGCTCTTGCATCTCTTCAGTGTATTGTAAAGCCTCTTGCTCTGTATCTTGTGGCAGTGAGTCTCCCAGGTTAGACCTACTGGTGTGTGGAAAAGCAGGACACAGACCCTCAGCTGCCCCTACCAAGAGCAGAGGGGCAAGAGCTGTGAAACAAAGCTGGGGAGTGGCAGTGTGCAAGGTGATGTGTTAGGAAGGGTTTACTGAGTGTGTGTTTTTCCAAGATCTGTTTGTTGAGGCTTTCATCAATTCCAGATGCCCAGAGCTGACAAGGTGGCTTAAAATGTATACAGCAGGCAAGTCATTGAGACCTATGACTCTAGAGAGACCTCGTTTTTTTCTTGTATGTGTGTAGGCAGCCTATGGGTAGAGGGCACAAACAGCATCTGCCTGAATCAGACCTACCTGCAGGCAGGTTTTGAGCAAGCCCAGCCTGGTCCCCCAGCACCCTGGCCTGCTGTGGCAGAAGGCAACAGGCTGGTGCAGATGGGTTCTTGGATTGTTAGATCCATTTGGCTGCCTGAGCCTACAAGCTTTCTGCAGCTTGCCTGATCCTGCCCGGGGATGGGAGCCTGCAGGGGAAGGGACACTGCTGCAGTGTGTGGGTGCAGGGGAGAGGTCAGTTGAAATTCATGCCCCTGTGCATCCCAGCAGGGATCTCTGCCTTGGCACTGCCAGCACAAGCCCTTCTGCTGCAATTCCTGTTGAGCAGCAGACTGGAAAGGAAGGGTTTATTGACAAGGAATGGAAATGCTGGCAGTTCAAGCTTGCATTATATATGCAAGCAGCCAGCCAGGGCCAGGAGACTGACAGGCATAATGGGGTAGAGAAATTGCTCTTGGAAAGCTTCTAGCTTGGCTGGTAGGAGGAATTAACCATTTGAAAACAGAAGGTTGTGTGGTGCTCATGCACAGATATTTTAATTGCTCACAGAGGCCATATTCCTGCCGGATAATGTTAATTTTCTGTTTTCTCTAAAGATCTCAAGCCACATGCCTCCTGACAGCAGTGAGCTAGGCATGTTGACCCAGTGAAATACATCCTGCCACCTCAAATGCCTGCAATCCTTCTCTTAAACCTTTCTGATATCTGCCTCAGGCTGGTACCAGGTGACCAGAGACTCCTGCCACCCAAGAGACATGAGGATTTAGGAAGAACCACTGAATGGAACAGAGTGTCCTGACCAGCTGCTGTTGGTTCTGGCCCTGCTCTGATCCCCAGAGATGATGCTGTGGCATTTGGCAAGTTGCTTGAAGCAGCAACTGTCTTTCCCCCTCTGCGTGATTTATTGTGAGTTAATCCTATAGCTGTCACTCTTTC
>NW_009953497.1:972135-973251 GCF_000747805.2 Chaetura pelagica
CTCTTTCCCATCACTTGACCAGAGTGTCCCTGGCTGATCCTTGACTCAAGTTGACTAACTTGGAATAAGAAATCCTTCATTGACAAACAGAGCCTGAGCTGTCTCTGGCAAGGGGAGAGACACACAGCCAAGGGCCAGCTCTGCCAACCCCAGTGCCTGGGTATGTCTGGTGACACTGTGATAGTCCAAGAGGTGCCATCAGTGAGAAATGAAAAAAAATATTTACCTTCAGAAATAAAAAGTATTTCTCCCTGTGTGAGAAAGCAGAAGTGGAAAGACCTTTTGTGAGGCTTTATAGGAAACAAGGAGCTTCTGTATGTAATTTTAATATCTTTTTCCTAATGGCAGTGGCAATTACTTCCTCCTATACAAAGCTCAAGATCTGATCTTGAATATCAAGAGTGGTTTTAAAGCATGACCAGCAGCCAGATCTCTGCATCACAGTTGCTTCTGGAACCAGCAATTGCTGGTCCCTGTGCTAGGTTGGGTACTGCCAGCAGTCCCTAACCAGGAGTCACCTGGCTGAAGTCTAGACATGCAGGGATTTCAGGTGTCTATTCCAGGCAGTTGTTAAAGGCTGAGCAATCTCCTGTTAGAGGGAAAGAAAAACCCAAAACGAACCACAAGAAGTAACATTAGAAAGGTAATTATTTGCCTGCCCAGTGATGTGCCATGCAGGAGTAACCTGCAGTAGTGCAGGATGGTCAGACCCATCTCACGTCAGGAGTTTAATGTTCTTTTTGTAGCAGCTGTAAAAAAATACGTCTGATGGCACCCTCTCAGATCTCCCAATGCCTTTTGTGGCTGCTGTCTGAGCAGTTGTGTAGAGCATATGGAAGACAGAGCTGGCTGCAAACACATTCATGCTAAATTGTCTCTCAGCTCCAGTGTTAACTGCAGAGTGCTGAGTTGGTGCTGCAAATACTAAGCTCTGTGGGCTGGGTTTGTCATCCAGGCATGAGAAGCAAAATGAATCCACGAGGTCCCATTGTCTCTTGTGACATGCCAGTGCTCCAGCAGCCTGCTGGGCAGGGTCTCTCCCATGGGTGCTGGCAGGGGCTGCACCCCAGGTCACACTGGCTTTGCAGCATCTGGGGTGGGGGGAAGGCAGCACTG
>NW_009953497.1:973300-976190 GCF_000747805.2 Chaetura pelagica
TGTCAGCAGTGCTTGCCGTGTTTCTTTGGAGCATTTTGGGCAGAGATCACTCTTTTAAAAATTTTTTTTAGTGTTTTGGAGAAAAGTCCAAATAGCTCTGAATATTGGACCTCTGTCCCCCTGCCATCCCATGCCACATGTGGCATTGAATGGGGCACAGGGGCTGTGGAGTGGCAGTGGTTGATCTTGCCCAGCATCCCATCTCCAGCCACGGTCTGTGACAAAGGGCCAGCAGACCCTGAGGAGTGAGCACGAAGAAGCTTCCCCTTGGAGAGGTATTTGCTGGATCCTTTCAGTGGAGGATGTGGGCTGTAATGTGAAATGTATCCTTTTGTCACATTTCTGTGCTAGCTCCGTGTGTCACCTGTCAGTGCTCTTCACGTGTGATTCTTGATCACGATCTTGGTCATGACATGTTTGAGCTAGAAGAGGAGATACTGAAAAGTCAGTGACAATGGGAACAGTCAGCAAGAGACTGCAGGTGGGAAGGGGGTCATCCCTGAAGCTGCTGCCTCTGCCTTGCCAGGCGTTCAGGAGGCATCTGCCACTGTTCCTTGGCACACTGGCATTGCCTCCCCTACAAAGGTTGCCACAGCATTTGGGAGGCTGGGCTGAGGCATTTTCCTATGAAAGTCAATGTGTCTGTGTTGAGCTGGAACCAGGCAGAGAAACCCAAAGTCTTGGTGTTGTTGGTGCTTTGCGCTGGAGCTGAATCAATGCTCTGTGTCTGCTGTCTGGAGTTTATTGCATCCAGCATCAGTCATCAAGCATGGAAATGTTTGTGGGTAGGTGACAGTCGTGAGCAAAGGGCACTATAACTCTGCACTGAGGAAGCAGGGAGCATCCATCTGCCTTTTGCCAGCAGGCTGGAAACTGAGTGAGTGCATTTAATACACTTTGGGCTCCTGGGCTGTCTTTATGCCTGTTTGCCCTCCTATTTCTGTGTGTGAGGGCCCTGTGCTGGGAGTAATTTGCACTTTGTGGATGGTGTAAGTGTCCTAATATTAGAGAGACAGGTGATGTAGCCCTCTGCCACTCTGTCCCCTGATGCCATGTGCCTGAGGCACTCCTGTCCCATGAGCCCCAGGTCCCAGATGGCAGATGCCATCATACAGATACCAGAGATGTCATGTTCAGGTGGGGGCAGATGCACTTGGAGTTTTGGTCGCACTTCAGTTCCCCGAGGCCAGCATTTCCACACCACAACCACTGCTGCTTCTGGCAGGCTCTGCCATTCCCTGTCTGGCTGGAACGAGAGCAGGACGTGTACTCACCATTTGCACAGCTCTTCCCATCATCCCTTTCCACAGAAAATAGCTTAGGACCTTCAGCTACACCCTGAATTAACATTTTCTGGAGGCATCACTCCCCATTGTCCCTCTATTGCCCATGAATCACTGCCTTCCAACTGGCACATCCCAAGAAGAGTGAAGGATTTTCCCTGCCAGAGGTGGTGTAATTTGTTGCATTATCCCGTGTAAAACAGTGAACCATTGTCCCCTCTTCGAGTGTGTTTCTTGGCTCTAGAGAGACTGTTGTTAGTGCCAGGGAGCCTGGCTGTCATTACTATCCAGTACTACTCTGCCCTGGGACTCTGGAGAACCTGTGACACCTCCTTCCATCCCCTTCCCAGAGGAAGTAATCTTGGGCATCAGGGAGAGCCCATGTACACCTTGTTACAGTGAAGTCAGGGGATGCCCAGTGACTTCAGCTCTCTGTGTGTGTAGAAGCTGTGTGGTTTGAGGATGGAAATGCTGCAGAAAGGCTTGGCCCGGGGGATGGTAGCCATGGACCCTGTGCATTTGGTGGAAGGAGGTTGGAAAACATTCTTTTCCCTCTTGTCTAGGACGTTTGTACAGCTGGGCCTCCTCAGAATGGGAAGTGTCACCTTGGTTCACTGCCTGTAGTACCTCTTCTGAGGAATGTGGCTGGGAAAGAGGAACTGGAGGTGCTTCATCTTCAGCGATGTGGGCTGAAAATGGGTGCTGGGGATGGGGTGCCCCATCACCCGTCAAGAGCTATCTGTGGCTGCATGGAGTCAGCCTTAAGTAGCTTTCCAGAAAGCCAAAAAAGTAATTTGGGAAAAAGGGGGAGATTTCTAGAGAAAGAGGGTCTGTGTGACAGGAGCTGGTAGGACTTTACTGTTGACTCCATGGGGATGAGACATGTTTTAGCTGGGTACTGGAGAAGAGGAAGAGGGTCCAGCCTTCATCCTGTTTCCCTCCCTCACCTTGCCTGGGAATAGTACCTTATCTTGGCAGCTCTAACATCACTTGTAGGTGACCCTGGTTCCTTTGGTGCTGCAAAACCATCTTCTCCTATAGGCAGATGTGTGTGGGTTCATCTGAGCTGATGGGTCAGGAGATTTGCCTTTCACTGCTGCAGGTCATGGTGCCTGTTGTATGTGGGTTATTCTCTGTGAAGACCTCCACATGTGCACGTCTTGTCTTGCCCTGCTCAGATTTGCCTCCAAGCTGCTTTTATTTGTGGTTTTTCCCTTAGATTTGTGGGTAACCTCCTCATAATGCACCTCTCTTTAGCCCTCTGCAGTTTCTAAGTGCTAGGAAGTGAGGGGAAGAGGGGGGTTAATTATTTGGTTTGGCTGTTCCAAAAGGGCTGGGGGGGATGGTAGAAAATGTTTAGCAGTGGGAAAAAAAAACTGAACTAAGCTTTCTAGCATCCCAGTGCTGCTGGGGCTTGGTTCTGTCTGATCCAGCCATGTTCAGGTCACTTGGTTTAATTTCTGTTGAACAAAACAGTGTTAAGTCAGCACCATGTGAACTGCTGACTGGACAGTTGTCGTGGGGAGCAGTCTTAGTGGGCTGGGCTGTCAGTAATGGGATGTCTTTGGGCATGATCATGTGCTTGTCAGATTCAGCAGGCCTTCTAA
>NW_009953497.1:976675-977713 GCF_000747805.2 Chaetura pelagica
TAAACAAGGGTGTCTGGCAACACCTGAGCCAGAACTTCCCAAGATCTTTTGCTTAGCCCCAAAATGAGCAAGTATGTGTTTTCCAGCCCACTTTGTCATGTGGGTGCTGTGAGAGAAGTGCCTTAAACTCATAGCAGCAGTTGTGTAATGGTAAAGAAATTACCCTTCATTAAGCCCTCTGAGGGACAAGCAGATGATCCTCAGACTCTTACGTGTTTACTTACTTACTCTTACTCCCCATCCCTGTGAGAACATACGTTTTTGGTTATCCTGGAGGGTGTGACACCAGTGAGAGATGGTGCCTGGCTGGAGATGGGGCTTTGTCAAACATCCATCTGGTGGCTGTGCTTGAAAACAGAGTTGTGTGGCCCAAAACTAAGCTGCTTGGAGGCAGCTACTGAACCTGAGAGTGAGGATGCAGTGCTGGTGAGAGAAGACATTTATCTAGTGGTTTCAAAGGGACAGGTGAGCTTCCAGGTCCCATGTCTGAAGGTTGTGGCTCAGCTGGTGACATGGAGGGATGCCATTAAGTCACATGGTGGCTTTGCAGGAGACAGGGATGTTCTTGCCTGCTGACCTGCTCAAGGAAGCAGGATCACAACGGTGACTCTTCAGCCTTCTGATATGCTACATTAGCTTGGCTGAGTTACCTGGGAAGGACTTGCTCAAAGACCCTTGCAGGGGTGCAACCAGCTATAGACCTTGTGCCCCTCTTGGAGGTCCTGTTCCTAATACTCCCACTGCCCATCCCTCCAGGAGTGTTCCCATTTCCCTTGGGAGCCATGGGAATACACATTTTCCCAGTGGTGCCACAAGGTGGTGAGGGGCAGGGTCCCACCTAACCCACTGAGGATGGCTGCCATGTGACACAGCAGAGTGACAGGGGACAAGGGCTGCTCTCTGGTTAATGTCTTTAAGAACAGCAACACAAGCAGGCACTGTCAGCTGCAGGACCCTGTCAGAGGACACATCTTTCTGTGCTCTTGCTTTATGGTCATCCCCTCATCCTGTGGCCTCACATGGCAGCCATATCCCCCC
>NW_009953497.1:977959-1019115 GCF_000747805.2 Chaetura pelagica
CCCCCCCCCCCTTCCCCACATCACCACTGCATGCGGGGATCATCCATGGCAAAGAAGATGCTCAAGGAGACTTAAGCTTTTTGGAGCAATTCATTGATCCATCGAGCTGGATCTGGAGCAAACACCTGAGTGAAGCCCAGCCAGTTATGCCTCCTCCTTTTAATTTCACTTGCAGCTCCACAGCGGAGGTGGTTGGGTCTGGATTCACAAAGTTGAAGGATGCATTTAAGCAAATCAAGCATGTGGCTCTGTTAGATTTCTTTTCCATTCTTCTCTAGCATTTTAATTCAGCCTCTGTGGTCTATATCCCCAGCATTTCAGATGCAGTAAAAATGAGCAGTCCCAGGAATCTAACTAGATTGGCTTTGCCTCTTCACTGAAGCAAAAAATTTGCATTCCCAAATCAAAACCTTCCTCTAAGAATAAAAATAGGAATGGGTTTTGTTTTTAATTCCCAGAGGTGCTCCCTTAGTTCTGAAGATGTATAAGGATGTGAATGCCAGAATTGCCACTTGTTTTCCCAGCTGAATCCAGTGTGTGAGAAAGTAAATGGTTGCTAATGTGATTGTCTTCTCCGTTGACCTTCAGCAGTGTTAAGTAGTTGGGTCTGGAATTTGGTGGGGGGGTTTGGTGTTTGGAATCCCACATCACCCTCATTTTGAAAAGTATCTTTAAAAAACACCTGAAAAACCAACTAAACGACAATCAGCTCTTGTGCTTAGGTGGAAATAAAATAAATGTTTTCCACCAGTCCAAGCCCAAGAATAAAACCCAGAGATTCCCATGCTTAAGCTTTGCTTCCCTGTGACCAGCACTGTTTGACCCAATAGCTCTGATCCTTCCAGGCAGGGCAGCTCCTTACTCAGACCACAAGCCACTGCTCAGGGCTTTGACTGCTGCTTCCATTTCTTGGCCTCTGTGCCCTGGGCCATGTTCACACTGTCAAAGTGTCCAGCCACCAACCAGGCAGTGTGTCACAGGCTTTGCTATCAAACTGGGAGGGAAAACTGAGCTCAGGTTGCAGGAACTATCTGGACCTACCAGTGCTGCTGTCAAATTCTGTTTTCTTTCTTTCCTCCCTCCCTTTTTTTTTTCCTTTCCCCCCCCCCCCCCGCCTCTATTTTTTGGACAGAGCTGACAGGGATTTTGCTGGAGGACCAAAATGCAAGTTCTAAATGCATGTTCTAAACTCCATACTCAGAGCACAGCCCTTCACAAAGCCTATTGTGACACAAAATGCAACCAGCGGCTAAGGAGGGGGGGGAAAGAATAAAAGCAACAATTCTGAAAACCAAAGGCTCTTAATGTCCATAAAACAGCATTTTCAAGAGAGTAAGAGTCCCAGCCAAGAGAGACAAGACACACATACACATACAAAGAATCCTAGAGACCATGTCCAGAATGATATAATTGGTTTGCAGGCACACTTTTTAAAATCGAAAATTGGACGGGCTCAGCAGGCAGTGGCTGCAGCTAGGGTTTGGCTTGGAACAACACAGTCTCAATATCCTTTCTTAAATTAGATGGCAGGATCCTTCTCTGTGTCCCTCGGGTGCAGTTACTGTAATAGGGAGGAGCCCGTCTTGAGAAAGCAGGGCTGCATTTCTGCAGTCAGGGACAAGTGAGCTGCCACTGGCACTACTGAAGCACTTGCTCATTGCCCATGACAGGTGCTGGAGAGGAGTGAAAACCAGCTAAGTCTGGAAAAGCTCGTTGCTGTTCCTGCAAAGAGATCCAGGTCCTAATTTCTGGCTCTTCCAGTGACTGACTTTAGGCAAGTGCTGTTCCCTTTACACTGTGGAGCTCTGGCTGCTTCCCCTTTTGATATAAAGAGGTGATATTGTTCCTATTTGTTTCCCACCATAAACTCTTCTTTATCCTGCAAAGACAGTTCTGCTGCACAGCTGTGCACTCACCATGTGTGTCAGGTCATCAGATCATGTCACCAGTACCATTTCCTATGTTCAAATCCCAGAATCCATCACAAATCCATCACAGATGTGATGGATTCACACCCTTCTACCCTCAAGTTCAGAGCCTTTGTTTTGGTCTGAGAGAGCATCTCTGAGATGCCCCCAAGAGGGGCTGCCCTGAGAGCTGGGGCTTCCTGCAGTACAGACAAACCCCTGGCCCACTCTCCTGTGGGGAGTTGCAGGCTGTAATTAGCACCCAGAATGATTGTTTTGGGTGGCCAGGCACAATTATTTTTATCTTTCTTGAGGTTTTGTGTAGACGCAACAGGAAGTGAAGCTGGGGCTGTGAGACAGTGGTGAGGAGACAGTGGTGGGGTCTGGATGAGCTCCTTGGGGCCTCTGGGGTGCTTTCTCTTCACTCCCCTTGGCTGGAGGCCACTGAATTTTCAGGTTTTAACTCCTTCCAGTGTTTTGTATTGGAGACCATGAGTGGAGCTTTTGGCTCCTTGTGGCCCCAGAGTCTGGTCTGGAAAATGCCTGAAAGGTCCATCCTCCAGCTCAAAAAGAGTTGGGTTTCATCCTGCTACATCTTGGCCAGACTCCCACTGATCTGGGGTTTCCAAACCTTTTCCTATTTAGGCACCTGAGCAAGTGGGCATGAAGATGTCCTGCATGTGAAACACTGCCTGTCCCTCTTTGCTGGTCTGTTCTCAGGGAACAATCACATCCCAGCTCAGCTGCTGCAGACTCTCATGGGGCAGCAAGTGCTGGGATTGCCTGGTTGTCTCATAGCCCTTCTCAGCAGTTCTGGATCTGCCTTCGTCCTAGGAGAGCAGAGCTGTCAGTGCTGCAGGTGAGGGTTACCAATGCTATGGATAATAGTATTCATGCATTTTTTTGCTGCTATAGCAAATAACTCACCTGGTATGTTTCAGGACTTAATTTGCTTTTTTTATGACTGTCACACTGGCAGCTGACAGCCCAGAACTAATGCATCTGGGACCTCCTGCCACTTCCAGCAGCAAAGTAGCTGAAACTGCTGAATTCTAACATTGCAAAATTAAATTCTGTTGCATTTCCACTCCCCTGTTCAAAGGGGACATCTCCAGGATGAGGCTTCAGTTTCCCTGTTTGGTGTTTTAGTCTCTCCCTGCCTTTCTCAACACTTTGTCCACTGTCAGTACCATTCTATTTTTATGTCTATTCATTCCTGAAGTGTTGACCCCAAAGCAAATCTTAGAGATCTTTTACTAGAAATCTGCCTTCTGCTCAGTATTTCCTATTTAAACACTGCTTGCTTTCCAGTTGCTTCTGTCCCTTGCAGTTCACCCTCTAAACTTCATCTTCTCTGTCTGAAGTACTTACTTCCTGTGGTACTTCATGTCTCGCACGTTATGTAAATCTGGGTGAAGATCTACCACACATGCTTGATCTACAGAAATGGCTTATTTTATTGACAGATCAGGTTGCATGGGTGTAAGTTGTGCTTAGTAAATGCCATGTTGATTTTATTCCCCCTGTCCAGTCACACCCACATCTTTTCATTGTTTTATTTCCTTCAGACTGTTTTCTAAAGCCTTGGTAGTGCTGATGTCAGCCTAGCAGGCTTGTTGCTGCCTGAATCCTGTCTCCTGGCCAAACTCTTCAATGCAGGGTCTGGATTTGCTGCTGTGGTTGTGAGAACCTCCCTTCATAATTAAGAGCCTCTGCAGCCAGAACAGCAAATTCTTTCACTGGTGCTTCCAAAAGTCTGGGATGGGCATGATCCAGTCTTTCCCTCACCTCACACATATCTGGCTGTCTTTGCAGTCTGCTAGGACACCTAAATATTCACAGCTTTAAAATCTATTCCCTTTTCCAAAGAGAGCTGGCAAGGCAGTGAGACCCCAGCTCCTGCTGTGGTATTGATGTCACACTGCTGCAAGAGAAGAGCTTCGGTTTTCATGGGACCACAGTAAAACCTGGGCTGCACTTGTAGCACAGGAGACTCCAAAATGTGCCTGAACTCCCTCTCAGGCTCATCTCATTCAGTGATTTCTGGTCAATGTTACTGCCTTAGTGTGGCGTTTTCAGGCTCTTGGTCTTCATCACTCCTGCTCCCTTGCCTCATCCTTTGAAGTTGCCAAGGAAAAATGTGATATTTCCTTCTCTCTGTCTCAGTGAAAAACACTGTGGATTTGGATCATGAGCATACACTGTCTTGATATTTGTTATCTAAATAGTGAACCAGCAGTTGCCAAGGGTTGATGTTTTCTCCCCTTTAGAAAGTCAATGTATCTTGGCTAAGTGACTTCCCTGTTCCCAGATGCAATCGTGGCGATGCTAAATTCCTGAGGGTTACAGCTGCATGTGGTGGCATCTGGGAACCTCAGTAACAAGCTATAAAGTCAGGAGGAAAGCCAGGATATGAAGATCTTGGCAGCTCCCCCATGATGGAAGATCCTGCTGTACTTGGGGCCACGGTGCCAAAATGCAGCATGAACTATCAATTTACTCTGCTGATCCTCCCTCCTCGACACTGTCATATATTTCAGTATTCCTTGGTCTTCCCAAACTTCTTGGAGTCCCAGGAGCATCCTAGAGATGAGTAAGCTGTGCTACGAAGGGTGATTGACTTGTTCTCAGCAAGAATCAGTTGAAGGAGAGGGATGTGTAAATGCCATTGCCCATCTGCCCCCTTCCTTACTCCTTCTCCTCCTTGCAGTCCAGGCCGTATCCCAGGTCTGATGGAAGAAACAGGCACAGATTAAGAACTGAGCCTTTCCCTGGTTCCTCCTCCATGTTTAGTTTCCTCTCCAGCAAGCTGTGGAGCCCCTTGAGCTCAGCCTTCCTAAGGTGGGCCAGTGCCTGCTTGGAGTAGGTGGTGAAGGTGAGGACAGGATGGGAGAGAGACCCCAGGGTGGGAGCATGCTGTGAGATTGCACTATGAGGTAGTTGGGATGGAGCAGCTGGGAAGAGGAGGTTTCTGTTCAAAGTAGGGCTGAGCTGTGTTCATAGAGCTGCATGATTAGGAACCCGGGGTCTGGCGACAGTGGGTGGACTGGGAGAGGAGCGCATCAGCAGAAATGTTACAGGTGCTGGGGCTGAGGGATGGTGAGCAGGGGATGGCCACAGCTTGGGGTCATGGAGCAGAACTGTGTTAGGTGGCCAACCCTGGTTTTGGTGGGGTGGACTCTGTTAAATCACTGTCTGCAGCCTCCCACTGGCTTGGGCAGGTCACAGCAGCCCTGGCCTGCTTACAGCTGTGTTGGCCAACATTGCTCTGCCAGGAAGCTCCAGGTGTTTTGGAGATGCTTTGGTTACAGGTGGCCCAGGCCTGCCTCCAGCCGCAGGTGCTCGCAGCCGCTCTGCAGAGGAAGGACACTTTGGTCCCACAGGGCGCACCAATGGGTTCCGCATGCCCCAGCCCCGCCGGGTGCTGTGCCCACGGCTGCTGCACCTCCTGCTCTGCCGCGGCTTCAGCGCCCTCTCCAAAAGTCATCCTCGTGGCCCAGTCAGGAGCCTGTTTGCTTTTCGCTTTGAGATGCCGGGTGTAGTGCGAGCAGACGGTTCCTGAGGGGTGGAGGGGAGAGTTCCTGCAGTTGGAGCCTTGTAAAAACCTGCCGTTGGGCCAGACATTTGCTCTGAAGGGTTTGGCGAGCGCCCCGGGCAGGGGATGGTGTCATTGCTTTGGAGAGCAAGAGCTGTCAAGACGAGTGTGGAGTGTTGGCGTCTTCCCCGCCAGCTCAGCACTCCTGGGCTCCTCCAGCCGCACGGGAGCAGCCTGGCAGCTTCTTCTCCTTTAGTTTTTTCCCTTTCCCTTTTTTTTTTTTTTTTTTTTTTTTTTTTCTGGAACCCTGTGCAGTGTGAGCACAGCAGGGATCCCAGGGGGTTTGCTGCTGTCTAGAGAAGGCGCCTTTTTCTCTGCCAGATCTTGTGTTGGGGAAAGGCTGGAGGGAATCTGTTTTGCAACATCTCTGCTGGGGCTGTTGGCAAGAGTCGCGCAAGGTGCAGCAGCCCCTGGTCAGGCTTGTTCTCCTGTCTCAGCAGCACCGAAAGGTACAGCCCAGAGTGGTCAGAGCACAGATACAACCTGCCCAACTTGGGCTCACTCCCTTTACTGGAGATTTGCTTTTTGTTCACCCAAAAGAGCCTCCTGACAAGTCAGCTCGCTCCTTCTGGGCCACAGCCTGACCCTGCACCACACACCGAAGCCTTTCTCTGAGATGGCGTTTCCACCCACCCCTGCACAGCACCAGCATGAGCAATTTGCATTTCTAGTAGCTTCAGGCCAGCCTGAACCACCCGGGGTTTGTTTATGTCCCTTCTAAGAAAGGCTCTGGTGGATGCACGTGTTAATCTTGAAAACGCCTCCATGTTGCTTTTACTAAATATAGGACAAGTGTCTGCTGTGGTGCAGGGCACTTGCAGACAGCCCACAGCAGGGTCATGCTCTTGAATCAAACAGGAATTTATCAGCCCTGGCCAGGAAAGGTACTTGAGTGTAATGCTCTCTGCTTGCACATTTGAGCTGCAGTGAGTCGAGTTTTCAAGGTCAATCTCATGCCCCATCACTTGCAGAGAGCTGAGTCTGGAAATGTGAAATGGGGCTCCTCTGGGACAAGCATCTCAGCCCAGTGCTGTGTACGTTGGATCTTCTGCTTATCTCTCATTAGCACAGATGCTGTTTCACCCTCCTGTGAGGTAACTGATACAGGGGGTTGAGGAAGAAACTGTATGTTCTTATTGAGCCACATCTTGATCAATGCAGTGCTGCAGGAAGTGTCATTTCCCATGAACACACAAGCACACATGCACTGCTGATGAAATCTTGTGAGGTCAGGCAGTCATTTCCTCCTAATTACAGCTCCAGGAATGAATAATGTTTAGCTTAGACCCCGGTGACTTTGTGCTGTGGAGCAGTTTTCTTTTAAGCTGAGTATAAGCACATGAAAATGAAGATGGGATTTGGATTTTTCCTTCTGGTTATTTTGATTAAAAAGATGCCATCTGGGGCTTGTATAACAGCTTCAGTTTTGTTTGGTGATGGTCAGTGAACTAAAAGATCCAGAGCTCCAAATTGTTGTGCAAAAAAGCCTCTGTGTTAGTAACCTTTATGTTGCCAGAATTGGTTTGTGAGGAATGCTCTTCCCTCTGCCACATACACCCTGCTGACATTTTAGAAGGTCCCTGTAGGAACAGGAACTTGGAGGACTGGAAGAACCTCCTGAGCAAGGTCTCCTATCACCCCCTTCAGAAAAAGTATCATCTTCCATTTTAAAACTCAGTGTGATTTCTTCTGTGGAAGCCAACTCCAGGGCTGCACAACCCCCCTGGCTAGAAACCATCTTCTCATGTGAAAACAGTCATGGCATCTTCTGCCAATAGAGAGGGTCAGACACAAGAATCAGAGGGTGGGTGAGAGGTGGGACAGCTGCTTGGAGGTGTTACTGTAAAAAGAGAGCCTGCATTCCCTGTCATGGCTGGCTCCATGCATTAGGTTTCAGATCTCCGGGCCATGTGGTTGCTGGAAACAGGTCCCTGGGGCTGAGGGATGGCAGCTGAAATGGATGCTTCATAGCCTGGGAGATGGCTGCATCCCTGCATAATTTATGAGCATGAGAACTTGAGCATCTGTCACTGATTGGGTGTCCAGCATTATGTTCATGACTGGCCAGATCCAGCTTCAGATTTGGTGTTGCTGCTCATAGACCTCTGAAATCAAGCCCTGCAGATGCATGGCAGGGAAGGGGCAAGGACTGCTTCAGTTTTCAGCTTCAAACACTCATGGAAATGTTGCTGGTTTAGGAGGGAAAAAAAAATAAATAAAAATGTCAGTAACTTAAAAGGACTTACCAGTCAGACAAAGCATCTAACCAATTTGTCTACTAATGACTGTGTTTCTGAGCCTGGAAATGTAAACTCTGAGCTTGTGGGGGCTCAGCACAGAGCTCCTGGTGTTGGATCTGCCCCTTGTCTCTGCCAAGCACAGCTGCTGTCTTGTCTCTTGTGGGGCTGTAGTAATATTGGTCAGAGTCCTGTCACCTCCCTTGCCCATGCAGCCTGAACACAGTGACACATCCCAAATGCACATGGATCAAACTGTTCCCAGGTGCTTTTGGAATTGTAACAAGCTGTTGTCTTTATTTGTGGTCTTACATTTGTTTAAAGGTTAGATGGGGACCTTTTTGAACCTTAACTGCAGGTTTTGTTAAAAAAATAAGGGGAAGTGACAAATATTGCTTGAACATCTTCTCCAATTGACTTTGGATCTTCTTGGGGGACATTTCCTCATCCCAATGTGGGCATCTCCAGAGGGGGTGAGAGAAGCAGCCCCTCCAGCCCCTCTGATTTTTCTCACTCTCTTTCCAGCCACAGAAGACGGAGTTATGAGATCCCTGTGGCAAGGGAAGGCTGGTCGCAGCCCGCTCCAAGCCCTGTACGAGAATGACCAGGTAAGGGGATAAGAACAGGGAAATAGGAGGGTGAAGGGTGAGCAGGGTGCTTGGGAGGGAGTGTTGATCTGCCTGAGGGTAGGGAGGCTCTACAGAGAGACTTGGACAGACTAGATGGATGGACCAAGGTCAACTGTATGAAGTTCAACATGAATGAAGTGCTGAGTCCTGCACTTGGGCCACAACAACCCCATGCAATGCTACAGGCTCGGGGAAGAGTAGCTGGAGAGCTGTCCTGCAGAAAGGGACCTGGAGGTTCTGATTGGTAGGTGGCTGAATATGACTCAGCAGTGGGACCAGGTGTCCAAGAAGGCCAATGGCATCCTGGCCTCTATTAGAAACAGTGTGGCAAGCAGGACCAGGGTGGTGATTGTCCCTCTGTACTTGGCACTGGTGAGGCCACACTTTGAATACTGAGTCCAGTTTTGGTCACCTCA
Source organism: Chaetura pelagica (assembly GCF_000747805.2). Classification (NCBI taxonomy): domain Eukaryota; kingdom Metazoa; phylum Chordata; class Aves; order Apodiformes; family Apodidae; genus Chaetura; species Chaetura pelagica. The sequence continues at coordinate 986,744 of NW_009953497.1, forward strand.
ATTCAGGAAGGACATTGAGGTGCTGTCTAAAGAAGGGTGACAAAGCTGGCAAAGGGCCTTGGGAACAAGACTCAAGAGGAGCAGCTGAGGCAATTGCTGCTATTTAGTCTGAAGAAAAGGAGGCTGAGGGGAGACCTCATCACCCTCAACAGCTACTTGAAAGAACGTTGTAAAGAGGTAGGTGCTGGTCTCTTCTCACAAGTAACTGGTGATAGATCAAGAGGAAGTGGCCTCAACCTGCAGCAGGGGAGGTTTAGACTAGACATTAGGAAGAACTTTATCAGTGAAAGTGGTCAGACATTGCAACAGGCTGCCCAGGGAGGTGGTTGAGTCACCATCCCTGGATGTGTGTAAAAGTTGTCTAGATGTGGTGCTTGGGAATATGGCTTGGTGCCACTTGGGAGAGCAGGGTTAATGGTTGGACTCAATGATCTTGGTCTTTTCCAACCTAGTTGATTCTGTGATTAAAAACTGCTTATGGCCCTTGCTGGTATGTAGGAAAATTGTTTCATTACTGGTGGGCTGAGCCACAGCTGGGCAATCTCAGGGGATTTTGCTATCTGAGATTTTCAAAGCCCACTCTGAGCCATTGCAGCAGGGCAAGAGCATTGTTGCTGTGCTTTCTGACCTAATACCTGATGGATGCTTCTATACTGAGTGCTATTTACACACACACACACCCCCACACACACCCCATATACAAAATCTGGACCTAGCTATGAGGGGTTTATAATCCTGGGTCACCTCTATCATCCTGAGCTGTGCCAACTACACCTGCTGAGAAAGGGGCAGGAGGACACAAAGACTCCCCTCCAGGTGGGCTCAGTGGGTCTCTGCCCATGCTAGGAAATGCTGGAGGACAAGCTATTGTTGCTGCTTGAGGCAGGGAGCCCTCGCCAGTGCTCAGTGCCTGCAGCCCAACCAGCATTGGTGACCTGGCACCAGGCAAGGTGTCCCACTTGCCCTTAGCAGCTTACTGAGAGCTTGAGGGTTTGTGGTTGAAGCTGCAAAAGTGTTTGTTTCCTTCTACTGTGCTTTGCCCCTGGTGGACAGTTTTACAGTCATGCAGCCAGACTTGTCTTTGCAGTGGGATCCTTGCCCACAACTTCCCTGCAGGAAGTCTTGCAGGAAACCACGCTCCAACCGGTGCAACGGGCTTGGCCATGGCCACATGCCCCAGCCACAAAATGTGCCCTGAAACTCCTCACATCCATGGGGCTGTCATGTTCTGCAGCCCCCAGGAAGCAGAAGACAACACTGGTGATCCTTATAGCTGGCTGCCACCCTACTGCCTCCCCAGTGCCCATCAGCAGTGCCTGCTGCAGCTGGAGCCAGAACTCCTTTCCATACACCCCACCTTGTATTACTGTCTAGGTTGATGCTTTAATGTCTCTAAGCAGCCAAATTACATTTGCTCTGGGAAAAATGGCAGCTGTGAACTTCCTTGGCCACAATACCAGCAAACCCTAACGCTGCTGGAATGTCGTGGTGTCATTTCCTTAAAAGTGATACTTAATTCCTCTGGCTTTTAAAGAAAAAGAAATGAAGGGAGCAATTGTGCTCTGAAAGAACTGCAAGACATCCACTTACTCCAGTGGGCGGCTGTTGAAAAGTAGTCCCATTTATTTGTTGCCATGCCTGCAGACTGGGTGTCTGTCTGTCTGTCTGGTCCAATAGTTCTGAATTATGCAAGTGCAGGGAAAAAACACCTGAAAAAAAAAAAATCACATTATTAATGTGCCTCTTTTTTAAAGTGCTTGCTAAAAAGGGTTTCCAATTTTAAAATGTGGTGCGAAGCCTCCAGACAAAAGAGATTTCTGCTGAAACATTTGACTGTGTCCCAAGGCAGTGTACCATGAGAATGCCTCTTCAGCTGTGGTTATCTCCTCTATAGCTGCTACACCATCTTATCTAAGTAGTCATCTTTTGGTGGCAGTTAGAGTCTGTCGACCTGCATTTTCTCCATCTGAGCATTTTTCTTTATCACCTCCCTCTTGGAAGCAGGGGGGATGGGGTGATTTCTTCTGCCCTTGTTTCAGGTTACTGTCCATGCAGGTTCCTGGAGAAACTAGTCTCTATAAGGTGACCTGGACAAGGTTATTTCATCAATGGAAATGAGAGCTGAGAAGATCTGAGTTAGGTTCACCCCTTGCAGGAGGAGATTTTGCCCACATGTTAGTGCCTCTCTGAAGGTGACCAGTCTGCTGGATCATCCACAGGAGGGGCAGTTTGACTCAGGATCTCAACTCCTGTCAGGAGCTTTACAAAGCCCCATCTCCAGAACAGTGCTTCTCCCAGGCTCTAGTGCCTCCCAAAGCCTGCTGTGGTCTTCCAGGAAGAGGCAAGAGTGCACCTGTAGCTTGGCAAAGGGTGTCTTTTGGCATGCACAAGTTATGACAGCTGTCAGCAGCAAGGATGCAGGGACAAAAAAGGGTGGCCTGCCCTCACCCTTCATCTTGATGTTGCTACAGCTCTGCAGGCTGCAGAGACGTTTCCCATGGCACCCTGTGACACCAGCAGAACTGTCTTCACATCCCCAAAGTGGAAGCCACCATTGTCTTGCAACATGAGGGTCATTGCATTGCATTAAAGCAACACCTCCATGGGTCAGAGCTGCCCCAGGTTAGCAAACAGACAGTGAAGCCGTTAGTGGTCTTGGCCTGGACAAGGATGTTGGAGATTCCCAGCAATGACATGAGGGCTAATTACAAAACATCCCATTCCTTGTGACCAAAATGGTGAGGGAGTTGGCAGGAGGAGCAGAGCTTCCTCTTCTGAGTTCCTCGATATGGTTCCCTTTCACAGATGTTTTAAGGGGGATTTCTGATGAAAACTATTAAGAGAAGAGGAGACTGAGGGGCAACCTCACCAATATTTACAAATACATTAAGGGTGAGTGTCTGGAGGAGGGAGCCAGGCTTTGTTCAGTGATGTCTAGTGATAGGACAAGGGGCAATGGGTGCAAACTGGAACACAGGAGGTTCCACATAAATGTCAGAAAAAACTTCTTTACTGTGAGAGTGACAGAGCACTGGGACAGGCTGCCCAGAGAGGCTGTGGGGTCTCCTTTCCTGGAGACATTCAAAACCCACCTGGACACATTCCTGTGTGATGTACCACTATAAGGTCTTCCTGGAGCCTTCTCTTCTCCAGGCTGAGCAGCCCAAATTGTCTCAGCCTGTCCTTGTAGGAGAGGTGCTCTAGCCCTTGGATTGTCTTCGTGGCCCTTCTCTGGACTTCCTCCAGGAGTTCCATGTCCTTCTTAAGTTGGGGGCTTTAGAATTGGACACTGTACTCCAAACTCTGACATGGGTGACTGCCAAACTCAGGAAAGGGGAGAAGATAGGGACAGTTGTGGGTCAAGTGTTGTGTGTTGGCCATGATCAGCTTGGACAAGCTGGTGACCATCTTTTTTTTCTTCTCTCTCTCCAGTTTGAGCAGTCATCACTGCAGGCAGTTCACCAGCAGAGACGGGAGCTGTTGAGCAACATCTGCAACCGTTACACCCGCAAGCGGCGTCTCCTGCGGCCCGATGACTTGCGGCACTTGGTGGTGGACGACACGCATGGGCTGCTCTACTGCTACGTGCCCAAGGTGGCCTGCACTAACTGGAAGAGGGTGATGATGGTCCTGACAGGGCAAGGCAAGTACCAGGACCCACTGGAAATCCCTGCCAACGAGGCCCATGTCTCATCCAACCTGCGCACCCTCTCCGAGTACAGCATCCCCGAGATCAACCACCGCCTGCGCAGCTACCTCAAGTTCATCTTCGTGCGGGAGCCCTTGGAGCGCCTGGTCTCCGCCTACCGCAACAAGTTCACCCGCAGCTACAACACGGCCTTCCACAAGCGCTACGGGACCAAGATCATCCGGCGGCACCGGCAGGAGCCCAGCGACGAGGCCCTGGAGCGCGGGGACGACGTTCGCTTCGAGGAGTTTGTCTACTACCTGCTGGATCCACGGACGCAGCGGGAGGAGCCCTTCAACGAGCACTGGGAGCGGGTGCACTCGCTCTGCCATCCCTGCATTGTCCACTACGATGTAGTGGGCAAGTATGAGACCTTGGCCGAAGATGCCAGATACATCCTTCAGCTGGTTGGGGCTGACACAAGTGTCAAGTTCCCATCTTCATCCAAGACCACCAGGACGACAGACGACATGACAGCCCAGTTCTTTCAGGACATTAGCCCCTTCTACCAAAGGAGACTCTTTAATTTATACAAAATGGACTACTTGCTCTTCAATTACTCCATCCCCTCCTACCTCCGCTTCCGATGAGGCAGGGGCCGGGAGGAGAGGCAAAGGAGAGCTGGGTAACTCTCATCTTTCCAAAATTCCTCTCCTCCCACCCTGTGCTCATCTCTTGGTTGACTTCTTCCCTGTGCCATCTGTGTTATGGTCTGCTCCACATGCTGATGCCTCACTTGTGCATGCTCTGGAGGGAGGACACCTCTCAAAACACCAGGGATGGAGAGTTTTCTTCCCTTTCCCTCCCACTCTTCAACATAGAATCATAGAATACCTTGGGCTGGAAGGGACCTCTAAAAGTATCTAGTCCAACCCTGCTACGATACGCAGGGACATCTCCAACTAGAACAGATTGCTCAGAGCCCCATCAAGCCTGACCTTGAATGTCTTCAGGGATGGGGCCTCCACCACCTCTCTAGAAAACCCATTCCAGTGATCCACCACCCTCCTATTAAAGAACTTTTTCCTGATGTCCAATCTAAATCTACCCATTCCTATCTTAAAACCATTACCCCTTGTCCTATCGTTACATGCTCTTTTTTTTTTTTTTCTTTTTTATTTAATAAATTATAATAAACGTTAAAAAACTTACCTGCACAGAGGCATTCCCTGCTCATCCCTCTGACCTGTGTGCCTGATGGCTGGCAGTGGTTCACATTCCCTGGTACTTCCTGGGCCTCAGCTGCTGACCTGGAGCCAAGGCTGCTGTGGTTTAATCCTTTGTACTCTGTTAATAGTGCACCTTGGTTAGTGTAAGTTCACTTGTTAATTGCTTTGCTCTTTCAGGAAGCTCAGCTAAGATTTCAGTCTGTTCCTTCCTAAAACACATACAGAGATGAGACCAAGACAGTATTTGTTTTCCCCATGTCTGCCTGACTTGCCAGGAGACCTGGGAACACAAAGACCTTCTGGTGAGGCTGCACTCCAGGCACAGCTGTGCCAAGGAGCATCACCTACCCCAGCACCTTGAGCTCCCCGTCATCATGGTCTTGTTTTCCCACATGGCACAGATGTTGTACCAGCTGCACCATAAGGGTCCTTTAGCAGAAGCACAACTAGAAAGCAATTCTAAACCTCACAAAGCCACAAAAATGATATTTGGATGAGCAGGGGAGACAACAGCTGTCATCTGGATTGATATACAGCACAGACAGGAGATGGTATCAGCATGTACAGTAATGTGACTTACTAAGACTGCTGAATGTTAATGCATTTTAAAGAGGTTCTGATGCCAAGGCCATACAGAGGGGACCAAAGTAATGCCAAGCACAGACTACCAAGGAGGTGGCAGCTCAGATAGGCACACACAAATTAGGGAGAAAAGTTAATGGCATGTTGGATGAAATGCTAGATTGTGAGTGGGTTCTGTGAAGGTGAACAGAGCTGTTTGAATCCTGAAGAGGGGCTCCTGCCTAACAGGATACTTCTGTGCTTTGAGGTGCATCCTGGAAGTCAGTTCCTTCTGGGGTTCCAGCACTTCCTTCACCATGTTCGCCGGTGTGAGAGTGGCTGTGGGTGCCATCCCCAGAGCCCATGCTGGAGGAGGAGGGGGTATGGGAGCACATCAGCCTGGTCATGCTGGCTGTGGGCATTTAGCCCGTTCCCTGCACAAAACTACTTGAAGACTTCAGTCAGCTTGCCAGGCTGAGCCAGCTGGCACAGGCCCCCACACTCAGCCATCTTCAGAAACCTAAGTTTTGTTTGGGTCAAGATGTGAAATGCATTCAACCACTGCTTCCATGGCAGGTAAGTTGTCACCAACCTCTAGCAAGGCAGGGCACTTGAGCATTTCTGCAGTGTTTTCATTGATGCCAGGTACTGGTCTCTCAATTTCCAGGTCTCTACAACTGTTGTATGAGGTGAGGAAAAGCTGAAGGTTATCTTGGTTAATATCCTATGCAATATGAAGACTACATGTTTGGATCAAGTCTAGATTTGCTTGCAGTTCCTCATGGCCAAAATGATGTGCCAAGCTGATATCCATCCACTGTGCTGGTTTTCCAGCCTGAAAACTTGGATGCTGCCCAGTCAATCCAGCCCTTTGCACATGGATCAACATTAACAAGTCCCACCAGGTCGAGGTGGCTGAGTGCACACTGCTGAGGATCTAAGCACCAGCTCCCACTCCAATCCTGATGCAGCATTTCAGGTTCAGGTGCCTCACAACAGTGAGGTGGTGGGACCAGACTCTGTTGGGTAGGAGGACTTGTCTTGGCTGGGGACTTTCTTTTAACTAAGTGACTCCTCTGTAGATCTGAGTCTTGGGAAGGCTCCTTTTTTGGGGGCAGATCCCTTCAGGTCTGTCTCCTTACTGAACTGTTTGGGGGTGGCCGTGGCATCTCGGGGGGCAGGGTTAAGCAGGTCAGAGACTTGCATAGAACCTGAAATAAAGGAATAATGTAACATTAGTTTTTCCTTTCACTGAAAATTGCTGCCACTTTTTCTTTACACCTTGTTCTCCTCCCTCATCCTCCAGCTTCCTGTGCCACCCCCCATTGCCAGGGAAGGCAATGTGCTATTACTGTGACCATGCATTTCTTCCTGACAAAACCTGCAGGGCTTTTTTGTTCCTCTCCTTCCAGATGCTTTTGGTTGGGATGCAAAATACTCCAAACAGAGAGAGAGGAGTAGGTTTGCAGCAGGTATGGGCTGGCAGTGATACAGTGCTATCTCCTGAACTACAACAGCAGAGTGGCCAGTGCATGGGTGTGTGCTCTGGATTTCTGGTCAAACCTACCAAATCCAGGCCCCACACCTCCAGTTTTTCAAGAGCAGGTGATACCTGTTTTGCAAAGCCATACATACAGCACAGGTGCAGGTGTCCAGATGAAATAATGTCCTCCACCACGTCCTGAGAGAGAGAGAGAGAGAGAGAGAGAGAGAGAATACTGGGGAGAATGTGAGAATAATAATGGGGACAGAGACACCTAGAGGAAAATTTCCCTTTGGCTGGCTGACTGGATAATTCATTCCTTGAAGAAGAAATGGGAAGGAGGGGGCAAAATACACAAGAAAATTACAAACCCCATCCTAGGATTTTAAATTAAAGCCATTTGAAGGAGCTGTGTTTCTTTAAATCCATATTCCAGTCTTTCGTCTTCTGTTCAGCTTTGGTCAGTGGCTGCCTTTGTAAATAAACACACCAGTAACAGAATTTGCTGTCGAGTGGGTCTGCTGGCTCAGCTCTGAACACTTGACTTATTAGTGCAATACAATGGGAGGTTTTATAAAACCCTAGTGCTCCCAGGCTCTTTTAAAACATAATGTTTCCATCTAAGAACTTTCAGCTGTTATATCTTAACCTTTTTCCTCTCTGCCTCTGATCAGCACCTACATGCTGACACTTCCTCCTTGAGTACTCCATTTGGAGATGGGGTTCAACCAAGCAATGAAAAAGAAAAGCAAAATTGCTGGTGATCCTGGCAGTCTGACTGACTCTCCCAATCTGGACTGTAGATCTCAGAGAAATGGCCTTTCTTGTGCTATCTTAGTGCCTCCCTATCTATCTGAAACTCAATGCACAAAATAAGATATGATGCAACAAATTTCATCCGCAGCACTCAGGCTTGGAGAACATTCCTACTGCTTTTGCAGGAGCCTTGAATTCCATGCTTAGCACTGCCTCTACTTGGAAAAAGCATTGTTCAAGTCACCACAAGCTCTTTTTCATTGCTTTTGGTCATGAATCATAATTTGGGCTCAGATTCAGAGTCAGAAAAGGAGGAGGAGGAGGAATTTTTTGATGGATTATTATTCTTTTTTTTCCCCTTCTTGTTCCCTGCAGGTAGCTTTTAAAAGCTGATGGCACACTGAGCAGCAAGAGCAGATACACAAATCACTCTCCCTGTTGTGCTGTCTGGGGGCATTTAGGCAATGTCTGTCTGCTTGGGAGCCCCTTGGGGCTCTTTTGGAATGAAAGCAGGGGAGCAGCATGCTCTGGGCTTGGTCTTTTAGCCAACTGCTTTCTAAACCTTCCTGCAAAGGTGGCAATTTGGAGACTGTGCCAGTTGCCACGGCTATTGGATCAGCAGCCTGTCCCCCAGCAACCCCATCAGACCTGACCCACTGCCCCAAACAACAGCAAAACCACAGGAACACAGAGTGTTCCTCCCTCCAGCCTCAGCCATGGGCTGCTCAGGACAATACCCTGCTGAGATCTGGTCTGTGAAGATTTGGTCTGTGACAGGGTGTCTTTTAGGTCATGTACAACCTTTGGAAACACCCACCTTTGGACTTCTTATTAAAACAACAACAACCAACCAACAACAGCAACCAACCAACAACAACAATAACAAAACCACCCCAAACCAACGAACAGCCACAATCCAACCCATTTAGGTCATACCTTTAGCTTTCTCCCTACCTAAAGTACCACTTTCCAAAGCAAAACCTGCCCATGCAAAACAGAAAATGGCCACTCGGTATTTCTGAAGCAAACGCCTTCAGCCCGGGCGGGGCTTCCCAGGCTGGAAGCTCTTTGCCCGTGCCAGAGGCGAGCAGCAGCGGGGGCACAGCCCCGGGAGGTTGGGGGGCTGCTGGGCCGCCCCCGGCGCTGAGCAACCCCGACCCTTCCCCGGCTGGCACAAATAAAGCTGGAGGACTGGAAGAAAGCGGAGTTACGAGGACATCGTGTGACTGGTGATCCCAACTACAAGCGTTTTAATTCCCTGTAAGACGTCGGATGCTGGGAACCATTTATCTGAAGGGCTCCTAGTTGTTCGAAGGGTTTTTATCTGTTTCACTGCACCCTCTTTTCTTGCCAGACGAGAAAAACACCAAGCTTACCTAGACCCCCTCTAAAATGCACACACACCCCCCCCCAGACCCCTCAAAGTTTGGTTTTCTCCTGTACTGGGGATTGGGAATGTAATGGGACCTGATTTGCAACAAAGGCTTAAAGCAGAAGCAGGTGCCCAGAGTCTGCCCCCAAGGAGGATGGAGCAGTATGGCACTCCCTAGACCCTGCCTGAGCACCCTGCTCTGTGTCCAAGGAGAAGGTGGTGGTCAGGTGATGAAGGGTACAAATGTACTGCCAGGATCCCACACAGGACCAAAAAGCAGCTCTGCAGGATGTATCTGTCTTTGGTGCAAGTGTCTGTGGGACTACATACCAAGTACTGTGCTGCATTTTGGCCGAGGTTTGATGTTGAACGGAGGTGAAGACTCTTCTTGGGCATCCCTGTAGCCAGCAAGGTGAAGTCAGGACCAACCATCCCACCAGGAATGAGCTCAGCTGCTGTCACCTAGAGAAAGAGCAAAGGGTTAACTCCAATGGCAGCAGGGGCATTTCTACCTCTGCATGGACTTCTTTTGCTGCCATTAAATCCACACCTTACACTGCCAAAAAACCCCAACATCTTGGTATTTCTGCAGGGCAATGAACCTTCCTCACAGGGCTGGTGTCCAGAGGTGAGTGTGGACGTTACCCCCACGGCCCCACACTGAGGTCCTGCATCCAGGGAGTGCTGGAAGCAGCTCAGGGGCTCAGGGACAAGGATGGTACTTCCCATGGCAAAGTTGCAGGTGCTGATGGCTGCCAAAGCAGCCAGGTGAGAGCACTGAGGCGTCCCTGTTGCACTAAATGCACTGCCCCTGCTAAAGGAATGGAGGCACCCAAGCAAGCGTGGCTGCAATAAGACGCCTTCCCCATAAGCTCATCTGCTGGGGTGTGTGGGGTGCCTGGGACCTGCTGGCCCAGCAGCACCGGTTCTGCCCAGGCACTAGTCCTCAGTGGCACTTTGGCAGCGATGGGCTGGGGCAGGAGAACCGGGAGGTTACCCTGTCTCAGCAACAGGAGCCCAAAAACAAACAGAAAAATCCAAGTTAGATGTGGCGATTGCACACGGCTCAGCCTCAGGTGAGGAATAACCTTGAAAACTCTCTATAAACCCTCCCTTCTCCAACCTCCCTCATCAAGTGCCTATTAAATATAAATAACTAAAGAAACTAAACGTGGCTGTCGCCATATGAAGTAGCATTTAGACTCCTGAGTCACAGGGCATCTGTGTCACCCAGCACAGGTGTGCTCAGGGAGGGGGACAAGTGCCCACCCTGCCAGGTCGGCCCTGGTGTTTGGTGCAAGCCTTGGGAGCTGCTAGAGAACTGTCAGAGCACCAGAGATGCAAAAAATAATGCAACTTTGATATGTCCATGTGTGCACACATACAAAATGTAAATAATGATTATATTATAATGTGTAATTGGGTTACTGCAAATAACTGAAATATTTACAGGTGATAACACACACATTATATGTAATATGTGTATGCGTATAAAGGATGTATTACAAGAATAATTAAACAGCATTTATTATTATCCTTATTATATCTTGAGCGATTATATTTGTGTATGATTGTAAAAAGTAATCACAGAATGGTTAGAGTTGGGAGGGATCTTAAAGGTCACCAAGTTCCAACTCCCCCGCACGGGCAGGGACACCTCCCACTAAATCAGTCCGTTTGTTTCTGTGTCTACAGAGGCCTGTGTGTACAACAGCACATTGATTATATAAACACACACATACCCGTTCCTGCCATGTTGAGGGCTGGCACAGTCCGATGTGACTTAGCAGCCAAAAGCAAGCCTGCCCCTTCCTCAGGGTGCTGCTAACAGCTCTGCCTGCCCCAGCCTTCGGAGCCCGACGGGCACTTTGCCCGTGCTGTGGGTATTTCACGCTATGGAGCTGCTGCCCCCATCCCCGGTGGCTCATGTGAAGCTGTTGAGTTTCTCCTTCCAGTGGAACAAAACTGAGCTTCAGTGATAGTTTTCTATGCAGAGCTTGCTGTGCAGCACAGATTGGGTTGTTTACCAGCTGGAGGATTAAATAGACTTGCGTTGAAGGGCAAAAAAAAAATAATAATGTGTTTTCAAGTATGTCTTGGAAGCGGTGTCACGCTTGAAGGAGGCTTTTCAGATTTGCTTGTGTTTGCTGGCTGGCACTTCACTTGTCCCTGGTAAGGATGTTACATCTCATACAAAGTAGAGTTTCTGGAAAAATACTGTATTAGGATGGAGGCAGTGAGTGGAAGCTGGGGTGAGGGGTGGACGAGGGAAGGAAAAGAAATGCTTGAATATACCTGAAAACAACCCCCTGTGCCCTTCCTCACCGCCTGTCCCACAGCACTGACACGAGCCTAAGATTTAGGTTATTTGCAGAAAACTATTGGCTGATCTCAGGAGTCTAAACCTTCCTGCTAACACTGTTAAAGAAAAGAGATAAAAAATATTTTTTACGATTTTTCACTGCTTCCTGGGTCAGCTGGCTGGTGGCTGCACAGGGCTTGGAGGATCCAGTCCAAAGCACTTCTTTTCTTTCTTTGTTTCTTCTGCTTTATTAAAAAACAATCTTATTCTTCTGGTGACACTCCACATTTGCTTTGCTTCCCCTTAGAGATCAAACAAGGTAAACCTTTAGCTGGCCTCTCGTAGCATTTGATGTGTTTCTCAGTGAAGGTCAGGTGCTGAGCCCAAATGATCACATCAGCAGCCAAGGACTAAACAGCAGCAGGAGAGGAGCTCTCTTCTCTCACCTCTTCCTTTTTAAGGAAGTTGATTATATGGGAGCTGTGAAGAATAAATACAAATAAAAGTCCCTGTCAGCTCAAACAGAGGTGCTGGTGACTGTGGCAGGGGAGCTACAACCCAGTGAGAAGCCAGGCACAGTAATGGCAGCCGAGGAGCCAGGCCCACTGCTGGCAGGGACTTTCCTGCTGGGATAGATTAAGGACAGAAATAACTATGAAATGTCCACACCCCCTCTGGGCTCTGCTACCTACATGGGTTTGCTCTGAAGCCATGCAAATTTTGTGAAGGAAAAGGGAGGAAAGCAATACCCTTCCCCAGATCTCTCCCCCCCACAAAATCACCCCAATGCAACATGGCAAGGAGCATAAAACCAGGTAGAGTCTGCTGTGACCTACTGAAAGCTCTCACTAGCTGAGGATCCTGCAGGCATCTCAGTAGCAAATCTCTGCTTTTAAGGGGAGGGGGTTGATTCCCAGACAACTCATCTTGGCTCAGTGCCACCAAGGCAGCGGGTGCCATGGGGAGGGAGCAGTGCTGTCCACTCACTGAGGGGATGGGGGTGCTTTCCTGGAGGGGCAGGTTTAGGTGGAGTTACAGGAATGCTGATCCAAGCTGTGCTCTAGGATTGCATACAACTCTTTTCAGCCAAAGCCCTTTCACATTTGCACAGGGAAAGAAAAGGAGGAAAGAGAGAGTAAACAGGCTGAACAGACAAATAACTAGCCTTTTGCTGCCTTTAAATAAATAAATAAATGAAAATCCCCTTTTATTGAAACCATTTCCTTTGGTTATATCATTTCTCTTGAGGCTGGAAGCAATTTTCAGCCTTATGTGCTTTCTCTGCACTAAGTGCACGGGCACGAGGCTGATGCTTGGCTGCTTACCAAGGGGTACCCTGGAGAACAGCACGTCTTGCTGTGCATTTTGTAACCTCCCCACAATCAGGTCACAGCCCCAATGCCTCATGCAAGGGGAAACCCCCAAGCCCAGCACTGGCAAAATGCAGCTTAGGTCACCCAGCCCAGCTGGATCCCACAAGTAGGACACAGATGGCATCAATTATGTGTTCCCATCCATGTCCTTTGTCAACAGTGACATCCAGAACAAGCCAGGCTCTGCGCAGAAAACCCTCAATGAAGGGATGCAGCAGTGCCAGGGCTTTGTTGCAATCATGTGGCAGAGCAGCAGCCACGCGTTGGGTACTGGGAATTGATGCTGGAGGAGGGTGACTGCAGTCCCTTGTAGTCTGCTGGGCTCCAGTCAGTCTGGGACTTTTAGGAAAATGGAAGGAGCAGGGGCAAATCTGTGCTATTAAAAGAAAGAGTTTCACATGTCTAGCACCCTGGGGTATCCTCAGCACCTTGGCCTTAGGACCAGCCTTACCTGATTGACACCAGCAGCATAAGCATCGTGGTCCAGAGAGGACCTCTCCAAGGCAGTGGGGACATGCAGCATAGAGGAGGCAGAAGGAGTTACTTTCCAGGACTGCTCAAGCCAGGGCCACATTAGAGCTACTAAATATTTACAAAACAAAATGCTAGTCTAAAGTTAGTAAAAGATTAAAGTACATATCTCCCAATGCAGACCCCTCAAACTGGGACCAGCAATCAGACGCTTGCTTTGCTTTCCCCATGAGCCCCTTCAGCTGCTGCTGCTGCAATTATCACCTGTGGGTGCTGGGGCTGATGGCTCAGGGGAGCAGAGCTGGCAGCACACACAGGCTGCAGCAAGAGATAAAGCAGTGAGGCCCAAGAGAGGGGGAGTTTGTGCCTCAAATGCTGAAAGCTCCCCCACCATGAAGCTGCTGTGCAGTCTCCAGCTCAGCCAGCATGTGGTAATTTTACCTTCACAACAAAATAAGGAACAGGAAGCTTGGAGAGGAGGGAAGTGACAGCTCACTTTTTTTTTTTTTTTCAGGGAGTGCTGCTCCCTGTGCCTGGCATCCTAGAGCTGAGCAGCTTTTGTTGTTAGGAACCTTCACCCACGTGTTGCTCCTGTGCAGGGACCTCAGCTTTGCAGCAGCTCTGGGAGATGGCAGCAGCACCAGGAGCAAGAAAACAACCAAGGCCAGTATGGCACCTAACACAGCTCAAATTTAAGTTTTTAAGGGCTAGCAGGTCCTTTGACAAGGCATCTGTCAGCTGGCTGAGGGACTTGACCTCCACCTGTGCCTCCTCCAACACTCACAAAGGCAGATAATAACTAAAGTTGAGGCCAAGTGGCATTTTTCAAAAGTTTGATATCCATGTCCTCACCTTCTAACTCTTAGACATCTTACCATCTGTTTCTTCCATTTCAGTAAGAATTGGCTACTTTCAGCCCCACAAGCCTTCCTGCTGTGTTTCTGACAGCACAAGACAGCCACCCTGGAGCAAGGACCTGTGGAGCCATTTGCCAAAGTCTTGTGCCAAATCCTCACGTAGCCCAACACAGTCCTCATGCACACAGGCAGATTCTAGACTCATTGCAGAGCAATTGTTTAGGAGCGGATGGTGACTCTGGGACAGGGAATGGGCTTTCATTCTAACCTGACATGTGGGCTGCAAAAGGTTGCTCTTGGTTAGAGACACTGATTTTCCTGCAGTGCTATTCAAATTGTATTGTCAAACCCTGAATGGAGGAGAAAGAGGTAAGCAAGAACAGGTAGAGCCTTGGCAAGAAAAACCTCCAAAACCACAGCATTACCTTTTTTTTAACCACTTTATTTCTGTATTTCTATAAACATTTTAACTACTGGACATTTCATAAACCATAAAAACAAACCTTCCTACCCCCAAAATGCAATCAATCCAGCTTGTCAGGCAGACAACAGTGACACTGCCAGAACAGGTAGGTGGTATCCCTAGATAACCTCCCTCTGGGCACAAACCAGTGAGGAATTCACTGCGTCAGATCCTGAGCATCTGAGCAATGGAGAGAAGACAAGTTAAAAGACCTGGTTGCTGCTCTCCTCCAGGGATGCAACAGGAGGGAAAGGGGAGGTGAATAAAGACTTTCCCTTGATGGAAAGTCAGAGCAGGATGGAGAGGTTGCAAGATCCACTTGCAGGAATCAGATGCAGTGACCTCAGCAGGCCAGGAGCAGTGCCACAGGCTCTGTCAGTGCTAGGGACTGAAACTGATAAAAATGTTCACTTATTACAAATGGTCCAAATGCTCCTTGATGCCTTGTTTGCCAGGAGCAGGCATGAGCAGCTTAAAACTAGCTTACTCACTTGTGAGGGTGCAAGTCTGTGGGTGCTGATTCCTCAGGGTGGGCGAGCCCAGCTGTAAGGCACGATGGGGAGGAGAGATGGGGCTTTAGGGACAGCAGGGGAGGCCCAATCCAGCTGGGTGACCCAGTGCTCATCACCAAGTACTTGGTTTTCCCAGAGGAAAGCACTGTGACACACAAGTGATGCAGAGCAGTGCGTGGTCTCTTCAGTTCCCCAGGTTCATGTCTGCACCGTGGACAAGCCAAACCAGGTGGAAACAGATGGCCAGGAAACCGGTGCCCAGGAGATCCCCCAGGGCAGTGAGGTAGGGGATGGAGAAATTATCTGGATCCAGTGCTTTCCTCCACATCAGGCGCACAATTAAGTCAGCCACGTAGAGCAGGATTCCCACCTGAGGAGAGACAAGATAGGCCCTGCTGTGAGGCAGCAAAAAGCTAATGCACAGCCTCCCCCAGCTCACTGCCAAAATGATGTGACCACTGCCAAGGAACCAGAGCTAAGAGGGATCACCGAGAGGTAACACCTTCCCCAGAGAGCTACTGTTTCTCTGCAGGATAGAGCAGCACTGGGAGGGGTAGTTGGCTCATGCCCTTGGGCCCTGCACTGCCTGGCATTGCCCTTGGTGCCACAGCTTCATGTTTCCAGCCACAAGTGTGGGGACCACACTGGAACTGCTCACCAGCATCACGTGGCCCAAAATGGGAAACTGGCCACACCAAAAGCATCATTCCAAAGGAACAGTTCCTACTTCCCATGCCACAAACAGGAGTGCTCCCATTCACCCCATCAGAAAAAGGGCTACTGGGAATATGCAGGCAGCCCCAAAGGGTAAGTTTATGGCCAGGTTTTTTTCTCTTAATCCTTTTTTCCATTAGAAATTCAGATTGCATCTATTTTGTTTTTCCTAACAGTCTCAGTGGACAACTGGAGTTTGAGGCAGTTTTTGCATCAAAGTTATCCCAAGCAGCAGTGACATATTAAAAAAAAAAAAAAAAAATAATTAATTTTTTTTCATCTCAACAGTTTTTCAATCTTTGTTGTGATTACTTTTAATTCCTATTTCATTCCTGATTCTGATAAACAGATGGAGGAAAAAAAATACTTTGGTTAAAGATTAAAGACTGCCTAGTTAATTGAATTAAGGAGGGAGAGAGAGTTTGCACCCCACATCTGTGGTCCCTCCATGGGAGACAGCCACACAACAGGAACCAAAGCCAGAAGTGGCATTTCTAAAGGTGAAAACAGCATGCTGGATGGGGGGAAGAGGAAGGAGGAGAAATGGGGGAAGCAAATTGAATAACAGAATCACAGAAACTAAAGCTGGATGGAAACTCAAGAGTTTTATATAGACTATTCCTGTGGCTCAATACAGGATCAAATATGTCCACAGCTTTCCTGATGGTCGTTTGTTCAACCTATGCTAAACAACCCTCCAAAACAGAGATGCCACATGCTGAGCAAGCAGTCCCATGGCTTTTTTTTTTTTCTGTTCTTGTTTTTCCCAAGGTCCGACATAAATCTGCCCTTTTCTATTTGAAACCCATGATTTCATGTTTCATCCCTAGTGACTGCAGAGAAAATGTTATTCTGTCCCTCCCTACAAAATCTTGGTAGTTTAAAGGCTGTTAACCAGATTTTTCCCAAGCCTCTCTTCTTTGGAATAGCTAACCCCAGTCCATTCAATTGTTCCTCCCAGGTCATGTTTTCTAGCCCTCTGATCTTTCTCTTACAGCTTCCTCGAGCTGACCCAAACTTGCCCCTCTCTTTCTTTCTGTGTTTCACTGTAAAGAGTAATGGATGGGAAGAAAGAACCAGGCTGAGAATATTCTGCCCCCACTGTCCTCCATGGGAATCTTTCAAGGTCAGTGGCGTTGCTGGGATTCTGCTCTTTTCACTGCCATTTATTCTGTGTGTTTTCATGCTTGGCTCTGGTTGAGGAGTTACCTCCATGCATAGGAGAATAAATATTTTCCTTTACAACTATGGCTGTGCTGCTGGGCCTAGGGTTGTGCAAAGGTTGAGGAAAATGGATTGTTTACACACATAAGGAATTCACCCACAGACATGAGGCTGCTTCTAAGGCAAAGCTTGGAGCCAGCTACCTCACCCTGCCAATTAATGAATCACTGATTGAAAAGGGCGAGTGAAGTCAAAGCCTCTGTGACTTTAAGCAACAGCCACATACATTTCTGAGTGAGAAGACAAAGTTTACGGGGCAGGCAAACAGTGAAAGGGAACAGGCAGAAAAACCTGGATAAACTGCCCATTGCCTACCCAGAACCTTTACTCTTGAAGATGAACTGCTCAGGACTGGGTTTTCCTTTCACTTTTGACCCATATTGCCCTGCCCAGAGGGATCACCTGGGTCTTCACCATGATATATGAAACTTGTTTCCAAAATGAGTGGGGAAATCTGCTGGCTGGGGTTTATAGCCTCTGACTTTACCCTGATTGGGATGACCAGTGGCAGTCTAGAAATACTCGGGGCTTAGAGACTCCGGATGTGAACATGGTGAAACAAGGTACCACCTACAGCAAGAGATACCTCCTTGCTAACTATGTCCCTGCACACTCAGAGTGGATGATGATAAGTTGTTCCTCATACCATGTCTGATCGCTCACTCACCCTTCAGGGCAGTCATGTCAATGCAGGAAACCAGATCCTGGCAATCTGGGTCAATTATTACTGGGCCCACAGAAGACACGAGGGTTGGTAGGAAGCGCACATGAAATGCTCAGAAATGGGGGCTGCTGTTGGAAACTTGACCATGACTCCTGTTTAGCCTGGAGACTGCTTTGTTTTCATGGTATCTGAGAGGCTCCTTCCACATAAAAGTTTAGGATTTACCTGCAGTAGAGCAGCAGTCAGATAGAACATCACAAAGGTGAAGGACAGAGATGTGTGGCCTCCTTGCAGCAGATGGATGGTGTAGAGGAACACAAGGTGCCCTGGGACAACCAGGAGGAACAGGACTCGGGCTGACTTGGAATTCACCTCTGCAGGGCACAGAGACAGAAGCTATGATGACAGCAGCTGCAGATGGCTGGGGGAGGAACGCATAGACTTGGGGCTGTCCCCTCCCACCAGCCACATTGCTAACACCTTGTCTAGATCACACAGCCATCAGGAGCATCTGCAGTATTATCCCAGCAGCTTTGTCTAGCACTGAAACTATTTGCCAAAGACGTGCTCCATGCTGATCCACTCCTTCCAAATACTCCTCTCATCTGCTCTGTGCCTCCTACTGCTTCTGCTCTGCCTTGCTGCAACCCACTTTCCCAGTGTTCAGTTTGTTTTAACAGCAGATCCCAGCTTAGCAGGGAAAATCAAAAGGAACCTGCAATCTAAAAAGACAACAGACCCAAATCCAGTTCTGCTGATGCTGAGGTTTATCCATTGCTGAAGATGGAAGGACTGCTGATTTTCAGCAAGGTTATGCTCTATTCACCCCTCTGCCCACAGCTGATTGCTCTAGGCTGGTCACAGTTAAAATTACTTTATATTAGATCAAATCTGAGAATCTTTTTCAATTACTTTATCTAGTGCTCCCTGAAGGCCAATTTCTTTGCATGTCAATGAGCAAGTATGCCACAAGGTTTTTTTCAAGCTGCCCACTGCAAAGATGGGCAAAGATGCTCTCTAATCTGACTGTCTTCCCTGTCAGGGGGAAAGGGAGTTCTGCCTTTGAAACCCACCTAGTCCTTTGCCAACCAGGCTTGATAAAGGAGCTATCTGTGATGACAGGCCTTGAGACATGGACACCTAGAGTTCAAGGTCTACCTGATGAGAAGAATGTGGTGCATGGGTTGGGCCAATTCTGCCTCATCTTGTATGGCAAAACTCCAGGCATGCTCCAGAAGTGCAGGAATGTGGAAATACGGCTGGCCTGGATGGCGACCAGATTCCCTCCAACACCTGTGAGGACAAAACACAGGAACCTATAAGCCACCTTCACCACAGCAGGAAACATCAGTCTAAAACCTAGCCCAAGTTGAGCTGATCTGCATTCATATATAAGCTCACTGAAAGCACTAGTGAGGGAAAGAGAAAACCGGAGGAAAAAAAATACTTTGGTTAAAGATTAAAGACTGCCTAGTTAATTGAATTAAGGAGGGAGAGAGAGTTTGCACCCCACATCTGTGGTCCCTCCATGGGAGACAGCCACACAACAGGAACCAAAGCCAGAAGTGGCATTTCTAAAGGTGAAAACAGCATGCTGGATGGGGGGAAGAGGAAGGAGGAGAAATGGGGGAAGCAAATTGAATAACAGAATCACAGAAACTAAAGCTGGATGGAAACTCAAGAGTTTTATATAGACTATTCCTGTGGCTCAATACAGGATCAAATATGTCCACAGCTTTCCTGATGGTCGTTTGTTCAACCTATGCTAAACAACCCTCCAAAACAGAGATGCCACATGCTGAGCAAGCAGTCCCATGGCTTTTTTTTTTTTCTGTTCTTGTTTTTCCCAAGGTCCGACATAAATCTGCCCTTTTCTATTTGAAACCCATGATTTCATGTTTCATCCCTAGTGACTGCAGAGAAAATGTTATTCTGTCCCTCCCTACAAAATCTTGGTAGTTTAAAGGCTGTTAACCAGATTTTTCCCAAGCCTCTCTTCTTTGGAATAGCTAACCCCAGTCCATTCAATTGTTCCTCCCAGGTCATGTTTTCTAGCCCTCTGATCTTTCTCTTACAGCTTCCTCGAGCTGACCCAAACTTGCCCCTCTCTTTCTTTCTGTGTTTCACTGTAAAGAGTAATGGATGGGAAGAAAGAACCAGGCTGAGAATATTCTGCCCCCACTGTCCTCCATGGGAATCTTTCAAGGTCAGTGGCGTTGCTGGGATTCTGCTCTTTTCACTGCCATTTATTCTGTGTGTTTTTATGCTTGGCTCTGGTTGAGGAGTTACCTCCATGCATAGGAGAATAAATATTTTCCTTTACAACTATGGCTGTGCTGCTGGGCCTAGGGTTGTGCAAAGGTTGAGGAAAATGGATTGTTTACACACATAAGGAATTCACCCACAGACATGAGGCTGCTTCTAAGGCAAAGCTTGGAGCCAGCTACCTCACCCTGCCAATTAATGAATCACTGATTGAAAAGGGCGAGTGAAGTCAAAGCCTCTGTGACTTTAAGCAACAGCCACATACATTTCTGAGTGAGAAGACAAAGTTTACAGGGCAGGCAAACAGTGAAAGGGAACAGGCAGAAAAACCTGGATAAACTGCCCATTGCCTACCCAGAACCTTTACTCTTGAAGATGAACTGCTCAGGACTGGGTTTTCCTTTCACTTTTGACCCATATTGCCCTGCCCAGAGGGATCACCTGGGTCTTCACCATGATATATGAAACTTGTTTCCAAAATGAGTGGGGAAATCTGCTGGCTGGGGTTTATAGCCTCTCACTTTACCCTGATTGGGATGACCAGTGGCAGTCTAGAAATACTCGGGGCTTAGAGACTCCGGATGTGAACATGGTGAAACAAGGTACCACCTACAGCAAGAGATACCTCCTTGCTAACTATGTCCCTGCACACTCAGAGTGGATGATGATAAGTTGTTCCTCATACCATGTCTGATCGCTCACTCACCCTTCAGGGCAGTCATGTCAATGCAGGAAACCAGATCCTGGCAATCTGGGTCAATTATTACTGGGCCCACAGAAGACACGAGGGTTGGTAGGAAGCGCACATGAAATGCTCAGAAATGGGGGCTGCTGTTGGAAACTTGACCATGACTCCTGTTTAGCCTGGAGACTGCTTTGTTTTCATGGTATCTGAGAGGCTCCTTCCACATAAAAGTTTAGGATTTACCTGCAGTAGAGCAGCAGTCAGATAGAACATCACAAAGGTGAAGGACAGAGATGTGTGGCCTCCTTGCAGCAGATGGATGGTGTAGAGGAACACAAGGTGCCCTGGGACAACCAGGAGGAACAGGACTCGGGCTGACTTGGAATTCACCTCTGCAGGGCACAGAGACAGAAGCTATGATGACAGCAGCTGCAGATGGCTGGGGGAGGAACGCATAGACTTGGGGCTGTCCCCTCCCACCAGCCACATTGCTAACACCTTGTCTAGATCACACAGCCATCAGGAGCATCTGCAGTATTATCCCAGCAGCTTTGTCTAGCACTGAAACTATTTGCCAAAGACGTGCTCCATGCTGATCCACTCCTTCCAAATACTCCTCTCATCTGCTCTGTGCCTCCTACTGCTTCTGCTCTGCCTTGCTGCAACCCACTTTCCCAGTGTTCAGTTTGTTTTAACAGCAGATCCCAGCTTAGCAGGGAAAATCAAAAGGAACCTGCAATCTAAAAAGACAACAGACCCAAATCCAGTTCTGCTGATGCTGAGGTTTATCCATTGCTGAAGATGGAAGGACTGCTGATTTTCAGCAAGGTTATGCTCTATTCACCCCTCTGCCCACAGCTGATTGCTCTAGGCTGGTCACAGTTAAAATTACTTTATATTAGATCAAATCTGAGAATCTTTTTCAATTACTTTATCTAGTGCTCCCTGAAGGCCAATTTCTTTGCATGTCAATGAGCAAGTATGCCACAAGGTTTTTTTCAAGCTGCCCACTGCAAAGATGGGCAAAGATGCTCTCTAATCTGACTGTCTTCCCTGTCAGGGGGAAAGGGAGTTCTGCCTTTGAAACCCACCTAGTCCTTTGCCAACCAGGCTTGATAAAGGAGCTATCTGTGATGACAGGCCTTGAGACATGGACACCTAGAGTTCAAGGTCTACCTGATGAGAAGAATGTGGTGCATGGGTTGGGCCAATTCTGCCTCATCTTGTATGGCAAAACTCCAGGCATGCTCCAGAAGTGCAGGAATGTGGAAATACGGCTGGCCTGGATGGCGACCAGATTCCCTCCAACACCTGTGAGGACAAAACACAGGAACCTATAAGCCACCTTCACCACAGCAGGAAACATCAGTCTAAAACCTAGCCCAAGTTGAGCTGATCTGCATTCATATATAAGCTCACTGAAAGCACTAGTGAGGGAAAGAGAAAACCTCATCCTACGTGTCACAATGATGATGCACTGTTCACTCAGCAGGACCGACTCTTAGAAATAAGGAAGGCTCCAGTGATCACGTCCCTCTGACTGCTTTATTGTAAACATTTTCCCTTGCTTCCCAGCACCAGCTGTAAATGCCACGTGGCCTCTGAAGATGGTGTAATTGCACCTGGTTTGATGCAGTCTGTGAGCAACACCTGGGGAAGGCAGCACAGGCAATGGCAGATGCTGCTCGTGGCCACTGCTTGGATTTACTCACCTAGAGAGCCATTATTGTTTAAACCAAAACAAACAGAGAGTGATTATATGTCTGTCTGAAGACTGGTTAACACACTGGTTAAATGAGAAGGAATCATCTGAGAAAGAATCAGAGCCCAACTATGTTAGGTAATTAAAAGGCAATTAATTTATTCCAGACTGATTCATTCTTGCAAATAGGAAAAAGCAGCTAAGTTTTCTAGCAGTAAATAGAGGGATGATGATCTATGGAGCAAACCTCCACCACCCTGAGTATTTGCAGGGTAGTAATGCCACTGAAGAGATTACAGTGAGCCATATCCTACAGGCTTCTCATGTTTTCCAATCCTTGAAGAAGAAAACACTCCATCATTAAATGTGAGATTTGCCAGAGCAGAATGAAAGTGAAAATGCTAATGCCATCTTGACATAGCTCAAGGAGGAAGTCTTCTGAACTCTGCACTACCATGCCTTGCAGGACTCCTCTTCAGGTGCAAAGTGAAGAGCTACCTATGCAGAGACACAGGGAGCTGTGTAACTGTCACCAGCTCTGCCAAACAGGTCGCCCGCCCCCACAGAGCCATGTCTGGGTCAATCATTGTTCAACTAATTTGCTGTTGATGTACTTTCCCAATCAGGCTCTTGGGCTAACCATGCTGGAAAAAGCTTGTCTTTATGGCTGTCTTTATGCAGATCCAGTAAGGTGACAGCTGGGTGTCACCCTCAGGCGCTGCAAGAGGACACCATGCTTTGAGGGTAGCATAAGGCCAGGTCTGCCCTAGGAACATTGGTTTCCCCTGGAATGGGTCTGGCCTGCAAGAACACTACAACAGCAGAAAAACAACCCAGCAGATCCTCAGTGATGCCAGGATCCCCAGCAGTTTGTACTGGTATGTGTGTGTATAAAACTACTGTGAGGCTTCAAAGAAATACAAATATACACATAAAAGATGGTGTGTGTATATATATATATCTATATCTCATCCCTATATATAGTCTATATATAAATATAAGCTTTTTATATGTATATACACACACACATAATATCTTGACATATTAATCTTAAATTGCTGAGTGGAGAGTGACAGGGAATATGGATTTATTGTGACATTCTTGGTAGGTTTGATGTTATCGAAGTGAAGGTTTCAACATAGCTCTCAGAGACAATTATCAGATGTTGTTAACCCTTCCCACAGCTTTGCCAGTATTTTTCAGCCCTGCCTACTATTTTTCTCCAGAGACACTGCAAGATACGAGTAAGTAGGGATGTAATGGGGACCAGCAGCTTCATTTTCACTCTTGCTGAGAGCAGGGACTTGAACACAGGTCTCTGTTTAGGGTCAACAGTGGATACCACAACTCTTGGGGAGGAGGAGGAAGTATAAATAAAAGCATGCATATTTACCTACTCTGCCCAACCTACCATTAATCACCGGTGTGAAAACTGCCATGCCTTCAAAGTTTGGGTCAGTTACAGTTTTGTCCAAGATAAGCCCACCAATGCTGTTAAAAAAGCACAGGGAATGAGGGTGGATCAATCTCTCTTCCCAGGGCAATTTCTATGCTGTGAAAATAGCTCACTGAGATGAGTTACTGCTTCTTCCCCCTTGCCAGGTCTGGACTATTCCCCATTTACTCCTTTTACAGCTCAGTTTCCACTGATAATTGCCTCACAGTTTTTGTTAATGACATAATGAGATCAGGAAGAGCTCCTTGCCTACCCTTGAGCTAAACTGATAGTAGCCCAAAATACACAAGTGTATATACATGAGTATTCCCCAAATTATACATCCTCCGAAAACATACACTCTCCCTCAGTACAGATTTCTGTTTCTCTTAGCAGCTTTCAAAATTCTGTCCCAGATCTTACCTGAGTCTGAAAGATGTAGCACGGATGGAATGAACTACCTGGCTCTACACTCACCAGTCTTCTGTCTTTACAGCTGGATAAAAAGGAGGGTGAAGTCTGACTACTTGTGATGGCTGTCATCACCTCCCTTTTTGGTTTTCTAGCTTGCACTCTACACACTCAGGTGGTACATGGCTATGAGAGTGAGACTTGAAACAATGACTTGAGTTTTCCAGTAATTTCTGGTCTCCTTATCTGCTCACAGCCTGCTGGAGGGACACGAATGGCTGAGAAGCACTGGAAAAATACCCTTCTGATGTCCTTCTAATTTCACTTTTGATGGCTTCCTAAAGGAACATAGTGTCTCCCTGCAGCATGCAAGTGTGCAAGGACTTGGGAGCAGTTCCTCAGTTTACCTGCTGATGCTCATTGCGACAATGACTGGCTGCCATCCAGATTTCAGGACTTCAGCAAGGGAAGGACTTTGCTTGGCAATAGCAACCCAGAGAGGGATCATGAGAATGAAGACAGCACAGATCAGAGGAGAAAGGTATTTCATATCTGACAAAGAAAAGAAATCTTGAATTAAATGCCCCTGGCTTCACAGGTTGCCAAAATAATATTGCACTAAGTCTGGAAGAAAGGCAGCAGGGCTCTCGCTCCAGCTGAGTTATGTCAGCAGAAAAATTACATGAACCAAGATATTCCCCACAAAACTACCTCCCTCCACCACAGAAATCCACAGTTAACCCCTGAAATTCACTGCTAGAGGATTTGAAAATCAGCAGGATTCAAAGTAAGTTATATTTGAAGATGAGCACATCTCCAACTCCATCTCCAACTAAGCAAGACAAAAAGTTACAAAATTTCTGGCTTCAGGGTGCCAAGCAGGGCAAGGGGGAAGCTCCTGTGTGCAACCTGCATCACATGTCTGACAGACACCTTATGCCTTCACCTGAAACAAGAGGTAATAGGTACTTTTGATGACAAGCTAGCAAAATTCCTGAGCAGCTGGTCTGCTCTGTAGGAACAAATGTTCTCTTGCACGTATAAGCCAGTTAAGATCTGGGGTTTCTTTCATACAAGCTTAAATGTGCTTCCATTAGGTACTTTTTCCATTCAGTAGGGGCATAACCTTGAACTGACCTTTAAAAGCAAAGGAATTAAAAAATAAGTAGATGTGCAGCACTAAAAGAAAATAAACATGACTCAGAAGCATGAGAAGCACCTTCAAGCAATGGGGATGATGCCAACCCGTGTGATATAAAAATGCTTCTTCCACAAAGCTCTCCATCTGTTCTCTGTGTTGGGCCAAAGCTAGCGGGTTGTAACACAGATTTTGCAGGTAATCTTGGAGGCAAAGCAGGCTCAAAAGTGTGCATTTTTCAAAAACGACATTGCCAGGGCCTTGGGCTAACTGGATGAGACAGCACTGATGTGATATTTTCCATGAGTCAAGAGCTCTTACGCAAAGAGGCAAACACTTGACATGTGGCTGAAATGCATCCTCTTCTGGGGTGTAAATAGCTGCTGTTTTGCCAGTGCACTTTATCACCTGGAGTAATTTAGGACAGATGAGTTGTATGACAGATTTAGCTGCTCTACTGGACCTCCTACCTCCACTCCTTGTTGTTTCCTTCTTAAATAATGCAGACAAGGAGCACAAGAGTCTATCAAACCTTATCAAAACCCACAAAATGACACCTGGTAGGAAAATGGACTTCGGTCTCCACATTCCAGTTCTGCCACATTCTCTCCCAGCCAGCCCACAAGCAAGCTGCAACCCTTTGGCACAATTTGCATCTCCATTATGGAGGACTGGGAAGAACCAGGGTTGATTTTTTAAAATATTTGAAAACATTCATATGCAAAAAGATATTCTGCAGAAGGAGATGGTGCTGCATCAGATGGCACAGAGTACTCCCAAATTTTACAGATTCACTAGTATTTTTTAAGGATACATTTTGGTAAGACCAAGAAGTTGTCACAGCATGACCTGTCCCTTGCTGCACACTGGGGAGGGAAATGGATTTATTCAACCAACATCAACAGTGCTTTCCTCCTAACTGCTTCACTTCATGCAGACTAAATGTCTGTGTGCTTAGTATTTTCCACCTCAAGAGGCTATTTAAACTACTCTGAAAACATCACAAATGGTCTCTGGTCACAACCACAGCGGTTATCATGTTGTTCTGCCATGTGCTCCCTGGGAGATGTTATCAGAAGCATAGAGACTGAGAAACAAACTAGCTTTGCAGAGGCAGCTGTAAGGGCGTCATGGAAAAAGTTTATTAAATAAATGCACCTCTAAAGCTCAAGGAGGACTGGACAGAAGGAATTTGTGGGCCTCTCCCTGCAATATGTACTCCTCTCTCTCACTTGCTGGCATATGGAACAAGTTATGCAAACTAAGAACAGCCGCGTCGCTGCTTCTGCTCACAGTCTAAAGCACCAGTTTGGGTTTCAAGTGGTGCTGAGTTTGTCAGATATTTGTATTTTCCTCTTTCTGTTCTAGGTTAGGCTCACAGTAAATAGCCTGGCACTTTACAAGCGGCACTCAGGCAGACACCACCAAGTTGCAACATATTTTGAGCTTTTCAGAGTCAAGAGGTGCCCAAGTCTTTGCCAACCAGCAGCACAGTTGATGCCATAGCCACAACTCCTACTCAGAGTCCTGTGAGCATAAACCAAAGCAGCATTGCCTCCCTCCCTCCAGTTTGATAATAACTTGTTCATCCACAACTCTCCACATGAGAAGATACAAGAGTATTTCACAAAGGCCAAAACCCTGTAATAGCTTTGTGAGAAAGGACCTGCTATTACCCATGCACAGTAAGTAGTTATGCTTGGCTAGCAACAGATGCAGGAACAGAGTCAGTGTCACATATGTTAACCTTCTGTTCCAAAGCTGTGCAACACACATTAGTAATTTCTTTCACAAATTCCAGTTGTGTTTCTTAGGCTCTGCCTTCCAGTTTGCTACTAAAAGAAAGCCTGGAAAACAAGCCTCTTTGGTAATTTTTCTACCGCAGTGACATGACAGCCTGCATTCTGAGACATCCCAAAACTGGGTAAGCACCCTGCAATAATTTCACAAGGACTCTTCCCTCCCTCGCTGAGCTGCAGATCCCTGCTAGACACTGTACCTATGTATTTGAAGAGTGTGCTGCTGATTCCTGCCAGCAGGGAAAGGGTTATCAAGTCTCCAAGGCTTGCTGCTATGGGTGTGGCAACATTGTCTGGATTGATCCCAACTTTCCTTGCTCCGATGATCACACCAATCATCACCAGACCTAGAAAAGACAGAGAGCAGGCACCAGAGAATGCATTTTGCTGTGTTTCACCCCAGAGTTGCTGTTCTGGTTCCCAGAAGGACATGGGGTCTGAGACAGCAAGAAGCATATTGCCCACAGCAGTACCACACAGCTGGGGATTGGACATCCCCAGGAATTTCTACTCTTGCTTTCACCATCCTGAAGGGCATGACTCTGCCCTTGTGCCCCAAAGGCCCAGAGGCACACAAGCAAATTCCAGGGATCAAAGAGATCCAGCAGGCAGCCCAAATGCAGAAGCTCCCCTCCTGAGCAGCCTAATCTTTGCTGCCTTGAAGCAGGACCAGGCATGAAGCACGCTCCTAGATAAGCACACAGCAGGCATGCACAGCCTCCTGGTGCCATCCCCTGCTCTGAATTCCACAACACAAAAATATTTGCCATATTAGACCAAAATTTCTGAGCTTGAACCAACAAGAAGCTTCCTTGCAGTAGCCTGAATTAGCCTTCTAGACTGGCTAAAAGACTAACCATCAGACTGACCCCTTGTGTTCCAGAGTCTCTGGGGCTGCTTTAATTTGTACGAGGTGGATGTTGATGCTGTGAGCAGCCCTGGAGTCAAGGGGTTATGAAGGTGCCCCACATCACCTTTTTCCTCCTATCCTCTGAGCTGCATCTGTAAATGAATCTGCTTTTCAGCACTGTTGGAGAGGAGGGAAGTTTTGCTTGTCCAGGTAAGTTAAGAGTGCAAATCCAAACCTTGATGAACATGTGGGAATACCTGAGCCATCAGATCTCTCGTAGGCCTGTGGAAGAGGAACCTGGAATAAACCCTGCCTGGCCAGCCTCCACTCACGTGTGACTACCAAGGGCAGCCCTGAGACAAGATGTCTGACATCTCCTCAAAGTCCTTCCATGGCTGACAGAATGCACTGAAAGAAGCCTAAGAAATGGTGGTTCTCTCCAGCTCACAACCTCTCTATGCCTGTTTGCACAGGCCCACCAAAGCTGAGCAAACACAGGGGCACTGTCTCTGCCCTACAAGTGCCAAGTGTGCACCTTCCCTGTTTCAGCATCCCTTCTACAGAAACATATCCTCACACAACATGGCATTCTCCACAAAATCCCTCCCAGACGTGCACGTTCCCCTCCCCACAGCGCAGTTCATGCTGCTTCCCTCCCTGGTCATAAAAATAGCAGCTCCTTATTGTGCACACCTACACACAGGCCACCTGTGACCATGTCCAGGGAAGAAACCAATGCAAGCTGAAAGCCTGTGATAGTAGAGCAGCCAAGCCTCTTTTTATCACACCGAGCTGGGAGATTGAAGGGAAGAGTATAATGAAAGCTGGGCTGCTCATTTTCTCTTTGAGCAACTGCCTCATCCCATGTTTTTCATCAAAGGCATCTACAGTCACCCTTTGACTCCAGCTTCAGGATATGCACTTGTTCCAACTTGCCCCTTTCATTTAGAAAACTTGCTGTACCTAACTCTGCCAGCTCCCTCTATTCAGGGAGCCGTGCTGCCCTCGCATGGCAAACCTGCAAACTGAGCATCTTCAGCCTGCACAGAGCAGCTCCTACTCCTCCACCCCATCCCATTTCCCTCGCAAGAGGAACAGCCAGGGGAGGGCCTGTCTGGCTCAGAGCTCCCAGCAGACAAGCCCCCGGGCTGGCCACAATCTCCATGCAGCATTAGGTGCCCCAAGTCCCTGCTCTGCAGCTGCCTGCTAACAGACTGTCAGTACCCTGCTTGGTGCATGGCGCTAGTTCATCCTCCTCTAGGAAAGGGCCACTGTAGGTGGCAAATGTGTCACCCAAGATGCATGTGGAAAGTTAGTGTGCATGTGTGTGTGCATATGTGCATGCCCTCACATAGCAGCAGGCATTTTCCCCATGTCATGTGAAGTGGGACCTTTGGATTGCTGCTGTGGATGCCGAGAGCCCAGCAAACAACAGATCCCGGGAGAAGAGAAGCAAAGGTAGGATGCAGGGAGGTGAAAGCAGCAGACGCACGACTAATGCTGCCTGCATCCCTCCTCCCTTCGACAGACCAAAAGAATGTCAGCTGGGCCTTCCTGGCAGAAGGGACAGATTTTTTCCACACCTGAGTGTTGCGTGTTTGATCAGAGGAACCAAACCAACCCACCGAGAGAAAGCGCCGCTATGAAGGCTGTGGTGACACTGCTGGCACACAGCACAGCAGCCTGGCTCAGCTCCACAGAGCCCTTGGAGATGGCTCCCAGGATCACAGCAGCAATGGCAGCCAGAAGTCCCACCACAGTGGCCTGGACCTGGGGGCCAAAAGACAGCTGGTGAGCAATCATCCATGTCTGGTCCCAGGCAGTCCTGGCTCCATGCGTTGGCACACAGCTAGGAGGGCAAAGCCTTGCAGAGAGGCTGATTGCTGCTGTATTTAAGCAGCATCCTTGTTGGAGAAAAACTCTTGAGGCTTGCAAAGGGCAGATAACACTTCAGCAAAGGACACCGAGTCCATCAGCAAAGGAATAGCCCTCCCTAGTCAACACAAAAAACGGGCTCCCCATCAACACAGCACTCCTAGCAAGCTGAAAGCTGTGGAAGGAGATAAGGAAAAGCACACAGACATATGTTGCAAGCCCAGTGGCCTTGCCATGTGCAACCTCTAGGCTGGTTGCTGGATTTAAACAAGCAGAAAAAGCTATAAGAGGCACATTTCTTCCATCTCTCTCCTCCTGCTCAAGGCTGAATCTCAAACATTGCCAGTAAATGACAGACTTTATCTAGGGGCTGTTGTGAAACACACATTGTGCCACAGTTCCCAGTGCAAAAGGAGGGTTTTTTTCCATTATTTCAGTTTGTCAATAAAGGCACTGAATGTGTAGATGTTTTGCAGCTAAACTACAAACTCTGGGGCCACACAGAACTATATTGGAGGTCAAGTCCTGGGCTTTGCTTGGCTCTGTTGAGAATACCTGCCCCTAATCAATAGCTCTGGGTCCAGCACTGCTGGGAACAGATGCTGTTGGGATGCAGCACAGCAAGAGAAAAGGGCCTTTTTCCTCTCCCAGCTGAAGTTACTCACCTGGATAAGGGCTAAATTGCAGGTGGCCATTTTCCATTGCTTCTGGGCATCATCCATCTGTCCAGTGTTAGCCTAGGAGCCAAGAGAGACAGGTGCAGGGTGACTGCAGAGCACCCAGCTAAAGGTGGAGTGGGCACATCCACCTCATCCCTCATAGATCAAAAGTTGAACAAAATAAACCAGTTTTCCTCTTTCATTCCCCCTAAATTGCTCTGTTAAGCTCCAGTTTCTCCTGAGACGTGCCATACAAACAGCCCAAAGCAAACACAACTGCTCAGGGAGATAGGAGAGATAAAATCCAGAGTAGCAAAAGCTACTGCAGGTATCAAGAAGCCTCAGTCTGCTTTCCCCAAGGTAGAATTGCTGGGAAGCCCTGGGTCTCTCAAGGATCAGTACCCAAAGAAAAGCAATCCAATACTGAAGATGACAGCTTAGGAGCCCTGGCTTTGTCTCCTTCACGTGTCACAGGGTCCCAAATATCAGCAACTGGCCACCCAGGGATTAATTCACCTTCAAAGCACAGATGGAAATTCTCTGTTCCAGTTACAAAATGAGGGCAAACACATTATTTCAACACTCACACACCACTAGTTTCTACTTAGCAGAAAAGGGCATGTCTCATACACACAGTATGGTTATATAAATGCAGAATCTCCTGATGTGTCCTGCTAATCTCCCACCTCCCCACACACACCCCATCACCACCTTGTTAACACTCACAGCTGTAGAGAGCCTGGATGCCAGTGTCATCTCAAGATTACCCTTTAGGCCAACCAAGGCAGGAACCAGGATGAAAACTTCTGTAATTGTCCGAAACACATCCCAGTGCTGGAAGAAAGAAAAAAAGGCAAGCAACTCAGTTCGTGATGCTGACCAGCCCAAAGCTTTTGCTTTAAAGGGAAGCAGACTCCCATCTCGCCACCAGCCTTACAGGTGCCTGCTGTGCACACGGGGACAGGTGCTGCCTTGGGCTGGTTGCATTTTGGGAGAGAAGAAAGGAATTTTTAGCTTGCAATATTCTTTCTGATCTCATGCACAACAAAACACTATCCTAACAGGGAAGGAATCTTCTTCCTGAGGGCAGCAGATGATTTTGGAAAGCCACAAATTAAAATGTGTCTTTAGCATTAGCCAAGAACAACATGAAAAATACTGAGGGTCCACAAGCCAGATGAAATACACCATGCTCTCCATCCTTTGTACTGACACCAGATACAGGAACACCTATTGCTATCCAGACACATAAGAACAAACACAAAATCTGGAAATGATCTAACAACAAAAAGTTGTGTCTGTCTTTTTTTTTTTAAACAAAATTCTAACTAAGCATCCAAGACTGGTGGTGGGAGGGAAGGAGATTTTTGTATCTCTTCTCCACAGGCAGTCCCTAAATCTTCCTGTTACCAAGCATGCTCCCAGCACAGCTGGAAAAAGGATTTTGAATTAAGATATCCCATAAGCCCAAACTGCTGTGACAATATCTTGATTATCATTGTGCCTCTGAAACTGAACTGTACAAAGCTGTTGCATCACCTGCAACACTGGAAAAAACCTGAAACCTTAAGAAAACATGTTGATTAACACATCTTCTCTAATCTACCATACGGTTCCTTGGAACAGAATTCATTCTGTGCTTTTCAAGGATGTTAGAAAAATCCTGCTGTAGTCAGGAGAGGCTCACATTGGGAAGAAATCACAGAACAGAGCAGCTCTCTGTGAAGTAAAACCAACTAGCTCAACATCAAAGAGTAGAATACAAGAGAAAAAGAGCAGCTGCAAAGAGTCAGACCCAAGATCCATCTAAACTTCCCCCCACCAGTAGTCAAATTCAGATGTATAAAACAAGAATCTGCAAATACAACACGTAGATGGGATAATCCTCCTGTGTATTTTCCAGCCTGTGACCTACCTGCCTCAGGGGACTGCACTGGAGGGGGG